>NW_008330318.1:250481-286859 GCF_000622305.1 Nannospalax galili
AGATTGAATCAAGGAGAGTGCAGAAAGTTAAGATATTCTTAAGCTTAATGCAAGGTGGAGGAACTGGAAAAATCCAACAAGGACAATGATCAAATATTTGGTACCGGGGGAAATTTCAAGAGATAACATGACACTCTGAAAATAAACATGTGGTTAATGAGCATAAAAGTAAGAGAATAATCTTGTCCTAATGCATATAAATCAATTTTAAAAGAATCTTAGCCAGAGTTATGAAAAGAGATGTCAGTCCAAATACAGGGGGCATTTAGGATACCAAACAGACAAGACCAGGACAGTCTCTCCCTTCATCACATTATAATTAAAACACTAAGCACATAGAACAAAGAGAGTACAGTGGAACCAGAAAGAGGGAAATGTCAAGTCTCATATACAGACAAGCCCATCAGAATAATAGCAGATTTGTCAACTGAACTTCAAAAGCAAAGAAGTCCTGGAAAAATGTATTTTAAGTTCTGAAAGATAACAACTGCCAACCCAGACTACTGTATCCAGTAAAGCTATCTGTCATAATTGAAGGAAAACTAGAAACTTTCCATGATAAAAATAGACCAAAGGAATTTATGACCACTAAGCCAGTTCTACAGAAGATAAATCATTCACTCTAAAGAGAAAAACAAAGCCATCCACAAGACCACAGGAAAGAGCAAACCATGCCAGAATAATAGTTAAGCAAAAGATGAGGAGGAAAAATACAAACATTACAACATCAATGAAGTGGCAGGAATCAGTACACAGCTTTCAATAATAACTCTGAATATTAATGGTCTCAGTTCCACAATCAAATGGCACAGGCTAGTAGATTGAATCAAAAGCAAGAACCATCCATTTTTTGCCTCCAGGAAACCCATCTCACACAAAAGGCAAGCATTACCTTAGAGTGAGAGGATGGAAAAAAAAGTATTCCAAGCCAATGGACATAGGAAACAAATAAGTGCTACTGTTCTGACAACATAGACTTCAAACCAAAACTAGTGAGAGAAAAGATAAAGAAAGTTACTTCATACTTATTAAGGGAACAATCATCAAGAGGACATAACTCTAAACATATATGTCCGTAACACAGGTGCACCCAGTTTCACAAAACAGATGCTACTAGATGTAAAGTCACATCATAACCCCAGCACAGTAGTTGTGGGTGACTTCAATACTCTACTGTCACCAACTGGCAGGTCATCGTAGCATGAAATTTAAAAAAAAAAAAAAACCTTAATTAAATGACATCATAGATCAAATGGACTTAAAAGACATCTACAAAATAGTCTATCCTAACATTGCAGAATATGCATTTTTCTCAGCAGTCCATAGAAGTCTCTCTACAATAGATCATATATTAGGACAAAAAGCAAGTCTTAACAAAAATAAGAAAATAGAAATAATTTCTTGTATTCTATCTGATCACAGTGTAATAAAAACATAAATAGCAAGAAAAAGCCTAGAGCATACATAAACTCTTAGAGACTAGATAACACACTACTGAAATAAGTATGTCTTCAAAGCAATTCTGAAGGAAATAAAAAAACTCCTAGAATTAGATGAAAATTAAAACATAATATTCCAAAACCTATGGGATATAATGAAAACTGTCCTAAAAGGAAAGTTTATAGCTCTAAGTGTTGACATTAAGAAAGCAGAGTGGTCTCAAATAAGATAAAGAATCAATGAAACAAACACTCAGTTCTTTGAAAATATAAGCAAAATAGATAATCCCTTAGCCAAACCAAATGAAAGAGACAGAAGACTTAATAAAATTACATATGAAAAGAACCATTACAACAAATACAAATAAAATTCATAAAACCTTTGGGTTTTACCTTAAAAATATATATTGTACTAAATTGGAAAATCTAGAAGAAATGAATTAATTTCTAGATGCATATGACCTACCAAAATTAAACCAAGAAAGTGAATAAAAAGCTGTGAAATTGAAGTAGTAATTTCAAATCTCCTTGCTAAAATAAAGTACACACCCAGATGAATTCACTGATGAATTTTACCAGCCTGTAAAAGAACTAACACAAACACTTCTCAAACTGTTTCATAATAGAAAAAAAAAAAAGAAAGAAAGAAAGAACATTACCAAACTCTTTCTCCAGAGCTAGTCTTACCCTAATACTAAAACCAGACCAAGATTCAATGAATAAAGTAAATTACAGATGGATGTCTCTGATGAACACAGATGCAAAAATTCTCAACAAAATATTTACCAACTGAATACAAGGATATATCAAAAAGATCATTCACCGTGATCAAGTTGGCTTTATTCCAGAACATTGGAGATGGTTCAATATATATAAATAAATAAATGTTATAAATTATATAAATTGACTCAAGGACAGAAGTCACATGATAATCTCAATAGATGTATAAAAGCTTTTGATAAAATCCAACATCCCTCCATGTTATTCAGTCCTGAAGAAACGTAGACTAGAAAAAACAAATTTCAATATAATAAGGTTATATATGACAAGCCAGTAGCCAACATTATATTAAATGGGGAAAAACTCAAAGCACTTCCACTAAAATTAGGAATAAGACAAGGATGTCCACTATTTCCACTCTTACTCAATACGTTAATGGAAGGCTCAGCTAGAGCAGTAAGATAAGAGAAGCAAATAAAGAGGATACAAATAAAAAGGAAGAAATCAGAGCACCTCTATGTATAGATATGCAGGTTAGTTTTCACTCTCAACTGACACAATCTAGAATCTTGTGAGAATAGAGTCTCAACAAGGAATTTTTTAGGCCAGATTGGCCCACGAACATGTTTGTGGGGGACTTCCTTGATTGTTCATTTGTGTAGGAGTACCAGCCACTGTGGGCGACACCATTCCCTAGGCTAGATTTTGAATTGTATAAGAATAAAAAAAATCTAGCAAGAAAAGATTCATGCATTTATTCTCTCTCTGCTCTTGACTGTAGATGTGATGCTTTAAGTTCTTGCCTTGACTTCCTCACAATAATGAACAATAGCACAGAATTGTAAACCAAATAAACCCATTCCTCTCCTGTGTTATTTTTTATCACAGCAACAAAAAGAAAACTAGGCCAGTAGATAATATTATTATAACCCTAAGAAATTCTAAAGCCCTCACCAGAAAATTCTGAGAACTGATGAACACTTTCAACCAAGTGACAGAACACAAAATTAAAAAACAAAAAATCAGTAGCCTTTCTATATACCAATGATAATCATGCTGAGAAATAAAATGGGGAAATTCCATTCACAATAGCCTCAAAATAAAAATACCTTGGAATAGCTTTAGCCAAGGATGTGAAAGACCTCTAAAATGAAAACTTTAAAATAGTAAAGAAAGAAATTAAGCAAGACATAAGAAGATGGAACTCATGAATTGGTAAAGTTAATATAGTGAAAATTACCATATTACCAAAAGCAATCTACAGATTCAAGCGATCCTAATTGAATTTCTGGGTGACATTTTTCAGAGCAAAGAATGAATGGAAAAGCCTTATGGAAGCCCATTACTTTGTAAATTAATTTTAAATACAATTTTTAAAGAAGTTTGATTGGAAGTACCTTGTGTGGGTAGACAATATTGCCCTAAGAAGATAAGGTTTATTAAATGAAAATCTTCATGCTGGGCATAGGATAGCTCCATATGAGTTATTGGTCAAGGAAATCCCAAAGACCCCTAAGACAACCCAGGCTATTGCTCTTGGTTGCACACGATCACTAGATGATAAGACCCTATTGCTGAAGACACCATATACTTTGGTTGTAAGACAGAGAAATAAAACTTGAAGTAACCGAGAAAGTTCCTCTCTGTTGGCTAGCTTTTCACAGCTATGCAGGATGCTGAGGGAGTAAAGGCATCAATGGTCTTATCCATCACTGGACCCTGCATGCTACAATACCAACCTGTCAGGCAAGCTGTGCCCATTTGTGTAAGACTAGAATAACTGTTATGGGGTTAACTAACAGTTTTCTTAAAGGATTTGGAGCCTCCTCCAGAGGAGGGAATTCATGCCTGGTACTGCAAACCTGATGAAAAATCCATTACTGGAGAGATCATAGGCCCTAGAAGGAAACCCAAAATAACCTACAATTATTTTGCTAAATTATTGTGTTGCCAAACTGTTTTCTAAATATTTATGTTTATACCCATGGATTAGTGCTGCTCTCAACCTTGGTCAGAAAAACTTCTTTTTGCAGTGGGCAGTGCTTAACATAGAGACCTAAATGGGACATCTATATCAACCCCCCCACAAAGATGAGGGAATATTGTGGACAAAGGGACAGAAAGAATATAAGGGCCAGAAAATGGGAAGGAGCCCTGTGAGACGCTGAACATGACAGGGCTATTACATTCATGAATTCACAGAAACTATAGTTATCTGCATAAGACCTACTCAAGCCAGTCAAAATTCTAGGAAGGATGGGATGGGGGAGGGGCTTACAAGGCCCCACCCAGCTGAGGAGTTATTGAAGCTGATGCTGGGGGAGGGAGAGCTATTTCCCTTTGGGGTGTGACCCCTTGTAGGTTGCCCATACTCCAGTGGATGGCCCCACACCCATGTCCACATAGGCAACACTAACTGGACTTGATGAGTTGTTTTAAAAAGAGGATATGAAGCTGGAAAAGAATGTGTTAAAGCTGGTCCAGGGAGAGTTGGAGGAGGCAGAAAGGGACAAATATCATCTAAATGCAGTGTATACATGTATAAATACATAAAAATTATTATTAAAAAATGAAAAAGAGTGGCCTGACTATGGAGGACCCCATGATGATGTGCATGAGCTACACAGACACCCGCAGACACTTCCAACGGCATCTGAAGTCATCTATGCCATGGAGTGAGACCCAAACCTAAGGCAAGAGAAATGACAGTGGGAGTCACAAAGTCAGACTGTAACATCCTCAAGAACCTGGGGACATTGGCATGTTGCTGAGCAGTGGCAGTACTGAGGAAGTGTTCAGAAGCTGTAAAGTGCTGAAGAAGGTGCTGGGATGGCACAAAGGAGAGTTGTGTGACAATGATTAACTGTTTGGGGACTTTTACAGCTGCACAGGGAATGCCCAGATTGAGCAGGGCCAGATGATAAAAGAAAGACCTGGAGATTGCCAAGGAATGTGACCTTCCTGAAACAAGATCAAGAGCCCTTGACAAGATTGGCAGGGTGTTTGCCAGAGCTGGGGAATTCCAGCAAGCCACCGACACATGGGAGTAGAAGATTCCTCTGGCCAAAAACACTCTGGAAAAGACCTGGATATTCTATAAGTTTGGCTACTGCTACTTGGAGCTAGACTAGGCCTGTCAAATCCAGATATATGGTGAGAAATTCCGGCAGTGTGCTGAAGAGGAAGGTCCTCATGTGACTGCTGAACACCAGCTTTCTGGTAACACAAGCACAAGTGAGGCTGAGAGCTGCCAGTGTGCTGTGAGCATCTTTGGGAAGGCCTTGGAGAAGGAGAAGCTGGTCCCTATCAGTGAGGCTCAGTGAGCCATCATCAGCCTGAGTCTGGGTTCACCTTTAGGCCTGGACTGTAAGAAGTAGCAAAGGGAATTAAGTGGTGAGCCTCAGCTCCCCACAGCCTTCCCAGCTTGTATTATCTACCACCTGCAGGACACACAGTGGGCAGAGCAACAACTCTGACATGTGTGCCACTGTTGTCTGTGCACCAGCCGTTATAAATGGTTGTATCTGAAACAAGAAATAGAAACAAAAGTTTTACAGAGCATATTGACCTATACGATATACTCTGCACACTGAAAAACAGGTATTTTAATAATGTGGGGTTTTTTTTTGGGGGGGGGACTATTTAAATAATGCTACTCTAAGAAGAAAAACAATGAATTTAGATTTTGTTGACAGAAGGAGAATATGGAAGATGTTGATATTTTCATTTATTTATTTTTGCTAAAGGTTAATCACCCTCATATTCACTTCAGGAAAATGGAATACAGGAGAGCAGGCAATCAAAAGAATATCCTCTCAATGATACACACAAAAAGCATTTCCAACCCCAAAAGAAGAGGCTGCAGGCCTGTACATTGAGTATCTATTTGACAGTAGGTATAGTCAGATACATTGATTTGTATTAATATTTGGTACTGTGTTGTCAGAGGAGAGGTCATATATAAAAGATATCCTTCCTCTCCCACATTTAATTAACAATGAAATACCCCAGCTGAGGACCCAAAGTCTGATGCTGAGGGGATACAGTGCTTATCTGTTCCGTTTATTCCTACGTCTAATCATTTCTTTGCCAAGGAGGCAGCATTCTGTCCTCTATACATCATTCTCTGAGATGTAAAAAAAGGCAGGAGAGATTATAGGAATAGAAGGTAGAAAAGGAATAAAATCAGAAGCAGTGTCTACTACACACACTACTTTAAACACATTTAAATGTATTCTAGCAACACTTTAATATAAGGACTTTTATTGTCCTTGTTTTTTATAATAAAAAGGAGCAAAGAGAGTTTAAATAACTTGCTAAAATTATCAGATATGGGAATAGGGAGACTCATCTGAGCTCCAATATTCACAATCATAACCACCACCCAGAGGAGTCCCCCTGTTTGCACAGTGTTTTTCAGGGGCAGGTGGACACGTGGAAGTTGTGTGGGAGTTAATGTATGTAACTAGAGTCAGCAAGAGGTTCTTCATACAGTGTGTGTTCCTATGTTTCACACAAGAAACCAGGAAAGAAAAGTGAGCCCTCAGAAAGGAGAATACTGATAGAACAAGGTCTGGAAGAGAAGCAGGATAAGGCCTCCTTAGCCCAGGTGAAAGGGCTCTTTTTTCTAAGGGAAAGTGGCACAAGGTAGATTGATGCAGGTGACTTTATAGAAACATACTGGCAATTGAGACGGTTCAGGCCTGACAAAGCAGAAAGAAAATCTATGCTCAGGGTGAAAAGTCAGGAGGGGTTCTGGATGACACGTTTGGAATTTCCACTTAGACGCTGCTAAACAGGTTCAGCAGCACCAGTAGCAGGTTAGTGCAAGGCCCAGTGCCAAATGAAAAGCTGTGTTCCTTGTTCAGAAATGACCAAAAATTTTGTGACAACACAAAAAGCACAGCACTGAAACAAAGGCAAGCCAAGGCCCTTGTGAGAGTGAGAACCCCCAGACTACACAGGCTGCATTTCCACGAAGTTGGTCCTGGACTGAAATGATATGATATTTCACTTGGAGGTAAAGGAAATCAGGGCACTCTGCTTCAACATATCTTGAACTGAACTTAGTACTGAATTGAAGCCAACTGAGAAACAGCAGATGCAGGAAAACCACTTCGTGTTCCCTGTCTGTCTAAAAACAATTTATAAATTGCCCTTTTCTGCAGGTAACATAAGAGTCCATTGAAAAAGGTACCTCCTTGTCCCATATCTGGAAAAGAATTTGCTTAACTACCAAAGACAATGCTTATCAATGGAGAATGAATCAACTGCAGCCCATATTAAAAGCTGTGCTGGAAATCCCTGCCATGGTCTTAATATTCAAATTTCCCCTAAAGTTCATCTGTTGAGATCCTAGTCCTCAAAATAATGCTATTCCAAGGCTGGGTCATTAGGAGGTAAGCAAGTGATGAATGGGATTACAGTCCTTAGAGCCCATGAAACTCACATCTTCCTCCCAGTGAGAAGACAGAATTTATGAACCAGAAAGCAGGTCTTCCCTCATCAGAGTTAAAATCTGCCAGTGCCTTGCACTTGGATTTCCCAGCCTCCAGAAGTATGAGAAATAATTTTGGTTATATGAAAGCTGTGCAGTCTACCATATTTTTTGTCATAGCAACCTAAAATGAACTAAGACAACCTTTATCTTCTGTTAATTTCCTCCATACATTTACCTCCTGCCATTTACCTTCCCTAGGAGCCTGTCTTTCCAGCTTCCTTTCTCTAATGACCTCACAATTTTTCACTCTGTTAACATAGCAGACAAGATCCAGGTCCAAATACTTTGGGTCTTCATGTCTCTGGTGGCCTAAATATACGTACCTAATAAACCTCTTCTGTTGATATTTTCTTTGTCAGTTTAACTGGCAGAGACCCAGTCAGTGAGCCTGGAAGAGGAGAAGCTTAAGGTATTTTTCCTACTTTTACACTGGTGTCAGGCACAACAGACACATTCCAGGTTTCTGATTCATCCTGCTGTTCCTAACCAAAATCCTTCTCCAAGAGGAAAAGTAATGGGATCAGGTAGTGACTAATCCCTTCTCATCAAGTGTAGTTTTCCAGCTGTGTGAAACAGTCACTCTCCTCTTTCCATAATGGGGAATGTCAAGTTTATTTGTGAGCAGGTTTCATTATTCCGAAGTTCTTTGCCAGATTTTTCCATAGTACTGACCTCAGATAAACTATTAGTTTAAAAAGTCAATCTGGGGGGAAAAAAAAAAAGAGTGCATTTTTAAAAAGCGAGATCATATTGTTTAATGGGAGAAAATTACTCATTTCAAGATATAAAATATTATTATGGGATAGTAAAAGAAAAGTTATTTCTGTGAAGGAATTTTTTAAAGAGCCAATTTTCTATATCAAAGTTGATTGAGCTATAAATCATATTGTTGACATTACTGAGTGGTTTTCAAATTATATCTTAATTTCATAAAACTGACAATGAATTGAGTTTTTTTCTTTCCAATGTAAATCTGATCCCCCAAATAATAATTAGTGTTTCTCAAATAATTTTTTCAAATACTAGTCAAACATACCTGGCTTAAAACTAATGATTAGTAAAATATTCAAGTACTGAGGTAACCCTGCTAGTGTGTACTGTGATTCTTCCTGCTGCTCATGAAGTCTCAGGGTACTGACTGTACATGCTGCTTATATTTTCAAAGGTATTTGTATTACCAGACAAGTTGAAACTATTTTAGATATATGTGTAAAGATTTTGTAGTATCCAGATTGTATCAGAAAAAAATGTGTTCAAAATAAATAAAATTGTAGAGAGAAAAATAATAAGGGGCATCTTTTATCCTGCTTTCTGTCTTAAAACAAGTACTAATAGAAATACACCATTTTCACTAGGCATGGTAGTGCACGCCTTTAATCCCAGCACTCAGGAGGCAGAGGCAGTCAGATGTCTGTGAGTTCAAGGCCAGCCTGGACCTCATAGTGAGTTCCAGGCCAGCTAGGACTACAGTGAGACCCTGTCTCAAAAAAAAAAAAAAAAAAGATTTTCTCAAATTTTGATGTTCCTCTAGCAAAAATGTAAAACCAGCAAGTAACTGCTACCTCTGTTTGCTGCACAGAAGCTGAAATGCTCTTTCTTAAACACAAGTTTAATTGCAGTGGAGACAGGAAAACAGTAGGAATCAGCATCATTGAAATTTTGACAACTCCCGTGAGCCTGGAACTGTAGTTACCTCCCATAAGCCTGAGGCTGTGGTCCTTTCCCATGAACCTGGAGCTATGGTTGTCTCCATGAGCCTGAAGCTGTGGTCTCCACCCATAAACCTGGAGCTATGGTCACCTTCAGGTAATCTGGAGCTGTAGTACCCTCTTGTGAACTGGAGCTGGAGCTCTGGTCCCCTCCCATGAGCTGGAACTGTGATCTCCTCCTGTGAATCTGGTGCTGCAGTCTCCTCCCATGAGGCTGGAGCTCTGGTCCCTAATCATGAACCACAGTTCCTCTGGTGGTGGGTAGGCTGATCGTGGAGCAGATTGGTAGACAAAGGACTTCTTTATGTTGGGCATCAATTTCAACCTTCACTGACTGGCTACACTCCCCACAACTGCCTCCCCCAAGGTCCCAGGTTGTGCATGGCAGTGGCTTTACCTCTGTGTTGAATTTATGCTGGAGACAAGGGAGATTTCTCTCATTTGCAAATTCTAGTCTTGGGAGAACCCATTCTCAAGAATGGACATATCACCTCCCTTGATGGCCAGCCAACTATGGTCTTGACTCCACACATGATCCTGGGTACCCAGACCTTGATGTTGGGCCTTTCCCATTCCCAGGCACCAAGAGATTTTGCATTACTTTTGTATTACTCATCTGCACCCTACAGAAAATTTAAATCACCTAATTGAACTTTCATTGAAATAACAGTCTGGGAAGTTAAAAAGAGGGGCCAGGGCTGTAGCTCAGGTGCAGAATTTATAAAGCTGAAGGCCCAGGATTCAATCACCAGTGGGGTGGGGGGATAGGGTGGGAGAAAATAAAACTATTCAAAGAGCTGGAGGTTGCCAATCAGCATGTGCAAGTCTCTGGGATTCCCCAGGAAAAAAAAAAATAAATAATCTAATTTTGAAAAATGCTATCTTTTGGAGAACACTGGCTAAAATATACAAAGGAGAACTGTGTTTTCTTCCCTGGGATTCCCTGTAAGCTCACAATTATCTTTAAAAAATGTTTCAATAAACAAAATGAAACTAAATAAAATTAAAACTTAGTTGGAAGAGGGAAGATATGATCAAAATACATAGTATGAAACTCTCAACAAATCAATAAAAATATTTTTCAAAAAGAAGCATACTTAAGGGAGGAAAGGTTTGTTTTAGATCCCAGTTTGAGGGTCCAGGTCCATCATGGCAGGAAAGTCATAATGGCAAGAACCTGAGGCAGCCAGTTACACTGAGCCTGCCGTCAGGAAGCAAACTGATTAGTGCTGGTACTCAGCTAGCTCACTTTCTCCTTTTTATATTGTCCAGAACCCAAGCCTATGATAGGTCTTCCCATGTCAATCAATCTACTCTAGGTAATGCCCAGAAGTTTGTCTCCTCAGTGATTCTAGATTCTGTCAAGGTGAGAATTACCATTAATCATCACAAGAGTGGACTAGGTATACAAGTTCCCTGAGCCATCATTTTCAATAATAATTGGTATGTAAATAATAACAGCAATGCATACAGAGTTTAGATAAGAGTAAATAAAGGTATATTATTTGTGCAATTACACAATAATAGAGACGTAGAGATAGGTGATAGATGATAGAAGATAGATGATGATGATAGATAGATAGATAGATAGATAGATAGATAGATAAGAGAGAGGGATATAATGATATAAGATCATGCTTTGTAGCTCATAAATTTGTGATTAGTAGAAAGCCAATTTAGATACACAAATAACTTGAATAAATAGAAACTTGTAGTGCCCAAACTTCAGTATGTGGTAACACTTCTCTACGCACCCCATTTCTTCTTAAGCTATACAAGTATCCTGATATGACTAATTTGTTTTTCAGAAAACACAATTTAAATTAGGATGGTTAAGCATAGACACGATCAGCTGTATAACAGTACTAAATAAAAATACAGATAACCTTGACAGAATTATTAGGAATTTCAAGCTAGTGACAACTAAACCCAAAGCCAGTTGTAGGAGCCTTCTCAGTTCATATCCCAGGACAACCTCACAAATCATTCTGTCCCAATAAGCAACTGTGCTGGATAGCTTTCGTGTCAACTTGACACACCTGGGTTGAGGGAGCCTCAATTGGAGAATTGCCTCCATTGAACTCCCTATAGCCATGTCTTGTGGGGCATCTTCTTGATTGTTGAGTGATGTGGGAGGGCCCAGCCCACTGTGGGTGGTGCCACCCCTGAGCAGGTGGGCCTGTGTTGCAAAAGAAAGCAGGCTGGGCAGGGGCCAGGAGAGCAAGTCAGTAAACAGCATTCCTCCATGGCCTGTGCTCCAACTCCTGCCTCCAAGTTCCTGCCCTGAGTTCTGGGCTGGTGAGATGACTTAGTGAATAGGGCGTGGTTGCCAAGCCTGGCGGCCAGAGTTCAATACCTGGGGCCCAGATGCTAGAGAGAACCAACCAACCCTTGGAAGTTGTCCTCTGACCTCCATATGTATACACACAAACATATACACATACACACACACACACACACACACACACAAACTGTAAATAAATGTAATACAAAAAAATTTAAAGAAATGACTATGACTCATTTTCACAGTAAGAATTGGGTTCTAAGAAGCCTGGCATTCCAACTTCATAGAATAAACCAACACCAGAAATTATAGCCTGTGTTGGTCTACTGACATCTAACAGCCACTGCCAAAAAAATGCTTCATGCTGTGGTTTGTATTGTCATCATAAATTGGGAGTTTAATTTTATTATAACCACATATAGGTACTAAAGAGAAAATTCCCTATAGTCTCACTTCTCTAGATCACTGGCTCTTAATTTAGTTTCTGGCATAAAAAACAACTGGTTGACACAGTCTAAAGCATGTATCTATTCCTGTGGCAAGAAATACTAGCAAAAGAAGGAACCAGCATTTGGTTATGTCTACTAGCAGGTCACAGGAAATAGAAAGTTTCCCCAAAACAGAATCAATAAAAATGACAAAATTCTTTTGAAAAACAAACATTTTCCAGGAAAACAGCAAAGTAATGGAGTTTGGCATATGTATTAATTTTTGTTCCTGTGATTAAAATATCATGACCAAAGCAACTTACAGAAGGAAGAGTTTATTTGGCCTTATGATTCCACAGGGAAAGTTCATAGTAGAGGGGAGGCATGGCAACTAGAGAGGGAAACTGGGAGCTCACAGCTTCAATGGCAAACCTAAAGCAGAGAGAGTGGTCTGGAAGCGCAACAAGACTTTAGGCTCTCAACCCCCTGCCCCATGATAAATTAAGATATTCAAGTATCCTAATATGACTAATTTGGTTTTCAGAGAAATAAATGTTAAATTAGTGTGGTTAAGTACAGACAGGACCAACTATATGCTAGTACTGAATAAAATATAGGTAACCTTGACAAATTGTTAAGAATTTCAAACCAATGCCAACTAAGTACAAAGCCAGGTGAAGGATTCTTCTCAGCCCAAATCCTAGAGCAACCTCACAAACCAGCCACCTGTCCCAGTACCAAGAAGAAATTGACTATGGGGGTGGTGAGATGGCTTGGTGAATAAAGGCTCTGCTTTTTCCAGCAAGGATGAACCAAAGATTCCATGACCTCTCCAAATACCTCACCAACTGGGGACCATGTGTTCAAATAATTGAGCCTATGAGGGAAATTTTTCATTCAAACCACCATAGCGCACTTTATTTTACCTAAAAATTCATGGGTTTATCTTGTAAAGAAGGCTCTGAACATTACATAGCTATATCATGTACAAAATACATAGTCTTTTCTTTCTGGTTTCTTCCCTTTAGAAAACACTTGGGGTTACCCAATTTCTTTTCAATATTTTCTCAGAAATAAAAGCTTTCTAAAGCCAAAATCATTGTTTTCCGATTGCAGAAAACTCAAAGATAAACATTCCATCCTGCAGGGAAGCATGTTAAAACTCTGAAATTTAAAACTTCAATAGCTTCAGGAAGTCCCTGAAACTCACCAGATTCACTAGACTCCTCCTCCTGCAGAGAGACTCAGATCATCCAAGCTGCCTGAAGAGGATAGACCAGCCAAGCCTCCTGGAAGAGGTACAGATCAGCCAAGCTGCAGGAAGAGAGACACTGCAAGTGTGGGAAGCCTCAGGTTTCCGGCTATTGTTAGCTATTATCCAAGTTGATGTGGGCTTCTGGTGATATAATTGTCTTTGAGTCTTTTCTGCTCCTCCTGTAAGTAGCCCCTTCCCCATACTTCTGTAAGTAAGGCCAATAAAACTCATTGCTTCACCAAGTTAGACTTTGATAGTACCCTCATTTTGTCATCAGTTCCCTATCTAGGGTGATTAGACTTGTTCACATCTCCCCAGGAATAGTGTCACAAGAAGCTTGGGAGGTGGCTCCATGAGTTAAGTGCTTGCCCTCCAAACACAAGGCTGGAGCTCAGATACCCAGAACCCGCAGGCAAGCATGACGGCCACTTATAATCCCAGGATTTAGGATACAGACAGGAATCCCTAGGCTAGGCCAGCTCTGGGTTCATCGAGACACTCTGCTTCAATAAAGTGGACAGAAATCAAGGAAGATATCTGAAGTCCATTGTGGGCCTTCATACTCATGCACACATGCATATATACATGTGCATCTACACGTATACATACACATATACACACACTACAAAAAATTCTCTGCACTCTTATAGCACCGTGTGTTTGTCTCCTGACCTCTGTAGGTGAACTAAGTACATGTGGAGCAGGGAAAATGGTACAGTCTAACTCCAATCTATTCTGGGTTTCAGATGTTTGTGAAACTATAAATTAGTATTCAAAATGGGCTAGTGGTTCTGAAATTCCACAGTTTGTATGTTTCTATAAACTACATTCATAAGAATGAAAACAAATTGTTTTTAGCTAACAGGTGAGCTGAGTCATTTTGTTTTTTGTTTTTTGGTTTGGTTTTTTTTTTTTGTCGTTTTTTTGAGACAGGGTCTCCTTATAGCCCCAGCTGGCCTGGAACTCAGTATGTAGACCAGGCTGGCCTTGAATTCACAAAGATTCATCTGCCTCTGCCTCCCAAGTGCTGGGATTAAAGGCATGCACAACCACACCCAGCTCTTTTGCATTTTTAAAAGTATGCTTTCATTAACCGAATTGTCTACCTACTTAACCCTCTTCTATTCAAAAGGGTATGAATTATTCATCCCTGCTGTAGAGATGGGTGGCAACTTTGAGCCCAAGGTTATTAATAAACACTGGAAAAATCTTCCTGATGAAAAATGACTCATTGTTCAGAGGGCTGATGTCACAGTCCTCAGCCACAAAATAGAAAAGTCATTCTCACTACAAGTACAAATAGTAATCAGCAAATTCAGAAAGGTGGATTGCTACCCTTTAGTTACAGAATTTTTATTCCAAACAACAGTTTATTAAAGCCTTTATTCCTTTACTTATTCAAGCTAGGATAAATCAAAACATCAAAAATATTTTTACCAGAAAACCTTCAAGTGTTTCCTTCACCTGAATGCCTGGACTGTTCATTTGGGACCAGAAATGGGGGGTTTGCAGTGATTACATAGCACCCTGTGTGCCCACCGCCATCATCCTCAGAATCACACCCTCATGCTCATCTTTCTTTTTTTTAATTTTTTTATTTTATGTGTGTGACTGTATTGCCTGCATGTGTGTCAGTGCACCTGTATTGTGCAGTGCCACAGAGGTCAAAAGAAGGTGTCGGATTCCCCTGGAACTGGAGTTACTGATGACTGTTGGCCACCATGTGGGTGCTGAGAATCAAACCCAGGTCCTTTGTAAGAGTGGTCGGTGAGCCATCTCTCCAGCTCCCATATGCTCATCTTTCTAAATCCCTCCCTACCTCTTCTCAATACGTACCAATAAGGACTCTTAAGACGCTGAGTAACAATTTATGATATGAAGGGTACCTTATGCTTGTAAGTTTCTTGAATCATTCTGGTATGATCCGCTTTGAGCAAATTCCATACACTGATTTTTTTAGCATGTTGGCCTGAAAAAAGATTTGCTTTTCTTATATAAAATAGAGCTCCCAATGTTACTGAATTTTGCTTTAAGAGAAACTGGTGGTTTTGCATTTAATAAACTAAAACTCCAGAGCCATAATCAAGAGTTTAATTGTACTGGTGAAATAAAGAACAAGTACCTTCTTTAAACTTTTTTAAAATTTCATTTATTATTTTTATTTTAGGTGTATGCGTGTATTGCCTGCATGTAGGTAAGTGTACCCGTGTCGTGCAATGCCCGCGGAGGTCAGAAGAAGCTGCCGGATCCCCTGGGAATGGAGTTACAGACAGTTGTTAGCTGCCATGTGGGTGCTGGGATTCGAAGCCGGGTCTTCTGCCAAGAACAGTGTTCTTAACCGCTGAGCCATCTCTCCAACCCTGCAAGTACTTTTTTAATACTACCTCAAGTAAAGAATTTATAACTCAGTCCTTCCTTCACATTTGGATGTCATCTCAACAATTACCACTAGGGGGCGCGTCGTCTCTTCTATTTGCAGCAGTCTGATGTATTGAAACAGCACAAACATTCTTAGTATGTCCTTAAACTGACGTTTCCATTCTTTGTAAGAGCAAGCTAATTTATTCTCATATTTTATATTGGTCTTTATATATATAACATATATAAACCAATAACTTCCTCTTCATGTTTAGTTAATAACAATCTAATTATACTCAAATAATCACTTTCCATGATAGTTAATTCTAAATGGAATTTTTTCCCATTTTCATCTCTCTGTTGCCATAAGAAAAACATGTGTCCAGTACCAAAAATAATGTATAAGTAATAAGCTTGTCTGGTGTGTTGGAAGCATACCTTTAATCCCAGCACTTGGGAGACAGAGGTAGGTGGCTCTCTTGGGAGTTCCAGGCCGCCTGGGCTACAGGAGACCTTGTCTTTAAACAACAAAAAAAAAAAGTAAGAAACTTTAAAATCCCCAGCACAGAGATCATTATTGTATGTGCCTAAAATATTTTAAGGTAAAGCTATGTTTAACTTAAATTAACAAAGTTCCCAAATTCTGTACATGACATACTACACGACACATTGTCTCAGAAGCTCATACCATAGTCTTACTTGCCCAGCAAATACCCGAAGTTCTATTTATTAAGGTCTTGAGTTGAACAACTTAGAATATTTAAGTTCCAACAACTTAATAGCTGTTTGAAAACATTATACATATAAGTGGGGAAAGTACTTTATTATATCAAAGGTTCTATTAGTTATTTAATTAATTTTAAGTTTATTATGTGGCAGTTTCTGAGTGTGTGGAATCTGGGAAGGTTTCAGCTGAATGACTGAATCACTGATGTATGTACATGGGCGAAGGGCATGGGACAGACACAGGCAAGTTTCTCCAAGGCTGGAAAACACACTTCTAAGATAACTAAGTTACATGTCTCAAATCCCTGCTGGCTTCTACCATATTACATTCTTGGTAAGTTGGTCACTAAGTCAAGCTGCTACTCAAGGGGAAAAACACACTCTACCTTTAAAAGGAAAGATTGCCAAAGAGTTTTTGACAGTTTTAAAACTATTACATGTACCAGCTGAGCATGTGAACCTGTCAGTCACTAGATACCCAAACATCAGAATCAGATTAGCACCATCATTATTTCTTGTTCCACATTTGTTTTCCTGTGGTCTCTGCTTTTTACCTCAGCAACCACTGAAAACTCAGCTTCATAAATATGTCTTCTACGAAAGAAATGCAGTATAATCTGGGGTTGAAACTGTAATCTCCTTTGAACTTGTGGTTCATGTGGTAGCCAACAGATGTTGCAATTTTTCCCTTAAAAAGTTTAGTTATGCCATATTGCCCACAATGAGTTCATAAAAGCTCTTAGTGAAACAGTGAAACTTTTGGGAAGTAGATGTAATGACCTTTTCTCAGAGGAAAAAAAATTAAGACTGAAATAAGTTTAATGAACTTATTACTAAAGTAGAAGGGCACAGGAGGGGAGGGGGATAGGAGAGAAGCGTGAAGAAGATCTACAAAAGCAAGTTACGGGGGCTGGAGAGATGGTGCAGGGGTTAAGAGCACTGACTTCTTTTTCAGAGGACCTAGGTTCTGTTCCCAGTACCCACAAGGCAACTAACAACAATCTGTAACCCCAGTTCTAGGGGATCCCCATGCCCTCTTCTGGCCTCCACAAGCATTACATGCATGGGTGCACTACATACATGCAGGCAAAAGCACTCATGTACAGCAAAATAAATAATTTTTTAAAAAATTTAAATCTGAGCTGGGCGTGGTGGTACATGCCTTTAATCCCAGCACTTGGGAGGCAGAGGCAGGTGGATCTCTGTGAGTCTGATGCAGCCTGGTCTACATAGCGAGTTCCAGGCCAGCTGGGGCTACAGAGGGACCCTGTCTTAAAAAGACCAAAAAAAAAAAAAATCTTTTAAAAATCAGGTGTGGGGTTCTGACTTTGATCTCTGACACTGTAAAGCGAAGAAATGTGAAAAATGAAAAGTTTTGCCTCTACTGTATTTTTCAAATCTTCCCTTGATTTTCCTTCTATACTGTAACAGCATTTCAATGCTGACCTGGAGTCTCCACACAGTACACAGCTTCTTCACTCAGATGAGGTTAATCTTTAATAAGGATAAATATTTTCAGCAGACAGAAAAAAAACACATTTCTTTTTGTACTTTCCTGAAACCCCACTTTAAGAAGAAAAAATATTTTTAAGTCATAATCTCACAAAAGCAAAAGAAATAGAAAAGGTGGTAAGGTGGTTAATGAAGATGATTATTTCCACAGAATACCAAAATACAGAAATAATAATTGCCTAGGGATAAAATGATTTAGGTGTCAGCATTCTCTGCCTTGCTAAGTCCAGGCCTTCACAGAGGAAGTAGTGAGCTTCAGAGCATTTATAAGCAGGACTGAAAACGGAGTAATATATTAAAATTTTGAAAAATGAGTTAGTAGATTCTTTTGTCCTTCCCAACAACCCATAGAAGCAAGGCGAATTCATGTGACAGAAGAGAGATAGTCCTCCTGCTGATAACACAGGTAGATGTTCCACAAGTCTATTTTGAGATGAGATCACTAGTCCTCTTCTGCTGGGCCCTGAGGACACTGGCAGGTTTCTACTCCATAACACGACAATATAGCAAGCACTTCTGGGAAACCCCAACCCTATAAATATTGACAGCCATGAGCCTGTGACAAGAGTAGTGCCTGCTTCCTGTACACAATGAGATAACCCTGACACTAGATGATGGTCACATACATTGAGCTTCCAACTAACATTTCAGTGCCTCGCTCTTTGTGAAATGAAATAACTTACCTAAAAACTTCCAGGTTGTAACAAGGAGCTCCTAATAACTTTCTTTCATATTCCCCAGATGTTAAACTTTTTTTATTATTAATTTTTATTTTTATGTGTGAGTGTTTTGCCTGCCTGTAAGTGCACCCATGTCATGCAATGCCTGTGAAGGCCAGAAGAGGGCATTGGATCCTCTGGAACTGAGTTATGGATGGTTGTTAGTTGCCATGTGGGTGCTGGGAACTGAACCCAGGTCCTCTTGAAGAGCAGCCAGGGCTATTAACCCCTGGGCTACCTCTAGCCCCTAAATTTTTCTGATTGCTAACTTTGTCTTTCTCTTTGTGTTACCAAGGGTGTTGTGGGAAGTAATAGATCCATCATTAGTTGGACTCTGAAGTTTTTGGATTTTTTGTTTGTGTTCTTGATGCATGCATATATGTGTGTGATGTGCATGTATATATACATGTTCACATATGTGGGGGTGCACATATGTGTATGGGCTTATGTGCACTTACATTGTGAGCATGTAGAGGCCAAAGTCTAATGTTGGGTGTCTTCTTTGATCAGTCTCCACAGCTTATATTGAAGTAGGGTCTCTCACTTGAACCCAAAGCCTGCTAATTCAGCTAGTCTACCTGGTTAGCTTACTCCCTGTCTCTGCCTCCAGTATGCTGGAATTACAGGCAGGCTGCCATGCCCTCCCAGCATTTACTACATTTGTATGGGGGGTGGAGATTTAAAATCCAATCCTCAACACTTGTGGGGCAAGCACTTTACACACTGAGCCATCACCCTTGTCTCCTCTGAATCTTTTAAAAGAGCTTCACACACCATTTCCCACCACACCTAAATAACTCAGTGCCTATTTTCCCCAAACAAAAACACTTGCCAATGTCCCAAACTGTTTTTCTTTCCTTTCTCTTCCAATACTATAGCTAAGAACTGATTTTGGTTTTGGTGCCTCTTGAGAGTGCTTCAACCAAAACTGTATTTCTCAGTCTTTGACATCTGCTATAGTTTGGATCTAGAATGTCCCCTATAGGCCCAGAAACTAAAGCCTTCATCATCAGCACTGACCCTATTGGGAGATGATGGAATATATTGGAAGTGGGCAAAGGACATTCTGTCATTGGGAGCATGCTGTTGAAGGGGATATTTGACCCCTGCTTGTCTTCTTTCTGCTTCGTAGCACCCATGAGGTGAACGGACCTCTTCTGCTACAAGTTCCTGCCATGACATTCTGTTTAGCCACAGGTCCAGAGCAACAGGGTCAAGCAAACATGGACTGAAATTTCTGGATCCATGAGTCAAAAGAAACCTTTCTTCCTTTTAAGTTGTTTGGCCCAGGTATTACCCCAGTTGTTACAGGATGGCTGACTAACACAATGTCCATAATAATTTTCAAGTGTAGCCTTCATCTTCTGTAGTGTTTTGAAAGACCAGACCCTGAGAAGGCATGCACCCAAGGGCATTCCATAGAAATTATACTGTGCTTTCCTCAATGTATTCCATCAGGGGAAAAGAAAGAAGCATGGAGAAGGGAAAGGAAGAAAAACTATTACGTATTAGAAAGTTTTAAAAGTTTAAGAAAAGTAGCTGGGCATGGTGGCGCACACCTGTAGCCCCAGCACTTGGAAGGCAAAGGCAGGCAGATCTCTGTGAGTTCAAGGCCAGACTGGTCTACATAGTGAGTTTCAGGCCAGCTGGGGCTACAGGAAGACCTTGTTTCAAAAAGACCAAAATAATAATAATAATAATAATAATAAAAGTTTAAGAAAAGCATAAACCTGAAAACAAAGTGGTAACTATCTTAAACAACTAGGAAGAGTCTGAGCTTTTTCCCACTTTTTTTTTTTTTACTTTTTTTTTTAATATGTATTCGTGTATTTCCTGCATGTAGGTAAGCACACCTGTGTCGTGCAATGCCCACAGAGGTCAGAAGAGGCTGTCGGATCCCCTGGGACTGGAATTAAGGACAGTTGTTAGCTGCCGTGTAGGTGCCGGGATTTGAACGCAGGTTTTCTGCAAAAACAACCAGTGTTCTCAACTGCTGAGCTGTCTCTCCAGCCCCAATTTTTCCCACTTTCAAGACAACAAAGCAGCCTCTAATAGTTCTATGGATGCTAGTAAAACAAACAAACAAAAACACATAAGTCTTGGTTCAGGGAACAGTCAGTGGTGTGAGCATCAAGTCCTAACAGGGGCACAAGAGTAGCTGCATGTGCAGTGGGTTTTCATCTCAGCCAGACTTCCTAAGCTTTAAGATCTCAACCTGGATAATGAGCTGAAGCAAACCTGCATATTCCCAGGGGGAGACATTGACTGTACTTGTTGGACAGTAAACAGGCTTGACCTCACACGGTGGTTCACTATAAAGATAGGTGCTCCTTAACCTGAAACTGGGTTATACAAACGAATCATAAATTAAAAAATTTTTAAGCTGACAATGTAGTTAATAGACCTTAAGATCATAGTCAGCAAGCTGTATACGGAGTATGTGCTGGTGTGCACGTGTGTCACGTCGCTGAGGCTCTCTGCTACCCGGGCTGGCGGCTCTAGAGAACCGCTGTCAACCGCCCGGCTGATTCCGTTCCACACTACCGGGCACTCCCTCGAGGTACAAGATCCGTCAGCTGCCGGGTCACGTGGGGAGATGCGAGAACGGCGAAAGCAGGCTCTCTGTGAGTCGTGGTTTACAAAGGGACAGCCCCCTCCGGAGAGACTGAATCGTAGGCAGTAAGACACAGAACTCAGCTCAGTCAGGTACAGCTCCTTTATTCAGTGACTCAGCTCAGCTCCAGATCTTAGTGATTCAGCTCCGATTAATTAAGGGGAAACCAGGATATTTTATACTGTGGGGGTGGTGGCAAAAGCCTTAGTTGATAGGTGCTTTTAGGATGCCCAATTTACATGTGGTGGTGGGCTTCTGCAGGGCTGCCAGACACTGCCTGATTATCACACAGGAAAACCTGGCAGTTTCAGAGCCAGAGGCCATGTTTCTGTGATGGCTACTTCAAAGATGAGTCAGGAAGAGAGGTAGGAGGCCCCCTGATGAAAAGAGGAGTCTTTCCATCAGGCACTGAGCTCCTTAGAGCTATCTGGACATGGAAGACTGCGACCCTCACAGCAGGATTCCCCAACAGCGGAGTATCTGTTTTCCCTCCTAACCCCGTGATTGACTGGGAGCCAGAGCTGACTGCCACTGCCAAGCATGAAGGCAGGGGGTTTACTGCAGCTTGAAAACCTGAGGAAAATTCAAAATATGGTGTCTACTGAAGAGATATCACTTTCTCAACCTGGTAAAGTCAAAAAATCCTGTCATGGTGTGCTGGATAGCTTTAGTGTCAACTTGACACACCTGGGTTGAGGAAGCCTCAATTGAGGAATTTCCTCCATTGAATTGGCCTATGGCCATGTCTGTGGGGCATCTTCTTGAATGCTGTCTGATGTGGTAGGGCTAAGCCCACTGTGGGTGGTGCCACCCTTGGGTAAGTGGGCCTGTGTTGCACAGGAAAGCAGGCTGAGCAGGGGCCAGGGAAGCAAGCCAGTAAGCAGCATTCCTCCATGGCCTGTGCTCCAGCTCCTGCCTCCAGGTTCCTTCCCTGAGTTCTTACCTTGGGCTCCCTGATGAACTGTGACCCAGGAGATGTAAGATAAAATAAACACTTTCTTCCCCAAGTTGCTATTGGTCAGAGTGTTTTGTCACAACAATGGAGAAACAAACCAGGACAGAAATTGATACCAGAGAGTCGGGCACTGCTGGGACCCATCCGATGTTGGAGGATGATGGAAATGTTTGGAACTTTGGGCTGGAAAAGACATTGGGTGCTCAGACTTTGCTGCTGTGGATTTGGACAGTTATGCTGAAAGAGTTGCAAATGATGGAGGCCTGGCTTGTGAAGCTTCAAAGGGAAGCAGAGACTATCAGGGGTGTTTGTGTGATATTTTGAATAGAGAATCTGTGGGTTCTGGTTGGCTGGGGCTGAAGAATCAGCTGTGATTAAGAAGAGACCAGAACCTGAAGTAAAACCTTTAGCTGGGGCTGAAAAATCAGCTGTAAATAACACGAGATCAGCATCCCTGTGGTGAAATCTTCTGGGAGGTATTTCCTCAGGGTCAGTACACAGAAACTGTGGTAGAGGGGACCTGAGCCTCCATGTCAAGCTGGAAGCAGGACTTGGTAGTGTGTAAGAGTCTCCTGCATGGTTCTGGTATTGAAAGAATGAAGGGGTTATAGACAGCAGCTGAGGCTTGGCACTCTTAGAGGCTACGAAAAGCCATTGGTGAAAGTGCAGCCTCAGTTACAGTGAAGACCCAGAATTGAAAGGGTCATGGAGAGAATCTGAAGCATTGCATCCCAAGTGGCCATTGGTGAGGGCTCAGCCTCAGTTTCAGTGGAAACCCCAGCTTTTTGGAGATGCCAGGACCATGGGACAACCACCAAGGACAGCAGTAGGTGTGGAATGGAGCTGGTCTGACTCTGCGAAACGAGCTGTGTGTGCTGTGGATAGCAGAGTCAGAGAAATGGAGTCAGAACCCTTTGGAGACCAGAAGATCATGAGCAAATCCCAGATGGACTTTGGTTTTGCTTAGGTGTGCCAAATTCTTCCCTTTGAAATAAGACAGTACTTGTTTTGGATTTTACAAAAGCCCACCCACAGTTAAGAGACTTCAAAAAGAGACTATGGACTTTTAAGTGTTTGTATTTTTTAAGGATTGGGGGTTTTTAAGGTCATACTGTCTTATGTTGTGATATTAACATCATATCTTGGGGACAAGAATTGGAAAGGTTATGGTTCAATAGTGATGTGTTTGTGTCTCAAGTTGATAAGGGGTCAATTGTGCTGGATAGCTTTAGTGTCAACTTAACACACCTGGGTGGAGGGAACCTCAATTGGGGAATTTCCTCCATTGAACTGGCCTATGGCCATATCTTGTGGGGTATCTTCTTGACTACTGTATGATGTGGGAGGGCCCAGCCCACTGTGGGTGGTTCCACCCCTGGGCAGGTGGCCCTGTGTTGCATAAGAAAGCAGGCTGAGCAGGGGCCAGAGGAGCAAGCCAGCAAGCAGCATTCCTCCATGGCCTGTGCTCCAGCTCCTACTTCCAAGTTCCTGCCCTGAGTTCCTACCTTGAACTCCCTAATGAACTGTGACCCAGGGGATGTAAGACAAATGAACCCTTTCCTCCCCAAGTTAGTATTGGTCAGAGTGTTTTGTCATGGCAGTGGAGAAATAAACCAGGACACATGGGGACTGGACAGATGGCTCAGTCATTAAGAGCAGCCAGAAGACCAGAATTTGGTTTCCAGCACCCACATGGCAGCTAACATTTATCCTTACTCCAGTTTCAGAGGATCCTATGCACTCCTCAGCCTCTCTGTGCATGTGATACACTTACATACATGCAGGCAAAACACTCATACACATAAAATAAAAGTAAATAAGATCTTTTTTTTAAAATCCTGTCTGCCCTTGATGGGATGCCTTCTGCATTTGCATTGTTCCAGTGGAAGTCTGAAACAAAACTTTTCAGTGCCTCTGCCCGTAAAATATGCAGAAATGCAAAGAATCCATAGAAAATTACTGCCCAACCACTATGTGACCTGATTTGGAAATAATTACACAGTGATAGTAAGGTAAATGCTGGATGTTGACTTAACCAAAAATTGTGCCAAGAAATTGGAATTCAGGAAAAATTGGGAAAAGTGTAATAAATTCTACATTTTATAGCAAGAAATAAGGAACAAATATCAAATGTAGAAAATCAAGAAAGTCAAGTGAAAGGTGTGGCATTCTTAAATATGGGAAAGTAACTGAAAGTGTTGAATGTGGTAATGCCTCTTGGTACAGTTTTCAGGAAATTGAAAAGATGGTACAATTAACTCATTTTATTTTTCATAAAATATTTTTTAATATTGTATTTATTATTTTTATTTTATGTGTATGAGTGTATTGCCTGCATGTGTGTAAGTGAACCTGTGTCATGCAATGCCCACAGAGGTCAGGAGAGGGTATCAGATTCCCTGGAACTGGTTAGGACGGTTGTTAGCCACCATATAGGTGCCAGGAATCAAACCCAGGTCCTCTGCAAGAGCAGTCAGTACTCTTAACCACTGAATCAACTCAATAGCCCTGAACTATTATTTAACCATGTGGAAGACCATCTTCATAAAAATTGTAACAGCTGGGCACAGTGGCATGTGACTGAACTTCTCAACTACTTGGGAGGTTAAGGTAGGAAGATCAGTTGATTGCGGAAGTTGGAGTCTAGCCTGGGCAACATAGTGAGACTTTGTCTCTAAATAAATGAATGAATGACATTTAGAAAGAGAAGTGTACAGCCATACCACTCTGAACTCGCTTGATCTTGTCTGACCTCAGAAGCTAAGCAGAATCAGGCCTAGTTAATACTTGGATGGATGAAAGAGATAGCAAAAAGACAATCATGAAGTGTAACAGATGTGGTATAAACATCATATTGTGGCATCAGGAAATGTCTCTAAGCACTTATTGAGTATAGAAGCACCTCTGGTTTTGAAAGAATGGCTTTTAGAGAAGAATTCCACCCCCCTTGTTTTAAGGAAGGATATTTACTGGAGACCCATCACACACCTTCAGTCTTGATGTCTGACTAGTTCTCCACTCCAGCATTCATGGAGTTCAGTGATTCCATGCCCTTCCCAAAGGACACTAGGAGTGAGAAAGTGACCTCATTGCTGGCATGGTGTTTGCAGTAATCTCTCCCTGATGCTCTGGGCTGTGTTCACAACAAAGAAAGCTTGGCTTTGTGCCAGCTCTCAGGCCATTAATTCTCAGGAGCCCATGTGCCCATGGCAGACAATTTGGATGGAGCAGAGGTGGTGGCAGAACTGCAAAGTGACAGTGGAGAAAGAATGAGTGCTAATGTATATCAGTTTTATTGACACAAGAGTTACATTACTGATAGAACAACTCTGCAGTTATTTCAGTAAACAAAAGGTAAATATATGTTTGGCATATTGTTATAGTTAGGCTAACGTATAAGTCAGTATGGTATACATTTCTAAGCGTGAATATTTGTATTTCTAAAAATATATGTGGAAGGAAACACTTTTAACTGCTAAAAATGATTACATCCTGTGGTGGTTTAAATGGGGATGTCTCCCACAGGTTCCAAGTATTCAGACATTTTGTCTCCAGTTGATGGCTCTGTTTTGGGAGGTCTTGGAAGGTGTGGCCATGCTGGAGGAAGCACATCACTGGGGGCAGGCTTAGAGAGTTCTTAAGACTTGGAGAATCTCTAGTCACTCTCTGCTTCCTGTGTCTGCTTGAAGATGTGAGCCTCTGCTTTCTGCTCCTGCTCCAGGCACCTCCTGTCACCATGCCTTCCTGCCATGATGGACTCTAATTTCCCTGGAACCACAAGCTCAAATAAACTCTTCCTTTTATAAGTTCCCTTGGTCACAATGTTTTATCACAGCAACAGAATATTAACACATCTATAGCATAAAATTAGGGTATGTGTATGTAGAAGGGGAAATGACCTCTCTCTACCAACATACTTCTATTTTTTCTTATTTTTTGGTGCAATAAGCCTTTTATTTCATGTGTGGAATGAAAGGTTAAATGGAATGCCATCAGATCTGCCTTTTATGTTCTTCCTCATGGATACATAGTTAAAAAAATTTACTGAACAAAATTTATTGTTTTTACTATTATGAGTAAAATTTTTTTGCTGAGGCTGAAGAGATGGCTCAGCACTTAAGAACACTGGTTGTTCTTGCAAAAGACCTGAGTTTGAATCCCGCCACCCACATGGCAGCTAACAACTGTCCGTAACTCCAGTCCCAGGGGATCCAATAACCTCTTCTGACCTCCACGGGCATTGCACAACACAGGTGCACTTACCTACATGCAGGCAATACACACACAAAAATAAAAATAAAAATAAAATTTTTAAAAAAACTTTTTTGCTCTGGTGTTTCATGTTATACAAGTGTTTGAGAAGATCTAGTATTTGAGAATATCTTTTATACAAACATAAATCCCTGAAATCAGAACCTGTGTTGATGGGCATGCCATGATTTAACTTGGCTGCCCCACACAGTCTTTCTGGACACTAAGTAAGGTTGATGGGATTGCCTTCAAGTTAATGACAAGAAGCTGAGAAACAGAGTGACTCTTGCTTTCACACAAGGCTAAAATACCCTTAGAAAATTGTCAAAGGCTTTATGTTAAACAAATTATTTTCCAAATAAAGAAATACTGACATTAGAAAGGACATTATTATTTACTATTTTTATTATTGTTACTTATAGTGCTAGGAATGGAATACAGGGCCTTGCACATGCTAGGCAAGCACTAACCTATACTCCCAGTTCAAGAGGATATTATTATTTATTACACAAAACCAACTGACATCAATTGGGCAGGAACAAAGGAATATGTGAGGAAGGAACAGTGATCAAAGTTTACTGCATAGAGAGCTTGTAAAAATAGTCATATAATAATGCAACCACTGACTACTAGTCCTAAAAAGAAAAACCCAAACTTCAGTATAACCATAGTGGAAAGATGTCTGGATAGAAAGCATAGTGAGATGTGTTGAGGATGAGGGAGGAAAGAGAAAAATCTTCCTCTTCTACAGTGAGAAACTGAGGAGTAATACACAAAGTTGAAAAATCAAGGAGAAGCCATAAATGCATGCTATTTAGAGACAAAAAAATAGATAAATAGAAAAGTCAGCAGTGAATATAGTTTCCTCTGGAGAAGAAAGGCAGAAATACCAGGGGACTGGTGGTTTTATCATTATCTGATTGTTTTTAATGTGTGTGTGTTGGGGGGTGCTTGTGGTGTACGCCCATGCATGTGTATGTAGAGGCCAGAAGAAGATATGGAATTCCTTCTTGTATCATTAAGTACCTTATTCCCTCAAGTCAGGGCGTCTCACTGAACTCACCACTTCAGGTAGTCTTGCTGGCTAGCAAACTACCAATATCCACCTTCCTCTGCTGCCCAGGACAAGGGTTGCAGGCACTCACAGAGCCATATACAGATTTTTCACATGGGTGCTGGGTGTTTGAACTCAGGTCTGCATGCTTGCCCAACAAACACTCTTATCCACTGAGTCAGTCCCCAGGCCTCAATTATTTGATTTCTTTTAACTTTATGTATTTACATCTTTGTTGTAAATAAAAAGTAAAGAGGAAAACGAAAAGAAAATAAATTGAGAGAGGAAGGAAAAGAAGAGGGGGAGGGAGAGAGCCCACATATCCACTTTCCATCTAATAGAAAGTTTTACTTTTTAATTTCTAATTTTTCAAGAATTTCATACATACTATATTTGCATCATTTCCACTCCTCCCTCTCCCCTTCCAATTCCTCCTATGTTCCCCCACTCCCTCTCAATATCCTGACCTCTTCTTTAGTAATGTTTTATATATACAACCTACTGAGTTCATTTAGTGGTGCTGGTATGTATGTTTGTTTAGGGCTAATATTTGGGATTAGATAATCTGGCAGGGAGCTCATCTCTGGGCAAAACAATCTCCCTCTCTCAGCAGGCATTATCTGCAGCTCTTCATCTCGAGGTGCAAAGCTGGTAACATTTCCCCTAACCACATTGGCATTGTTTGTCTTCATAGAAACATCAAATCCAGTCTACATTGGACTGGATCCCTAACAGCACATTTTGTTTTGGTTTTGTGAGTGATACAGAAAAGCATAGGCAGTTTATAAAAGAAAAGAAAATATCTTAGTATTTAGGAAAGACTGGAAGAGCCGAGGGTGGTGGATGACCACAAGGAAACAGTTTCCCAGGTGGCCGGGAGCTTGATCATATGAACTTAGAACAATGGTGACAGCATGATCCATGCAAACTCAAACCAGACAGAAACCCAGCATAGAACTGGGGAGATGGGTAAGAAGCCCCAGCCTTAGCTGAGGAACTATTGGCAGCTGATCCCTGCTGGACGAGGGAGAATTGATCTTCTTTCAGGGAGTGATGCTAGCTAGGCTAATCAGGCTCCAGTGGATGAACTCACACTGAGGAACATCTGGGGACACAAATTTAACTCAATAAGCCTTACCATATATATATATGAGAGAGAGAACACACGAAATCCTGTGGAAAAGCTATTGGAGTTGCAGATAGGGGAAGGGGTCTAAATATTACTAAGATGTATAAAATTCACAAAATTCAATAAAAAACTTTTTTAATCTAGGAAAATGAGGGCAAACCAATAGATAATGCAGTATAATGCCTTGGAAGTACATGTTCTGAAATGAGTTACAGAACAGTATTCATTTTCAAAACCATGAAAAGTAAGATTTTAGTTTTCCTAATTTTTCAGTGTACAATAGACACTACTGAGCAATCTGGGAAAGGAAATACGAAAGTAAAGGGAGGCAATTCATGCACATCTTTTCTTTCATTGTCCTGTTCTTGGGGCTACCATGTCACCCCAGTAGATGTCAGCTTTTCTGAAGACAGCAGCTGCCTGATAGTCATTTGATTTTTGGAAATTTAAAGCAATGTGTTAACATAGATGGCGGTATAGCTGACAGGTTCCCATTACTGACATAGTTTCGGTGGGGGGGGAGTATAGGCTTTTGCTTTTGTGTTTCTCAATTTCCACCAGTGGAGACTATCAGAGGTTGCTTCCTGGTAGACATGTGTCCCCACAGCCCCAGATCCTCTCTTACAAGTATATTTTTGCATTCTCTTTTGAATGTCATTTACTTAGCAAGCCATGAAAACCTGGTGAGGACAAAGAATCTCAACTGGCATAAATCCCTAATATAAGGGTTTCCAAAGGACTCTTTTTTAAATATTTTATTTATTATTTTCATTTTATGTGTATTTGTGTATTGCCTGCATGTAGGTTAGTGCACCCATGCACTGCCCGCAGACCGAGGTCAGAAGAGGCTGTCGGATCCCCTGGGACTGGAGTTACAGACGGTTGTTAGCTGCCATGTGGGTGCTGAGATTCAAATCCAAGGGTTCTGCAAGAACAACCAGTGTTCTTAACCACTGAGCCATTGCTCCATCCCGCAAAGAACTCTTTTTTTAATAGACCTTCATTGTAAAATATTTACTACTCAAACTTTTGACCAAACTTCTTTTGAACAAAATCAGCCAGATTGTTGACCATCGCTGGAGGAAGTGGGTTTTTCAGAGGGTAACTCTACTTTTACTACCACTGTGGAACCAGTATGGTAGAACAGACAAGGTAGAAACATCTAGACCTGACTTCTTACTCTGTGAGGGTATAGCTCTGTCAATGGGGGAGACTTAATGACTCTGCACCTCAGTCTCTTCCTCTGTAGCATGAAGGAGCTAAGGCCTTCTTTACAATGCCTGACTATAGTAAGAGCCTTTCTAAAGCAGGGCACTGGGGCTGGAGAAATGGCTCCAGTGTTAAGAACACTGACTGTTCTTGGAGAAGACCCAGGTTCAAATCCCAGCACCCACATGGCAGCTAACAACTGTTGGTAACTCCAATTCCAGGGGATCGGACAGCCTCTTCTGTCCTCTGCAGGCATTGCATGGCACGGGTGCACTTACCTACATACAGGCATAACACTCATACACATAAAATAAAAAAGTAATAAAATATTTTTTAAAAAAGCAGGGCACTCAACAAATACCACAGTTCCCTCACCTCCTCTTTCTTGAAGCCAAGAGGAAGACTAAGTAGGTGCCAGCTTCCTCTCTCTGTCATTGACCCAGTCAGCACACTAGGTCCTTTGACTCAGAATTTGAGGAGAAAGTACAGAGATTAACCATGAAAGAACACCTCCCAGTGCTTGTGTTCAGTTTACACGAAAGGATCTAGATGGTCAGATGAACCCTGGGTTCTGCTCTCACGCTGGAGTTTAAATGCTGTGAACTCACAGGAAGAATTGTTCCCCCACTGGGGTTAGGTTAGAGAGATGGCTCAGCGGTTAAGAACACTGGCTGCTCTTGCAGAGAATCTGGGTTTGGTTTCCAGCACCCACATGCCAGTTAACAACCTTTTGTAACTCCAGTTCCAGGAGATCAGACACCCTCTTCTGACTTCCATGGGCGTTGCATAGCACAGGTGCACTTACATGCAGGCAGGCAGTACACTCATACACATACAAATAGAATTTTTAAAATAATAAATAAAAAAGAATTTTTTTCTGATAACACCATTGAATCAAAAGATGGCACGTCAGCTAGAAGGCCAGGCATGGCCCACGCCTCTAATCCCAGCACTTGGGAGGCAGAGGCAGGTGGATCTCTGTGAGTTCAAGGCCAGCCTGGGCTACATAGTGAGTTCTAGGCAGCAGCTGGGGCTACAGGGAGATCCTGTTTCAATATTGTCTTTGAAAAGTGTCTTCTAACAGATTGCATGATAATAGCAACTCACTTGTCTCCCTTTTCAGGAAAGCCAAGATGAAAGGGAATGAAGACAAGCCATAAATTATACAGGAAACATGAAAAATGAGTAAAGATGGATTATTTTGTTATTTTGTTTTGTTGTTTTGTTTCATTCAGGGTCTCCTGTATCCCAGGCTGGCCTCAAACTCACTACATAGCTGAGGATGAATTACTGATTCTCCTGCTTCCACAAGCATGAGTCACCACTCCCAGTTTAGGTGGTGCTGGGTTTGAACCAAGCACTTCATGCATGGTAGGCAGGCGCTCTGCCAACTGAGCCACATCTCCAGCACAAAGATGTTTTTTCACAAATTGACAAATTATAGTTAGGAATTCTTCATCTTTTCTCTTTGCATCTCAATCACAATCTGAGAAGTTTTTCTGTAAACTAGAATACATAAAGGTCTTAGAATTAAGAATAGCAGTAAAGTTCCTTCAAATGAATAACTCATTTATGTATCTAGAAATTATTTACAATCAGGATTGATGGCACACACTTGTTAAGTGCGGCACTCAGGAGACAGAGGCAGGTGGATCTCTGTGAGATGGAGTCTAGCCTGGTCTACAAAGCAAGTTCCAGGCCAGCTGGGGCTACAGAGAGACCCGATCACAAAGAAACAACAAAACCAAAAATAAAAAAGAAATTACAAAGGTCAAGAGCCTTTCTCAACGGAGTGCAGGTGATTCATAGTAGAATCCACATCATCCACCCACTTTCCTGAGTTGATATGTGAAAATATACATGAAAATTACTCTTTGGTGCTATAAACTCATACCATTGTATTCTCCTGTTTACAAATTAACAAATAGGCTTCATATCTATTTTAAGAAACCCTCAAAAGAGTCATGCTTTCTATTTAGGTGAGAAATGCTAGGGAGAAAGTGCAGATGGAAAGGCTAGGTGTTAGAAAATAAATTGTCTGGCACTCTGTTGGTAAGTCTGAGAATAAAAGTGAATTCAGTTGCTTTCCTGCCTTATGCTCTGCTGGAATGCAGAAATGTCAAAGACGTTTTCCTACAATCCAAACATTTGCAATGTCGACTACATTTGAAATGCTTTCTCCCTATTTTGAAAACTGAAGATCTGACATTCTGCCCTGTGAGAAAAGAGCATGCCACATTGTAAGGAAGACAGCAAATGTCCGAACCGATGGTCAATGCAGTTTTCCAGCTTGTCACAGCTCCTCATTCCCTGTTTAAGGAGATCTCACAAACAGAGCTGATTTACCGTAAAATCTGCCTATTTTCCATTTAAGTCTTGCTCGCTGCTTCACTGAGGCACTGAAGTCACTGAGGCTTCCACGGTCAGCCCTGCAGGGCTATCTTTAGGTCTTGTTAATCCACAAAATGAATCCTGCGTAAAACAGACCTCAGAGGGAGAGGTTTTATTCGCATCAGCTGCTTTGCACAGTGCTTAAATTAGAGATGCAAACAGTTCCTTGAAGAGAGCAGCATTAGTCAGACCCTTGGGGGCAACAGTGGGAAGTGGAACTTGTCCTGTCCTGTGCTTGATAGAAGCATGGCAGCTGAATCAGGCAGAGCCTCAACAGAATGTGTGAACACTTTAGAGCTCTGAGTTAAAGACCCAAAGCAGCCACTTATTCACTGAATGACCTTGATGAAATTAACCTTCAACACTCCCTCTCCTCTTACAGAATGAAAGGGATATAAACTACTCGGGGAGTTATTACAAGAATCGGGGTTTTTGTTTTTTGTTTTTTGTTTTGTTTTTTTGTTTTTCAATACAACGCACTCATGCCAAATGTGACCAGTGGTTAGGGTTAGGGTTAGGGTTAAGGTTAGGGGTTAGGGTTAGGGTTAGGGTTAGGGTACACAATACATGTCAGCATAATACATGTCAGCAGTCTTAATGATGGAGATGATGGTGGTGTTGGTAGTGGTGGTGGCAATTTAATTCTAATTAAAGTGCTGTCATTTACCAGCTGAGTGTCCTTGAATGAGCATTTTCTGTAACTACAAGATGAAGCTATTTACCTGGCAGGGTTGTTTTCAGGATTGGAAGTGATGTGAGGAAAGTAGTCACAGTATCTAGATTATCAAAAGTAGACCCATAAGCCAGGCACAGTGGTACATGCCTTTAATCCCAGCACTCGGGAGGCAGAGGCAGACATGGATCTCTGTGAAATCGAGGCCAGCCTGGTCTACGTAGCGAGTTCCAGGGCAGCTGGGGCTACAGGGAGATTTCCCTCAAAAAGACTAAAAAACAGGGGGAAAAAAAGTAACCCTTAATAATGTGTTGTTCTTGTGATTGTTCCTCTATTATTTATATAACAGATTTGAATTTAAGGGAAGTCGTGTCATATGAAGGTCAGCTCCTCATCATATAGCCAACTTATAAATCAATCCAGCTGATAAATGCTCCCTCAAGAGAGATTAGCTTAATTTGTCTAAAGCTTCTTCAGGAATAACTCCCCCAAAACTCGTAGTTGAGATTCAAACCAGTGTTCTCCACACTAAGAAGGGTTTATCTCAGCCACTGAAAGGGACAACAAAATTCCCCAGCTAATGACAATGTGTACTGTCAGCTCTATGATTGAAGGGGGGGGAAAAAAGCAACAAAAGTTGGAATTAGAGCTTGTAAGGAACAGTTAGGAATAGTTGAAGGTGCGATCAACCATCCAGTCTGCCCAGATGGGACAGTAGATCTTCCTTCAACTATCAATTAGTTCCACATGGTTCGAGTACATCTCTTTTTAAAAAATATTTTATTTATTATTTTTATTTTATGTTTACAAATGTATTGCCTACATGTAAGTGCACCCATGTTGTGCAGTGCATGTAGAAGTCAGTAGAGGGCGCTCTATTCCCCTGGAACTGGAGTTACAAATGGTTGTAAGTCACAACGTAGGTGCTAAGAATCAAACCCAGATCCTCTACAAGAGCAGCCAGTGCTCTTAACCTCTGAACTATTTCTCCAGCCCCCGAGTACATATCTTAATGACAAAATACTTTTTTTTCCAGTTGAGAAATATAGAAGAGATAAGCTAACAATGCACAGCTCAAAATGAAAAGGAAAAATGCACTTGTTTGTGAAACCCCAAACGTGCTTATTTTTGTTATGCAATGCAAGCTTACCTCTCCCCACTAATTCAAAGCTCTTTGGTACCCATGACTTTAAAATTCACCAAATAGAATTCAAGTTGTCCTCCTGGAGCTCTCTCCTGAGCTCTGGAATCATAAAGTCCTGCTCTTCAAGTTGGACATTTTCTCAACCAGACTTATATTTTAAGTAACACTGACTGGTTAATAAAGGTGACTCTCCCCTTCAGGGTAATGAGGCATCTTTACCAACCATTCTGTGTGATGTCAATTTCATTTCTCTTTGTTTGGGTTTCCCAAAATAAGATGAATGTAACTTCAGAGGAAGGATAATAAACCTAAGGAACAAGAATAAAGAACCTGGTAGAGTGAAACAGAGCAAAGAAAGCCAAATCAAAGTCACATTCTCAGAGCAGTCTTTATTATGGGTAACTGGATCTTGATCCCACTGCCAACTGGAGACTGCAGAATGTGGTCCAGAGATAACTACCCAAGGGACGAAAGAAATCTGTCCAGTCCCCCTTCTTCCATTGGTCAAGTGTTGTCACATGAAATACATTTTCACCTTCAGAGTCCATCAATGCATCAGAATGTCTGAACAGTTTCCCACAGGCATCTCCCCAGAGCTGAGACAGAGAAGCTCAGGGCAGAAAGCAAGAGATTCACGGCGTAGGTAAGACATAGCTGGTAACCATAGCAATGACTAGAATAAAAATATTCACTCTAAGGAGGAAATAGAGCAGCACCTGGAAGAGACCTTGATGCTTTTGAGATTTTAACAGCAATAGTCACATTGAAAAGATATTCAATAATTCCTACAAATGGTTAACAAACTTCATCACCTCTACCTCAATCTCTGAATCCTTTCTGATAAGAGATGTAGTTCTCTTAACAGTAAATGTATGTTTTCAAATGTTCTCATGGAATCTAGTACCTTACAAACTGTTGGAATTGCACATCTTATGAATTTTTTATTCTTTTTAAATTTTTATTCATTTATTCATTTTGGTCTTTTTGAGACAGGGTCTCCTTCTACCCCCAGCTGACCCCGGAACTCATTATGTAGACCAGGCTATCCTCGAACTCACAGAGATCCTCCTGCCTCTGCCTCCCAAATGCTGGGCTTAAAGGCATATGCCACAACGCCTGGTGTTTTATTATTTTTATTTTATGTGTGTAAGTGCACCTGTGTTATACAGTGCCCATGGAGATCAGAAGAGGGTGTTGAATTCCCCTGGAACTGGAGTTACAAACAGTTGATAGCCACCATGTGGGTACTGGGAATTAAACCTGGGTCCTCTGCAAGAACAGCCAGTGCTCTTAACCACTGAGCCATCTCTCCAGTCCCAGGTAGGATTTTTTTTAATGTTTACTGAATACTGATTATTCTAGATATTCTTGAAAACAGACAATATGCAAGAACAAAATAAGGTTCTTCCTCCAAGGAAACTATAAACTACTCAGGATCAATAGAATGAAACAGATAATTTAAGGGATCTAACTAAGCTGGTCAAGTGAGTAGGAGTGGTGTTGAATATACACTAACTTTATAGCAATTAGCAAATAATGATCAATGCTTCAGAATCTATCCAGATATTTAGAAGCATGGTAGTTTGATCTGACAGTTAAGGAAATCATGAACAAAATTAAATTATTTTGTACAGCTCTTCTCCAAAGAAGGAAAGAACTACTTCTAGAACCTGAAATAAAAACTATCACTACGTCTGATGTTTTAATACCCATTGAATGAATGAAATGTGTGTGTTCAAAGTAAAGGTGTTGAGGGGCTGGAGAAATGGCTCTGTGGTTAAGAGCACTGGCTGCTCTTGGAAAGGACCTGGGTTCAGTTCCCAGCACCCACATGGTGGCTAATAACTGTCTGAAACTCTAGTTCCACAGGGAGCTGACACCCTCTTTAACCATTGCAGGCACTGTGTGCACAGGTGCACTTACATACATGCAGACAAATCACTCATACAATTAAAATAAAAGTAATTTTTTTAAAGTAGAGGAGTTGAGATTGAGTCCACAAATTATAGTCAAACCAAAAGAGCTTCCCAATTTATGTAAGCTGAATCTAGAAAAACTATCCAACTAACCTAAAGAACAGGAAAAATATTGGTATCTTGATTCAAATTTAAGCCACTATTCATAAAACACAAATTTTGCAAGCCAAGAAAGTAATATTGACCTTCATCCAGACTGCTGGAATACTAGGGTTGAATCCAAAGAAAATTTTAATGTGACCTTTACATTCATAATCTAGAAACCAGAACTCACAACAAAATTTGTTATTGCAACAGGTTAAAAAAAAATCAACAAATTTTTAAAAATGTAT
>NW_008330318.1:286982-288556 GCF_000622305.1 Nannospalax galili
AACCCACAGAATGGGAGAAAACCTTCACCAGCGACACATCTGACAGAGGTTTAACATCCAGAATATATAATGAACTTAAAAAACAAAGAACAAAGTAATGAAGTAATCCAATTAAAAGATGGGCTTAGGAACTGAATAGAGAGTTCTCAAAAGAAGAAATAAAGATGGCTAAGCTTTATGTCTTCCTGGACTTGTACTGAGATCAATATTGTATAACTGTATTAATTCAACTGAACCTAGAAATTTGCACGCACTTGTGAAAGAGATGTACTCTTGCTCTGGAATGTGTTCCTGAATATGTTAACGCTGTAATGAAATGCTTCTTCTAATCATGTAGTTATTAAAATATTTTTAAAAGATATAAATAATTCCTATATGTGTATTCCAATATATATATTGCTATCAAGAAAATTCATGTGTGTTTGTGTGACTGTGTGTGTGTGTGTGTGAGTGTGTGTGTGTGTAATTCCACAATAAAAATATTTAAAGAAGGGGCTGGAGAGATGGTTCAGCAGTTAAGAACACTGGTTGTTCTTGCAGAAGACCAGTTCAAATCCCAGCACCCACATGGCAGCTAACAACTCTCTGTAACTCAAGTCTCAGGGGATCAGACAGCTTCTTCTGACCTCCGCTGGCACTGCACTTCACGGGTGCACTTACCCACATGCAGACAATACACGCATACACATAAAATAAAAATAATAAAATTTTTAAAAAATATTTAAACAGTGTTCTTTTGGGGCCTGGCTCCAAGATGACTAAGAAGGAACAGCGGTCACAACAAAAAGGGCCGCAGCCATGTACAGCCCATTCGCTGCAGGAACTCCCGTGCCTAAGGCCAAGGCCATTAAGAAATTCCTTATTCTGAACATAGTACAGTCCACTGCCGTCAGGGACATTTCTGAAGCCAGTGTCTTCGGCGCTTACGTCGTGCTTCCCAAGCTCTCTGTCAAGCTGCATTACTGGTGAGCTGTGCCATGCATAGCAAGGTGGTCCAGAATCAATCCCGCGAAGCCAGGAAAGTATGAACACCCCCACCACGATTTAGACATGCTGGTGCTGCCCCACCATCCTCTGCTGAAGCCCATGTAGAGACCTGACTTCACAAGGACAGAAGAAAAAACATCTTCCAGGAAAATAAAATAAAATGGAAACTTTACTTTAAAAAAAAGAGAGAGAGAAAGAGAGAGACAGTAAAGTAGGGGCATAGGGAGACATTTCAGTAGGTAAAGTGCTTGTCACAGCAGCATGAAGACCTGAGTTAGGATCCCCAGCACACATATAAAGCCAGACATGGCACCCACAATCCCAGCACTGGGGAAGGGAGACAGGAGGATCCCTAGGGCTTGTTAGCCAACTAATCTGACTGAATCAGCAAGCTCCAGCTTGAATGAGCAAGCATATCACTTTAATCAACAATTGAAGTGGAGATTGACTGAAGAAGATACCAACATTTACTGCAGTCCTTTACATACACACATGATGTACATAAGCACCATCTCTCTCTCTCTCTCTGTCTCTCTCTGTCTCTGTCTCTCTGTCTCTCTGTCTCTCTCTCTGTCTCTCTGTCTCTC
>NW_008330318.1:288602-313655 GCF_000622305.1 Nannospalax galili
GCGCCCACACAGGAAACAAAACAAAGAGATTTAGTTATTGAACATGATGTGAAGGATAAAAGGAGGTGATTCATTATTCCACACTATGAAATCCCTGCTTTCTTGGACCACTTTTGATATTGCTTACATTAGTTCAAGTCCTCCAAAAGCAAGCAGTAAGATGAGATTAAACATGTAATACTTATTTGAAATATCACTTGGAGAAGAAATGGGAGGGAGCTGGAAGAATAAAGCAAGGCTTCAGACCACAGTGGAATTTTCACTGGCCCATATATTGTGAAAACTTTTAATATAGCAATACAAATAAATAAGGAACACAAAACAATATGAAATAGAACTACTGAGTTGTAGTGTTAATATAAAGTGCTGACACACTAATGAAGTTTTATAATCGTTCCAAAGAGCAAATCTTTGGGTATTTTTGAAATGATGTGTAACACTGTTTCCCTACATTGAAGATAAAGGAAATTAGATTTCACATTCACTGAGGTCTGTCTGAAAGTGTTGAATCACTAAGTGATTTGGATTTCTAAAGTCCCCCAAACCCTGTGGAACATTTCTTTTTAAAGCATTTGACTTTGTCTTCCATCACTTTCACCACTGACAACTGTGACAGCTTAGAGGATGGAGGAAATCTCAACTGTGGTCACTCCACCAGATCTTTACTGGCATCCTGTTCTGGAGACAGGACAGTCTAGAGAAATGTGGCTTTTAATTAAGGATTTTGAACTTACATTGCCAGACTGTAACAGAAGTAAACAAGCTTCCAACCCAATCCCATGTGATGTAATGGTAATGATAGCATTCGAAGAAAATAAGTAGTTCTAACAATGTTTCCTGGGGCTCCCAACCCTCTTGCCAGAAGCAGAGGAGAAAAGGACAGGCACCATGCTCACCACTAGGAAAGACTCTGCAAAGCTGTGTCACTCAGTGTATTTTGCAACACTGCAACTATGTTATGTAATATCTACTTTCTGTTTTTACATTTTATTGCATTTTAGTTATTTGTGTGTAGATATGGGTGTGTACATGCATTTGTGCACATACACATGTGCACATGTCATGGTGCACAGATGGAGATCAAAGGACAATTTTCAGGAGTTGTTTCTTTCCTTCCACTGTGTGGGTCCCAGAGATTGAACTCAAGCTTGGCATCAGGTGCCTTTCCCTTTGAGCCATAGTGCTAGCTCTAGAATTTGCTTTCAAGAGTACCTTAGGGATCTCGGGTTCTCATTCAATGGCACAGAACACCAGTGTGATACCCTGGGTCTAATCTCCAGTATGGGGGTGATGAGTAGATGAGGAAATGTCGACACATAAAGGAAGAGAACAGTGGAGGAATTTAGAGAGCACAGGTGTGTTTGCTGGTGGGCGGGTGCCTCTTTATTTTTATTCATGGAATCTTTTTATCCTCATTCTATGCTTTTTAATCCAGGTTTAATAGCAGCAATGTTCCCACTTCAACACTGAACTCCCCATTTGTGCCTCTTCTCTTTTTAGACCAAAGGCCATGTGAATAATAAACAGGAAAATTAGTTGGAAATTAGGTCAGAGGCATTATATATTTTGAAGTAAGCCATTGAGTGAGAACCCAAGATTCCTTACTCTAATAGTTCTAATTTTCATTGGGTCCATTTTCAAAGGCAATGGAGGCCATCATTTTAAAATGCAGTTACCTGTGTTACCGAGAAAATTGTAGCATTTTCCTTTTCAAGTAAAATAAGTGATAATTGATCTGAAAAGTCACATCCAACTCAAGTTAGTCAAAAACCTTTCTTTTTAAATTGAATTTGCCTATGTTATACACATGTAGGTGCACATGTCTATGTGGGTACACTCATCAATACATGTATGTGTGGAGACCGGAGGTCAGTATTGGAGACTAACTTTTATTATGCCTATCTTGCTTTTTTAAACAGGGTCTCTTCTCTCTCTGAACCTGGAGCTCACTGTTGCAGCTGGAATGGTAAACGAGTACCCAGCTCTGCACCCATCTACCTGTCTCTGGCTCCCTCCCGACACTCTGTGGCTACAGATGTACAGCAAACTGCTGCACCCAACTTTTACATGGGTGCTGGGGATTCATACTCCAGTTCTCATGCTTATGCGATGAGCACTTTACCCACCGAGCCACCTCCCCACTCCAGGGATTCTTTTGTTTTTGTTATGGATTAAATACAGGGCCTCATTCGTGCTAAGTACATAGTCTACCATTGAGCCACAGACCCAGCACCCTCCCCCGCCACACACACAAATCAAGAATTCTGGGAAGTGTATAAATTAGTTCAGATATTACATTAAAAAGGCTGATCTTTTTCATAACTGTAAATACAGGGCAACGATGTGCATGGATGTTGGAAAGTCACTGGAGTAGTCTTGCTTAGAAGAAGCACCCTGCTTCCCACTATGGAACATGAAGGAAAGCAGGCCTTCCCACCGTACTGTGGCAATCACAAGGCAAGCAAGTGACTTAGACTTAGCCTACCAGATGCTCTTGCCTAGGATTCTGAATATGAAGAATACCGAATACATTCATCCCTCAGCAATTGCAGTGGTTTCTACAGCAAAGTCATAGTTTTTGGTGTCCCAGCCAGATGTCTGTGTTGTTGGCCCCTCAACCCTCTGGGGCTGCTCTGATTCTGGTCCTTTTGTCAAAATTTTCTTACAGTCTCTCATTGATTCTTGTGGCTTTCAATATCCCTTCTGCTTCAAGATTCCCTCCTGCTTGCAATGACTACAAAATCAGTTTGCAACTAAAGACTTGAAGACAAAGCTATGCAGAAATTCTGTTCCCCATAGGGGATCTGATCACTAACCAGGAGCCTGAGTCGAAAGCCAGTCACTGAGAGTAAAGAGGAAAGAAAAGGTCAGTGCGCACACAAGTTGCTTGGGACTCACCAGAGGCCCCTGAATACCAATGCGTCAACAGCTCAGTTATTTTGTTTGTCATCAGCTGGTGAGGACAAGAATCTCCCTATTTCAGGTAGGCCTATCTCAAGAAATGGCTACCACTGACTCTGCCGGGCCTGAGAGAGAAGGCACCAGTGTCCATGAGAGCAGAACGGAGAAAGCCATGTCTGAAATCTGTGCACATAGGGAACAAGTGTAGAGAAGACTAATCGTTGGTTCAAAGATGAGAGCTGGAAAAAAATTACAAGATCATGAGCATCCATGGAAGGGAGAGGCTTTCTATACAATGTTTCTTCGAGACAGAAGCATTTGCAACTCAGACAACTTGAGTTGAATTCACATAGTGGAGAGGGCTAGCTCCCACAAATCATCCTCTGACATCCACATGCACCCCATGGCATATATGTGCCAACACATGCACAAGTAAATAATAAATAAGTGTAATTTTTAAAAATGTGTTAACCCTTAAATGGTAAAAGAGGCAGCAAGTTTGGAAAAAAGAACAGCTGGTGTAAGTCACATTGGTGACTTCTCTTTTCTATGTGAGACAGGAAACCAGGACATCTGACTAAGAGTAGTAGAATAAATAGAGGTTTGAGGAACGGAAACAAGTGTTGAATGGTCGCTACCAGGTAAAAGTGAAATAAAATGAATACTAAGTAGCACTTATTTATATCCAGATGAGTTGAAAACAGCCTGCTTTAGTGGATTCAGTTTAATTATGTGCTCTTTCTCCAGCAAAATCCCACCCAGACATAATAGCTGTAAACATAATTTTGAGATCAGTCATACCCTAAGAGCTATGAGAGTAGACTGCCAAAGAAAGAGGAAGTGAGGGGTCTGATGAGAGCATGGCTGTGTCAAAACACAGGCTCTGGCTGGTTCAGGGAGGGAAGTGAAATAGGAAGAAACTGAACTAATGGGAAACCCGGAAAGGAAGCCAACAAGAGAGTGTGAGAAGTGGAAAAGTTGGCTTTATTCAGAGGAAAGAAGTGGAACCAGTGAGAGATGTGTCAAGGACAGGATTTTGTGGTTATAAAAATGGAAAGTGGATTTTATGTGAATGTGATTTTGCAAATGAGTGGGAAGAGCAAAGCTGAAGGTCATTAGGACAGACTTCACTGTACCTAATATAAGTAGTCAAATGGGAAACTGAAATTACCCTAGTGATGGCAGAACTTGAAGAGAGAAGCTATACACATGATTCATCACATTCCTAGATGAATAAAAAACATTGACCTTGGGGCCAAGGGCATAGTGGTGGAAGGAATGTAGGAGGGCCACATGGAATGATTCTAGAAGGAGAGGAATACAAAGTAGAAATGAAGCCCAAAGATATTTTAAATTTTGCTTTAAAGAAACATTTTCATTATCACAACTAGAAGTCTAGAAGTGAGATGGATTTCAAGAGTGAGCTTAAAGACTCAACTTCAAATTACACCATTACATCAAATCTTAATTCTTTCTGCCTTTGTACTCAGCCCAGAGTTTCAATGTAACTTGACCTTGGAGTCTTAAAGCAACTTTTAGTAGCAGTCAGCTGTATGGTCTTTGTTCATACTCAGCAAGAGGGAGAACGGTTTCAAATCTAGAACTTTCAAAAGAACTCTCCAAATTGCTCCCAAGAAAACTCTTCTCACATCTCATTGACTAGGTCTGGGTAATATACCAATTCATTAAGCAGTCATTTGCCAAAAAATATACATATGTACGTAGCACTTTCTTTACATGAGATGTGCCCAACTTTCATCCTGAGACCAACTCCTCATATTACTTATACCATTGCTTCTCAATAGGGGAAACTGGGAGAGAATATGGAAATTCTATCATTAACTTTAATCAGTTGCAGGCATTTGTGACTACAAGGTTTCCTTGACTTCTACTTTTAATACAGGAGATGTTAAATGGATAACAACTAATGACTTCAAGTCTTCAAGTAAACGAAGTTTTGTGTTTCTCTTAGAGAATCAAGTTTACTTTGGTACCATTGGATATACTATTCAGTTCATACATTGTAAGCGGACAGAATCTTGGCAAATGCAAATGGAGCTAAGCGCTGCAAGCATATTTCATTTTGTCCTATGAAACTGCAGCAGTGTTATAGATTCCTTGCTCAGGTTCCAGCACAGTCCTGGGGTTGTTTCCACCAAGACTACATAGATTTTTCCCCTAGCTAAATAGCCTAAATGTCTTGTTACAGAAGAATTGGCCCCTATATTCTACATCCTGAAGTTGGAGACCAGGAATTGTGCTCAAATCAAGAAGGTGGAAGTCCTAAGGGTTAAGGATGTAGTTTGGTATACAGTACTTGCCTAACTCGAGGCTCTGGGTTCCATCTCTAGTACCACAAACAAGAAAAGGAGATAGAAAGGGGGGTGGAGACTATAGGAGGTGGAAGACTTGGAAACATCTTGTAGCAGGCAGAGACAACGGACAAGTGGGCAGATTAACCAATACACAACAAATACAAAGCTTACACTGTCTTGCTTAACAACAGCGGACAGTTTGCACACAGGACAACTTCCCAACACTTGAGAATTTCATACAGAACTACTCATGTGCAGGCACAGAAGCCACACCAGCCTCACGGTTTACCTTGCATTCTAAATGCATTCCTGTCATCCATAATCATGTATTTATAACTCTATGCTTCCAAAGACCCTTTTTCTTTTACCAAGATTTCTTTCCTGATTTTTCCAACAAGTGGTTCCCTGCTCTTCTTTTAGGAAGTCAAATATTCCCTCCTCTGAAGTCTCCCCAGACACCCCAAATACTAGAACCATTATTCCTCTGCATGCCTTTAGGAATTCTCTGCTTCCCTTCAGGTCTGTTTCACATTGTTTTGTGTCTATGCATTTCTGTGTTTGCCTCTTCTAATTAAAGCACAAGAACTTCAAATATTTTTTCCTTGACTTAATTCTCTTATCTGAAAAGTAAAAGGTATCTGTGATTGCTAGGGAGACCACTTACCTTAAGAGAAACACCTTTAAACTTATAATTCACTTTGTAGAATTCCTTCTTCCTATTTTGATAGCTGATTGTCAGTCATTCATGATAAATATAACTCACCACATTAGCACACTTAGCCAAACTCCATTAAAAAAAAAAAGCCAAATATTTGGTGTTTTAAAAGAAAAAGCCAGTATTTTAAATTTTCTTGACTTAGTATTTAAAGTACTGTAAGTACTTATGCACATCTTTGTGAGCAAACCATTGCCCTACTCAGTTGTAGCAGAGAAGTCTGGTGTTGTTTAGCCACACTACAGGCATATAACTGACTGCTGTTGACACGTAGTACTACATGAAGTAAAGTGAAATAAGCCAGTAGGGTGAGGTAGAAGTATCAAAACTGATGTCAAATGTAAATCTGAATGTAAATTTTTTAATGTGTGGGCAGTTTTCCTGGAGGCCCAAACCACTATGTGGCCACTTTTGAAAATAACAGCATAGCTCTTGATAGCAATTGTTCTAATCCTATGACACATATATAAAACTGATGCCCCAGGAAAATTACTCATTGTATTTACTTTGTTCCTCTGCTAATGAAACAAATTTTTCTTTCTTTATAACGTAAAGAAATCTTCTATGCTGTTCTAAGACTGAGAGAACATTGGGCCTGTTACTCCCACAACATACTTCTGGAAACACAAAACTCCCATCTGATCTTGGGCTGTTCCTGTCTGGCCTTGTTATTTCCAAATCATACCATTCCTATATTAGAAAGTGGCATGAGCTTTGCTTTAGCTTATGTAAGATGGAAATGTAGGATGTAAAGCTTTTCTTCACTGCATCCTAAATTCTGATTGTGTGTGTTAGAATGAACAGGAAAGGGATTGCAGGAAGAAAATTTCTAAGTCTATATGCTGGGTAAAGCCAGGCCTCTAGATTATAACTTCATGCAGGATAGAGGCCTGTTCATGTCTCCATACCCAACACCCAACTTACCTCCTGATACCTAGACAGCGACTCAAAACATTTATTTACTAAACCAATCCAAAGCCGCTCCAGATACAAGTTCACTCAGTCCTTACTAGGGTTTGGGTCTGGATGGTCCTGAAGAGGTACATGAGCCAGATGTTGAGATTTTGGAACCGCTAAGAAGTAGGGCCTGGGAGGAGCTCCTGGCTCCATTCTTTTACCAGTTCCATCTATATGAAGGTAAGTCAAAGGTCCTGCTCAACCTTGACTGGCTTCACTTGGAAGCATGAAGGAAATGTTTCCTCTGAGTTGACCCTCCTCTTTGTAGACTGGACACTGGTTCAAATCCATCTCATGGGGTCTCCATGGCCTCCCTGAACAAGAGGACAGGTGACTAACCACCATTACAGGACATTTTTAGAGATACTCCATAGTCCCCTGGAACTTAGTCCTTGGAGGGCAACGAGCAAAAATTGTCCTTTAAGTCCCTCTGACCAGATTAGTCTAGGCCTCAAAATATGGCTGTTAAACATCCAAGAAGGTTAGTTCTACCAGTCTGGTACTTTTAATTACCATGTGCTATGTAGATAAAGCTTGGGCAAAAACAAAACATTCTCAGATAAACCTTGACTAGACATATGTTTTGTTCCTTGAACTAGTTCTATGTATAATTTGTCGGTAGGTTGTTGGACTAATATGGTTCCCTCTGATTTTTTTAAAAAAAACTAGCTAAGCTTTTATCTCTCTCTCTCTCTCTCCTTCTCTCTCCTTCTCTCTCTCTCTCTCTCTCTCTCTCTCTCTCCTCTCTCTCTCTCTCTCCCCTCTGCCATGGTTTCCTCATTTAAAGTACCCCCATTTTCCTCATTTCTCCCTTTATAATACCCATCTCCTATGGTCCCTCCTCTCTTGAGATCCTTCTTTTTCTTTATTCCCGAGTTTCCTTGTATAACCCTCCCTCCTCCCTCCCATTAAAATAACCCCATTTTTATCCATATCTCCCTTAGTAACACCTGTTTCCTACTGTTCTTCTCTCTCAGGTTCTTTCCTTTCCTTTACTTCCCTGGTTCCTTTTCATTATCCTGGTTCCTGTAGTTACTCCTGGATACATACTCACTTATCAGGATTTTGTGCTAGGATATGAGGGAGAACATACGTCATTTGTTTTTCTGAGCCTATGTTACTTCACTTAGTATAACAGTTTCTAGTTCCATCCATTTACCTGCAAATTTCATCTTTCTTTAATGGTGAAAACTTCACTTAGTATAACAGTTTCTAGTTCCATCCATTTACCTGCAAATTTCATGATTTCATCTTTCTTTACTGCTAAGGAGAACTCCATTATATAAATGAACCACATTTTCACTGTCCACTCACCAGTTGAGGGACACTTAGGTTACTTCCATCTCTTAGCTATTGTGAAAAGGGCAGCAACCATGGATGTACAAGTGTCTCTGCAATAGGATGAGTTCTTTGGGTATATGCCAAGGAGTGGTATAACTGGGTCAAATGGTAGGTTCATTTGTAGGTTTTTAAGGGTTCTCCACACTGCTTTCCAGAGGGGTTGTACAGTTTGCAATCCCACCAGCAGTGGATAAACGTTCCCCTTTCCCCACATCCTCCACAACATTTGGGATCATTTGTTCTCTTGATCTTAGCCAGTCTGACTGGGGTAAGATGAAATCTTAAAGTGGTTTTAATTTGCATTTTCCTAATTATTAATGGTGTTGAACACCTTTTAAGATGCTTCTTAGCCATCTTTATTTCTTTTTTGGAGAACTCTCTGTTCAGTTCCTTAGCCCATCTTTTAATTGGGTTACTTCCTTTCTTGAGTCTATGTTTTTTGAGCCCATTACATATTCTGGATGTTAAACTCTGTCAGACGTGTCGCTGGTAAAGATTTTCTCCCAGTCTGTGGGCTTTCTCTCCACTTCCTTGGTTGCTTCTTTTGATGTACAGAAACTTCTTAGTTAAATGAGGTCCCATTTCTTGATTCTTGACCTTATTTATTGAGCAATTGATATCCAGTTTAGAAAATCCTTTCCTACACCTATATCTTGTAGGTTATTGCCAATGTTTTCTTCTAACAGTTTCAGAGTTTCAGGCTTAACTTTGAGGTCTTTGATCCATTTGGAGTTGACTTTTGTGCAAGGTGAAAGATAGGGGTTTAGTTTCACTCTTTTACAGATGGAGATCCGGTTTTGCCAGCACCATCTGCTGAACATGCTGTCTTTCTTCCAGTGAATGTTCTTGGCCCCTTTGTCAAATATCAGGCAGCTGAAATTGTATGTACTCATATTTGGGTCTTCAATTTTGTTCCATTGATTTATGGGTCTATTTTTGTGCCAGTACAATGTTGTTTTTAGGACTATAGCTTTGACCCCTGAGGAACAGATCCTCAAACAACCTCAAGAGTAAAAATAAATTGATTTGGGCCAACTGTATGGTCTTAAACACCCAAAAGGAAAGTATAACCAAAGATTAAAGTGATCAGTATATTTCTTTAAGAGTCCATGTGTATACCTAAAGGCTACTTAAGAAGAAATAATGCCAGACAGGAGATACCTTCTTTTAGTTGTTGGTCAGGGTGGCCCAAGAGACTCCCAGACAGTAATCCAGCATAGAACTTGGAAAACGAACAGCAGACCCCAATCTTATCTAAAGGAATATTGGCAACCGATTGCTGCTAGATGAGGAAGAGCTGATCTTCCTAAAACAAGGGAATCTAGAGAGGCTGACTAGATTCAGCAGATGGACAAGCACTGGGGAACAGCTAGGGTCACCAACAACACAGTAGACAGTAACATGGATGACAGAGTATATGGGCTCCAGTGGGAGGTGGGTAGGCTATGGGAACATGCCATTTGGGATGCAGGTATAAAGATGAATAAGACTGTTTGGGATGTTCTGTATAAAATACATAAAAAATAATAAATTTTAAAAATGAGTTATATTTAAGGAAGAAACATAAAAATTTGTTTCATGTAAATTAGTAGATATGAAAAACATTACTATTGAAATCTACCTGATGAATTTATATCCATGCTTATGTGCCAAGGATCCCAGAAAGTAACTGACTGACACCAGTAATAATCAGATATACAGAGATTAAAGACGCATGTGCAAATATCTAAGTGTTATTTTCATTAAAAATGAGTTTTTCTGGCAGGGCATGGTGGCACATGCCTTTAATCCCAGCACTTGGGAGGCAGAGGCAGGCGGATCTCTATGAGTTCAAGGCCAGCCTGGTCTACATAGCGAGTGAGTTCCAGGTCAGCTGGGGCTACAGGGAGGCCCTGTCTCAAAAAGACTAAAAAGCATTAAAGGAAGCTGGGTGTGCCTTTAACCCCAACATTTAAAAGGCAGAAGCAGGCAGATGTCCATGAGATCAAGACCAGCTTGGTCTACATAGTGAGTTCCTGGTCTACATCATGAGACACACAAAAAAAGCATTAAAGAAGAAGCTATCTTAAATGAAAATAATCGCCAGATGATGGAGATCAGTTATTATACAGATGATGCAGAATATTATAATCAGTGCTGTTGTAATGAAATGCTTCTACTAATTATGTGGTTATTAAATAAATTTTAAAAAGAAAAATAAAGTGGGGCCTATTAGGAAATAATGGAAATAATTGAAGTCATGGAGCTCTGCTCTTGTGATTAATGCTGTTCCCATAGAGTGGGTTGGATCTCACAGGAGTGAATTAGTTCTCACTTTAGAATGAAGCCGGCTCATATCTTGGTGTCTTCTGTTCACCAACTTCTGAATTTGCAAGTGTTTTCTTCATTTAATCAAAAGATGTAAATAACTTGCCCAAAGCTGAAAGGCTTGAAGCTAAGGACATAAAACTAAAAAGCATCTGAGAATTATCTGGAAAAGTGTTTTGTTTTGTTTTGTTTTGTTTGGCCTTTTTGAGACCCTGTAGCCCCAGCTGTAACTCACTAAGTAGAACAGGCTGGCCTTGAACTCACAGTGAGCTGCCTGCTTCTGCCTACAGAATGCTGGGATTAAAGGCGTGCACCACCATGCCCAGCTGTAAAGCATTATTTTTCCTACAGTAGAAACAAAGGAAGCATTTCCTTATTCCTTCTTCTCTTCCCATAGAGGAGTTGCTGGGAGGTGTGATCTTTAAAACCATAGGAAACATACAGGTCAGGTCAGCAAGATTGATGGGTAGATTAGAACACCAAAGCATAAGCAAAACAACTTAGCAATTGTCTCTAAACTGAATTTTGAGAAGTGAAAATAACTTTCCACAGTAGAGACATTCATGTGCCTTTAAGAGCACTACTGGGATCAGTAATTATTTTTTAACAGGCAATAAAAAGTACAATGTTTCTTAATATTTGAGAGACTCTTAAGACAAATACTCCCACAGCATTTCTTTCCTAAGAGCATAGAATTCTCACGCACTGGGTATCTAACAATGGCATGCGTACGTGACATCAGGATTTCAGTGGTCAAAGGAAAAGAAATCACACCTGAAATTGTTTCATGTCACAGAAGCCAAACAACTTGAGATTTCAAAACTATGGACTCAGTTTATTTCACAAAGTGCACAGGCTAAAATACATGTTCTTCTCTCTTCTAGTGAAGTAAGAGGAGGCGAGCATTTGCAATGAATCGCCAAGTACTGTGTCATCTGGAAGAATCTGTTCATGTTTAAAACAGCAGAGCAATTCTTGCTGTCAAGACTTTGTCTAGTCATGGGTATGCTCCTGGGGTTCCACTTCCTGGTTTTGTTCCTTCCTCTTTTCAGACAGGCCCACCTGATTCTTGAGCATGTCAGTTGTTCTTAAGTTGTACAGCTAGACTGCCTTCCCTTCCTTCTGTTTTTGTGCCAGATGTTGAGTTTTCCTTCCTTCCTTCCTTCCTTCCTTCCTTCCTTCCTTCCTTCCTTCCTTCCTTCCTTCCTTTCTTCTTTAAGACCTTATTTTTATTTGTGGTGTGTCTATGTGTCTGTGTGTGTGTGTGTGTGTGTGTGTGTGTATATGTATTTAAGGGTGCCCACAGAAGCCAGAAGAGGGTTTCCTAGTCCCTGAAGCTGGAGTTACAGGAGGTTGTGAGCTCCTCAATGTGATGCTGGGAACATAATTCTGGTCCTCTGGAAGAGCAGCAGACAAGCACAAGGTTGTCTTATATGTATAAGGAGGGAAAGTTTGGTAAATTATACATGACACACACACAAAAAAACCCTCTAAGTTTGGAAAGAACAAACTTCTTTATTGACATTTCCAAAACCGATGTCATGTTTAGGGATGAACTTCCAAAGAGAAAGCAGAGATTGACAAAACTGTGGCCTCATACAAGTCACTGCACCCCCTTCTTCCTTAGAAAGTGTGCATCTACCTAGCAGCTAGTCTTCTGTAATGCTCCTAGACTCATCCGAGGATTTTCACATCATCTGGAGTGAAATTGTGTACATAAGAACTTATTTAAATGGTTATTTGTATCATAGATGGGGCATTTATATTACAACGTCTCTCCCCAAAGCTCAGGGACACTGTAGTAGGGGGAGAGGTAGTAGAGCAAGAGCGAGAGGTCAGGGAGGACTGGGACAAAGCTGTCGTTTGGACATGAGAAGGCCATTGCACTCATGAACTCACAGCAGCTGTGGTTGCCTGCATAAGACCGACACAAAATCAAGCCAGTCAACAGTCCAGTATGGATGGGGAGGGGCTTCTAAGGCTCCACCCCTAGCTGAGGAACTAGTAGCAGCTTTAGGGGTGTCGACTTAATAGACTGGCCCTGCTCCAGTGGCTGGCCCCACACTCATGTATATATGGGTGGCACTAATTAGACTTTGTGAGTTACAAATTAATTAAGTAAAAGACATGAAGTTGGGAGGAGACCAAATGGGAGGAAATCCAGTTTGATTTCTGTTACTGTGATAAAAAGCAACTTTGGGGCAAAAAGTTTTATTTTGGCTTATAATGCCCAAGAGGATACAGTCCATGGGGGGGGGGTGGCATGCCAGCAGGAGTTGTTTGTTTGTTTTAATAGTTAAAAGGAGTTGGGACATTAGTGGCTTAACCTAAAATGGATTGTTCCAGTATTTTCAAGTTTCACGTTTTTTAAAAGAAAGAAAAACCTTGATTTTTCTTTTAACAATACTGCCTTTTTCCTGTTGGTGCTTTTAAAACAAAATACCAACATAAATCCATTGTTCATATTGTATTTTCAAGAAGGAATTAGATTTGACAGATTCAGAATAAAATGCTTTTTACAAACATTATTTAAGTCTATCATTTGCTCTGCAGTAATAGTTTAGTGAAGTAAGGGCATTCAGAAACAAATTAAAACATTAACAACCAAACTCTGATGCTTGTCTTGTGCTAAAGGTCAAATTAACCTTTGTGCCCTCCTAATTTTGTATTTTCTCAAAATATCTGAGTCAGTATCCTATATGCTACCTTCCTGAATCTCTTTCCCATGCTGATCCATGAGCCTGTTTCATGTAAAAAAGGGAGGGAATGAGAGCAATCAGAACGCATTAATTACATGTACAAAATTGTCAAGGAACCAATTTAATTAGTATTTGTGGTGGTTTGAATAAAAATGTCCCCCACAGGCTCCAAGTATTTGGACATTTTGTCCCCAGATGGTGGTGCTGTTTTGAGAGGCTTTAGAAGGTATGGCTATCCTGGAGGAAGAACATCACTGGGGGAGGGCTTAAAGAGTTCTTAAGCCTTGCCAGCTCTCTGGTCGTTCTCTTGCTTCCTGTGCCTGTGTGATGATGTGAGAGCTTAGCTTCTGCTGCTCCTGGTCCAGCCACCTCCAGCCACCATGCCTCCTTGCCATGACCGAATGTAATTCCCCTGGAACCATAAGCTCAAACAAATTCTTCCTTCTATAAATTGCTTTGGTCAGTGTTTCTATCACAGCAACAGAAAAGTGACTAATACAGTATTTTTAAATTTTTCATGGCCAAGCATAGTGGTACATGCCTTTAATCCCAGCACTCAGGAGGCAGAGACAGGCAAATTTCTGTAAGATCAAGGCCAGCCTAGAGCCTGGTCTGTATAGTAAGTTCTGAGCCAGCTGGGGTTACAGGAAGACCCTGTCAAAAAAAAAAAAAAACTTGAATACTTGAATAATTCACAGTGTAAAAGCAGGTGAAAGCAAATGACGCTGTCATCTCTCAGACCCACCCTCCTCTCTCGTCTCCCTGCACTGCATTCTCTTCTTCCCCCTTCTTTGACCTCTTTGCTTCCCTCTCTCCCTCATAGCCTACTCTACTGTGGCACCCTTCTTGCCTCTACTGACTCCACCTGACTTCCAGCTTTTTCATTTCAGCTCATGGCAATGACCTTGAAACTGGCATTCAAGACATACACCTACACATCATGGAAATCTCCCCTATTAGAAGGCCAGAACCTGTATACCTGCCTATCATGTAAGGATCACACTTGCCAGGTATGGCCTACCCTTTACTGGCGTACCATGACCTCCAATCACTGTTGTGGACTGAGCTGTGACTCCCTCTCAAATTCATATGCTGATGTCCTAACTCCTAGTACCTGAGCCTGAGTTTCACTAGGGAAAGTTTGTTTAAGAGAGGATTAAGTTAGAGTGAGGTGTAAGGTGGCTCCTAATTCAGTCTGACAGAGTCCCCATGGGTACTAACCGAGAGAGAAGACCATATGAAGACATAAGGAACCCTCTCCAAGCCAAGGAAAGAGACCAGAAAAGAGATTGACCCTGTTGGTACCTTGACCTTGGACTTGCAGCCTCCAGAGCTGTAGGGAATAAAATTCGGCTATTTAAAGGGGCTGGAGAGATGGCTCAGCAGTTAAGAACACTGGTTGTTCTTGCAGAAGACCCGGGTTCAAATCCCAGCACCCACATGGCAGCTAACAACTGTCCATAACTCCAGTCCCAAGGATCTGACAGCCTCTTCTGACCTCTGCAGGGATTGCACTACACGGGTGCACTTACCTACTTGCAGGGAATACATGCATACACATAAAATAAAAATAAAAAAATAAAAAATTCTGCTATTTAAGTTCCTTGGTTTGTTGTGCCTCATTATAGCAGCCTTACAACCTAATACAGTCATTTACCTTGAAAACCAAAAGCTTGTTTATGACAGCCATACAAACTCATAGTCATTTTCCTTCAAAGCCAAGGAAGGACATAGCATCTGTTTCCACTGGATGAACAAGGAAATGAACAAATGGTTGATGATAGAGCCACAGTGGTGGAAAACAATAAGAACATCTTGCTGTATCATGTGCCATTCGGTAAACAAATATATTTCAGTCAGCTTGACCGAAGGGGGAAGAATGGTGGCATGACCCAGGCGGTCACCTGACCCAGTTCACACATGTGTGGTGATCGGAAAGAACCCAGTATCTCCATGAACTATTTCAGCTTTGCTATATCAATGCGACACTGCCCTGGATGCATCTGTAGCAATCTAAAATGATGACACAGCATGAATTTCAGAAGTGAATGATTTCTTAAATGAACCACTTATCTTTTATCAAAAATAGGATACTGACAGAAGTCAGAGAAAAATGAAGCTACATAGTTCTAAAGAAAAATATCTCTTGTGTGATGTTAATGAACCAATTATTTCTGTGGTTTTAGGAGGCTTACGATAGTCTCATATAAAGTTCCTTAAACACCAATTGCCCAAAAGGAACTTTTTCTTCTGAACTATGCTCTAATGTTCAGTTTTAGCTATTGGTGCCATCATCCTCTTAGATTAAATTTCATTTTTGTATAGAACTAAGGACCAAATTCCTCCCTTTATGAAACAGTATTCTTAGATTTCAAGATAATCCACTTTAAAATTTACCACTTCAGACTATGTATCTGTGTAACTCAAAATCACCTTCCTTCAGTTCCACAAACAAAAGTCAGATATAAAAGAATTAAGATCCTGATTCTGATACGACAACTGTCATCCAGTTTATATACCCAGCAATGTCATGATTCCACTGTTTAAATTATAAAATACATGCTAGTTAAATTTCCCTTTATGTTGGTGTGCCATAGTAGACAAAAATGTGTAAAAACAGTTCTGCTCTTAAATTCCCCGGCAAAGGGCGAGTGAGATGGCTTGCAAGCACTGTGCAAGCCTGATGACCCGAGTTGAATCCCTGGAGCACACAAGGGCAGGAGAGAACCGACTCCTGAAAGTTGTCCTCTGACCTCCACATTCTCACTGTGGCATACATGCGTGTGCACACACACACACACACACACACACATACACCACCCTATACACATACACACACATAATGCACACAGTAATAATATACAAAATAATTTATTAATTGTTAAGAAAAAATCATGGATCACTATAAAAGGCAAATCTTTAAGAAGAGGTAGAACAGAAAGACCCCATTGTCTCGGTCCCACCCCTTGCTGCTCAGTGGCGCACAAATCCCTAAAGATCATTTTTCTCATTCCAGGCCTCCTTCTACGGTCCTCAACCTACAGGATTCTTGCTGCTTTCTTCATGTGTGGCTTACTCCCACACATCCTGGAGTATTCTCCCCACACCTCTCTCCAAAGCTTCTTCTGACCCACCAAGGCCCAGCTGTGTGTAGCTCTTTCATGCATGCCTTAGAAGAACGCCTGTTTTCAATTTGCATATTTATCTACTTTAAATGAGTTCTGGAAAAGGTATTGGGCTACAGAAAGCCTAGCATGCAGGAGATATTCGGAAACAGTGGATGAAGATGGGAAGAAAAGGAAGATAAGAAGGAAAGAGGGAGGGACAGAGGGAAGGACAGAGGGAGGGACAGAGGGAGGGACAGAAGGAGGGACAGAAGGAGGGACAGAGGGAGGAACAGAGGGAGGGAGGGAGGGAAGGGCACATTAAAAGACATAAGTGAAGTGCTGATGTTATGGTTTGATTTGAAGAAAAGATTACCATACTGTTTACCAACATTATCTTTAATGCTCAGCTTTCTAGAAAACTGAAATTCCTATCATAAAAGGGGTAAGAATTAAGAGTCTGTGGGCTGAGGATGTAGCTCACTTGGTAAAGTGCTTGATTGATATACATGAAATTCTGGGTTTGAGCTCCAACACCACATAAACTGGGTGTGGTAGCACACACTGTAATCCTAGCACTTGAGAGGTAGAGGCAGGAGAATCAACAGAACAAGACATCCTTGGCTTCATAGCAAGTTTGAGGCTAACATGGACTGTATGAGAGAGACTGTGTCTTGAAAAGAGAGAGAAAAAATGTTCAACTGTATCTAAATATGACAGCAAGTCACTTGATCTGGTGAAGCATGGAGGGCCTGGGGAAGAAGGAAACCAAAAGCATTCAATGAGACCAATTTTACCCATGTGGGTATCCCAGGGTGGGGGAGAAAGGGATGGACAGATATAAACCCATCAGCAGCAATTCAGGGCCCACATATGGCATGCTGAACGCTGCCTTTTGTGCTTTTGCAGCAACTATGAGATGGAGGGTGGCGTGCATTTCTTTGGAAAAACTGAGCTCTTAAGAGATCAGATAGAGGTAAAACTGGCAATTGGCCAGACTTTCAATAGCCATCTCTCTCCCAGACCAGTGTCTTGAAGAAGGCAGAGACAGCGCTGTGCCTGCCTCATGACAATGTGCTGATGCTGCTTGTTTAACAACAGCTGCACCAGATTAGCAGGCCGTAATTACAGCTAAAATCCTTGTCTCTGATACAGTTCTCAGAATGCCTGTCTCTCTGAGATGAACTCCAAGAAAGGGTTTAGCTCAAGGTTAAGCCAGGCTGCCTGAAAGCAATATTGCTGTTGCCCTGGACACATTATCTGAGCAGTGGGATTTCCTACGGCTTAGGTTTCTGATGGTTTACTTTGATTTCTTGGGGTGATAAGTTTGCTCATCTTTAAATGGTGTATTTTAGTGGCCATACCACAGCAAAACCTTAAGTATTTCCTTCTGTGTCTAGGGCAGAGAAGAGATCTGTCTTTCATTATCATACACACACACACACACACACACACACACACACACACACATACTTCCCTGTTGCCTTTCAGCCTATGCAAAAAAGTAATACCATCTACTGCTAAGATTCTTCATGTAGTCAACTTTTAACTTTATTCTCAATTCCTTGAAACTCAGAAGCAATAATCAGGTCTTTCAGTCAAGGGTGGTCATCTATGGTGGATAGGAGAGTGTTATTTCTCACCTTCCTGCAGAATCTTTTACATGGCTTCTGCCCTTTGCCTGGTCCCTTTTCTATTCACATTCATCTGCTTGATAAATCAGAAAATAAATTATAGACCCAATTTGACTAAAAATGCAAAAGCTAAACCGAGAAATGTAAACTGAGAGCTGCATGCAAGAGGCATTTGGACAGTTCTGCTCACGCCCCCACTGCGCAGACAGTCCTCTCTGACCTTTCTAAAGAGAGTCCAGTCTGTGGATCACTAATGAATAGTGGCCAAGTGGTAGGTAGCCTTGCATTCGAGGCATGCTATTACCTCTTTTTTTACTCCCCCTCTTTAATTAGGAGCCCTGGAGGGAGGTTACTCACAGCTTCTGACAAACAGCATTAGCTTCCTGAGAGAGCCCTGTCTGACCCTGGAGTTCTTTTCTGAAGAACTGTTCAGTGGAGGGAAAGCCCTGCCCAGCACCTGGGAAGCTCTTACAAGCAGAATGCCAAGGGAACACCTTACCTGAGAATTAAGTGTGGAGGTGATGCAATTCCTGTTTCTGAAAGTTTTGGAACTCCTTTAGTATCCCTCTGTAACAAAACAGAGTCTAGATTCGTTTTCACTGAACCTCTTGGTTTGACTGAGACTCAATAAGATACCAAACACACAGAAAGCAAGACTTCATAAGCAAATACCCTATCACAGGCAAAGTCCTCTCTCTCTCTCTCTCTCTCTCTCTCTCTCTCTCTCTCTCTCTCTCTCTCTCCTTGTTTTAAATGCAAATCTCAGCCCACTGAATTGATTCCTTCACACCATATTGTGGCGACCTAAGCGCTTTGAAAAACACTCAATGGGTTGCCCTTTTATTTTCTCCCCCTGTAATTCAATATAGAGTGATTTGGAATTGAGGACAAGCCTGATGAGTTTGAGGTATGGAATAAAGGAACCCGACCAGCTCTGAGCTCATTGTGTTTAAACCTTCCTCTGTGTGTTCATTCTCTTCACCACTGAGAGGACGCTATTATCTTTGCTCAGAGAGCAGACAGTGCCCGGGCTGTTTCCCCCTGTTTCCCTTTGACCCTGCAGTCAGCCCAGCCCTGCCCCCCAGCCCCTGTGTGCAGACCGGCTGAGGCTATTGGGACTCTGGGGGTTTGCCGAGATGCAGCCTGCTGAGTGCTCAGTGTTCCCACCTCTGCCTGCGCCATCTCCCCGCTGAGCTTTCATTCTGGATCTGTCTGGTTGCTGGTTGATTTTTGTGCTTTTCTGATGGTTATTCTCTGATTCCATACAGGAATTAATAGTCTACTCCTGAGACAATTTTTAGTTTGTTGCTCAGATGACAGAAGAGAGCGGAAATTTTTATTTCAGGCATGTGTTTCTTTGTTAGGGAGGACTTTATCCAAGAAGAATATATCCACTCAAAATTAGTTACCTTCTGGAGACGATTTAAAAGGAAGATTTTTAGCCTGATGTGGTGGTGTACTACTGGAATCCCTGCATTCAGGAGTAGGGAGATTAGGAATTCCAGGCCACCCTTGGCTTCATAGTGAGCTCGAGGCCCACCTGGTATACACAGGGAACCAGCCTAGGTATACTCACCCCACACCACAGGAGCTGGCGTGTAGGCCTGGTAGCCTCCCTCAGAGCAGAAGATCAGAGATGGCTATGAGCTCCCCACCTCATCATGCATCTCTTGCCAGGGGCTGGGCCTGACAGTGAACACGGAGTCATACACCTATGGTCAGACAGCCATCATCACCCAGGTGACCATTGCCAAGGAGGGTGAGGGCCAAGAGCCAGGCACAGGTGAGAAAGGATTTGGCAAGTAAGAAAAAGAATGGCTAGTAAACCAAGATGGTGGCAAAGGCCAATCTCGGCAAAACATGACTCCAGTAAGATGTCTCATCACTGGCTCTGACTGGCCAAGGAAAGATGTGAAAACTGCAGACACCAAAAAAATGCCAACCAGAACCTTAATGATGAGCAATAACACCACCAACAAAAAACCATGAGATCCATCCGTCTCCTTCAGCAAAAGCAAAAGGTGGTTTTCTTCAATATTGATGGCCATCTACTGAGAAATTCAAGCCGGCAAGTAACTGTTGCCTCCATTTGTTGCACAGAAGCCAAAATGCTCTATCTTAAATACAAGTATAATCGTGTGGACAGCCCGATGGAGACAGGAAAATAGTAGAGACCAGTGTAATTGAAAGGACTCCCATGAACCTGACGCTGGTCCCATCCCATGAACCTGTGGTACCCTCCCATAAGTCAGAGTTGTGGTCTCCTCCTGTGGACCTGGATCTGTGGTTCCCTCACATGAGCCTAGAGCTTTGGCCCCCTACCAAAAGTACTGTAGTAACTAAACTGGTAAAATTCTCAAACTAAAAATAAATTTGCAAGTGTATATGTCTACTATAATTTTGAGTATTGTTTACTGACAAACTGTACTGCCAAGCTTCAACAATAATGTAAAATTTGTCACTGCTACTGTGATGTGAATTTGGCTGTCACTCCTTTTCCAAATTCTCCAACCTATACAAAGTTTTCCAATGTAATCCTGTTATTATTTAAAGAAATGTTAATAGAAACTTTAAAATGAAAAAATAAAATCAATCAGCCAGTTTTTTAAAGAAGAAAGCATATATCAATTCAAAAACTTTTAAAAATAAGTAAATACATTTTTATTGATTTCTGGAATTTTAATGTTTAAAGTATAACATTTATAAGTTTTAGACCAGGGTTGTCCATAGGTGATTATAAATGTAGGGGAACTCCTCCTTTATACATTCCCACCAAACCTTCTCAGCACTGACCCCATCTTACCTTAGCAAAGCTTTTTTTTTTTTTTCCCAGACTTTATTTTCCTTAGTCATTTGATTTTTTTTTTTTTTCCTTTGAGATTGTCCTATCTCTGATTGGAGGGACAAGTACAGTGGGTCATTATAAAAAATGTTATGAAACACATTGTTTTCTATGTGATTTTATTTGAGAAGTCTTATATTACGCATAATGGGTTTCATTATGATAAGTGCCTACATATACATAAAATATCTGATCACATTTATCCTTTCTTACCCAAAATGAAGTTTTTAATAGATGACAACATAGTGTATCTGCTATTTTGTTGCTAGAGATGAAACTCAGTGCCTTATAAGGAAGAGCATGAGTTCTGTGCACATGTGTGAAGCCACAAGACAAGAAATATATACAAATACCCATCATATAGAATAAGAGGTAAGAAATATATGCAGATCAGTACTATATAAAATATTTTAATAGATAACAGTACATAGTACAATACAAAGCCTTCTTTAGTACCTGTGCCTTTTTAGAGCTTGTGAGAATGAACTCATTCCTAGGATATCAGTCTTGGCAATATCTCAGATGGCCCAGTTTCTGACTTCTCCACATGACTGATGGATTGGTTGATTGGTTGACTGAGTGACTGGTAATGACTGAATGACTGAATGTTGTATACATATTTTATACCATGTTCTGAATCGGTGTTGAAATGACCTTGTTGGTCTTCCTTTCCTTTCTTGATGCTATTCTTAATTGAACTGGCTGCCAGAGCACCACACTGTACTGGAGAGACAGAGAAAGTGAAAGGGCGAGAAAGAGAAGTCAGGTCATGAAGACTCGTATCTTTCCTGACTATCAAGAGTGGTGTTATGTTATAGAAATACAAAATAATAAAATTCTAGATCATATGCTAACCATTTTTGAAAAAACCAAAAGAAACAGATGAAATTTATTTCAATAATATGTCTTATATAACCCAACATATCCAAAATATTTTATTGCTATTATAATGACTATAACAAAAACAAAAAGATAGTTAATGTGGGGACAAGGAATTAGAGGGAATATTGTTTTCCAAATCTGGCATGTATTTTCCATCTGTAGAGTGACTCTGTGTGTGTGTGTGTGTGTGTGTGTGAGAGAGAGAGAGAGAGAGAGAGAGAGAGAGAGAGAGAGGAGAGAGAGACTGGGGAGTAAACCCAGGACCTCATGCATGCCAGGAAGGTGACTTTCCCACCAAGTCAATAAGCAGACATCACTGGGGACTAAGTATTGAGCAATACAGGTCTAGATAAAGAAGCAGAAATGAGAAAAACCTAGATACTCTAAGGATTTCTTTAACATTTAGACAAAGATCCCAGATTCATTGGAAGGAAGGAAAATGTGCTTTTCTTCCTATCAATAGAGATGAGAATTGCCAGTTCATGATCCTCTCCTCTCTCAAAGCCCAGCCTCTCAGGATGGGGAATGAGGCAGGACAGGAATAGTACCTCCGTACTTCCCACCAGGCCCCAAGGCCAAAATCTGCTCCAGGAAAACCAGATACAAATACCTACAAGTTTCTCACATCAGTGTCACACCTGACAGTTGATAGAGGCCTTCATTCACAACTTGCTAATCATACCAGGAGGTGGTCAGTGAAGTATTATTACCCCCACTTTACAGATGAATGAGCTGAAGGTCAGTGTGCTGGATAGCTTTAGTTGTCAACTTGACATACCTGGATAGACAGAGCCTCCGTTGGGGAATTTCCTCTATTGAATTGCCCTATGGCCATGTCTGTGAGGTATTTTCTTGATTGTTGAGTGATGTGGGAGGGCCCAGCCCACTGTGGGCAGTGCCACCCCTGGGCAGGTGGTCCTGTCTTATATAGAAAGTAAGTTGAGCATGGGCCAGGAGAGCAAGGCAGTAAGCAGAGTTCCTCCATGGCCTGTGCTTCATTCAGCTTCTGCCTTCAGGTTCCTGCCCTGAATTCCTACCTTAGGCTCCCTCACTGTTAGAACTGTGACCTGGGAGATGTAAGCCAAATAAACCCTTCCCTCCCCAAGTTGGTATTGCTCAGAGTGTTTTGTCACAGTAATTGAAGGCAAACTAGAACAGTCAGGAAGATTAAATGATTTGCCTCAAAGTAGCCTAGTTACTGTGGAAATGTTTTGAAACTTAATGTGTCCCACTGACAAAGGATATAAAATAAATATTTACAAAAAGTGGATTTTTTTTTCTTCTTTGGCAAAGTTTACTCTACCCCCCCCAAAATGACAAAAGTATTATAATAAATTGCCACTCAACCAATTGAGCTCTTAACTATTTTATTTTTTAAGTTGGACGTTGTTTAATTTTGAAACCTGAAATATTTCATTTTTGAAAAGAAATCAGTAACTACAGGAAAACTTTTATATGGGCCTTGACACATGTCGTAATCACTTTTCTCTAGGAAAACAAACCAAAGTGGATCTGCATCATGGCTGTTATGGGAGATGCTGCCAAGTCCTATCCCCAGGGCACTGGCTCACCTGCTTTTCAAACGCTCATTGCTTTGTCATTAGTTCTCCAGACATGAGCTTTCTGGACTTTGCTCTAGTCCCCAGGATCCAACTTTACTATTGCCATGGGAGAATTAGAGTAACTCAGTCCCTGATTCAGCCTCTGATACTGTGTGAAAAAGACTGAGGCAGAGTTTAAATTCTAGAATAAAAAGTATTCCATGTGTTTATCACTCCCTGTGTTAGAAAATTGAAATCATATCCGCATTGGTCTGTTTCGGGTGTTGATGTTTTCTCTGCTACACTCAGCCACTTCCCTTATTTGTATCTTCTTCAACTCTGGAGTTACGTTACTTCCTGGTTAGGTCAGCATTTAAATCAGTATTTTCTTTTGTATTATACATGTTTCTTTTTTTAATTCTTGGCTATTAATTTTTTTACAGTTAATCTTTGAAAAATCATAATGAAGTTATATTTAGTTGGTTGTAGAAAGTTAGTTAGTATGGAGGGGATAGGGGATTTGTTCGGTTAGTAAAGTGCCTGTTGTACAAGCGTGAGGACTGAGTTCTATCCCCAACACCCATATAAAAAGCTAACTGTAGTAGTGGTAGTTCCTGTTTGTAATCCCCACTCTGGGAAGGTGGAGAGAAGAGGATCTGGGAGCTCACTGACCACCGAGTGTAGCTGAATCAGCAAGCCCCAGGTCCTGCTGATAGATCCTGTCTCAAAAATAAGGTGGACGGCTCCTAAGAAGCAACACCGGAAGTGGCTTCTACTCTTCACAAGCATATGCAAATGTCACACACACACACACACACACACACACACACACACACACACAGAGTCATTGTGGAATTTGAGATGGCCTGGAATCAAATTAAAACTCATGTACCCCTCCAGAATGTAGGAAAAATGATAAGAACCAGCTGAACATCAGGGTCTAAGCATCTAGGTCATAGCAAATCTTCTATCATCTTTCCGTAGTGCCACAATGCAGTTGGCCATGGGGATGTCTTTGGTGAAATGCTGAGCAGTGAATCCTTTGCCCTAGTTACATGTCACATGCTGTGATTTCCTTAATAGCCAGCAAACACTGAAAGCACCAAAGGATACTACGGCCCATTAAATACCAGTGTTTATCACTCAGTTCTATTCCTTCCTTCCTCTCCAGGAAATAATACATAGATGATAAGGAATGCCACACTTGCAGAAAAACAGTAAAATATTCACCTGTGTGATAACCAGCATTTGCTACTCGGGGTCAAAGGCATGAATAAAGGAGGTTATGATCCTCTATTTCTATCTACCCAATAGCTTCCTACCTTGAAACCCTACTCTTAGAACCCAGTAAACAAGCATCTTGATAAATTTCTTGATCCATTTGACCAATACAAGTAGCTTGTTGGCTATCTTTATACTTGCTTTTAAAAATTAATGATTAAGGGGGCTGGACAGATGGCTCAGTGTTTAAGAGCACCGACTGCTCTTACAGAGAAATGGGGTTCAATTCCCAGCACTCACATAGTAGCTAACAATTGTCCATAACTCTAGTTCCAAGGGATCCAACACCCTCTTCTGACCTCTGGAGGCATTGTACAACACAGGTACACTTACATATATGAAGCCAATATACTCATACATATATAATAAAAATATTCTTAAAAAATAATGATCAAGGTCGGGTGTGATGGTGCACGCCTTTAATCCCAGCACTCGGGAGGCAGAGGCAGGCGGATCTCTGTGAGTTCGAGGCCAGCCTGGTCTCCATGGTGAATCCAGGACAGCTGGGGCTACAGGGAGACCCTGTCTCAAAAA
>NW_008330318.1:313720-318759 GCF_000622305.1 Nannospalax galili
TGTTACTAATGCAGTCTGACCAAAAGAAGACTGGAGGAAACACATCTATCCAATCATCACCTACACATACATACACACCCGGGTGAGAACCAGACATCCATGGCAGGTTATATTACTTCATAATATAAACTCGACTACACATTCAAAGTACTTCAAATTTACATGCTAAGATATTTTACCAGTAAGATTCTATCTTCCTTTCTGTAGCCAACATTTAAAACTCAAATGACTTCTCTTTCTAAACTACCTGCAACTTCTTTCTTGGTTAAAAGATGTTTTTAATGGGACAGGGAAGTCATCTAAATTGGTAAAGTGCTTGAATTACAAGCATGAGGACTTGAGTTCAATCCCCAGAACCCATGTGGAAAAAATGGGTACAGTGGTTTACGTTTGTAATCCCTTGATGAAGAGGGAGAGGCAGGCAGATTAATGGGCTAGCTGCCTAATGAGAAGTTCCGGGCCAAGAAGATGCTCTGTGTCAAAACACAAGGTGGACAGAACCTAAGAAATGATGTCCAAAGTTGTCCTCTGGCCTCCACAGGCACATGCACACACATGAACATGTGCACACACACAAGATGCTCCAACATACAAAATACAGATTTCTGGTTGAAGACTGAACTTGTGTTTCTCAACCCATAAGATCTCATCATTGTTTATTCATTTCTCCAGCAGGCACATTGAGAGATATCTTAAAGAGTTCCTCTTTATTTAGGTTTACCTATGAGGGTAACTTGGGCTGACAAGAAGGCTCAGTGAGCACAGGTGCCCACCATGAAAGATGCCTATCACCAAGCCTGGCCACGTGAATTCAGTCCTGAGACCCACATGGTAGAAGAAGAGAACCGACTCCCACAAGATGCCCCCTGACCTCCATGCCCATGCCATGGTGCGCACGCGCGCGCACACACACACACACACACACACACACACACACACGCATGCACACAAAATAAAATGAATTTTTAAATGCAAATGTGAGAGTACCTGCAAGCATTGGCAGTCCCAGCAGCTCTTCATTCCTTTGTCTACTTTTCAAAACCACACTTTGAAAACACATGTGGTTCACTGAAATTACCTGGGAAGATTGTGTAAGAACTGGTGTGAAAACTGATATTCTTACTTGTAAACACTCCTGGGGCTTTCAGGAAGGTGCTGACCTAGCTTCCCTACCGCTCTTTCATTCCAAAAGCTCAAGGAAAGATGCCGCTCCCTAAGGGCGAGAAGATGAGGGTGGAGAGCTATTGCCACACCTAAATACGAAAGGCTTCAAGTTATGGGCAGTGAAGTGAGATCATAAAAACAAACATTTTTTAAGGGAAAAGTAGAATACTAGAGCCCTAAAAAGTCTGATGGGTCTTGTTTTCTTTATCATCATCATTGTACAAGTTACCCATACTTCCTTAAAAGAATAGAAAGCATGAAGTATAGAAATTAGGGACTGAAGAGATGGCTCAGGTTTAAGAGCACTGGTTGCTCTTGCAGAGGGCCTGGGTTCGGTTCCCAGGACACACATGGCAGCTAATCATCCTTAACTTCAGTTCCAGGGGATCCAATGCCTTCTTCTGGACCCCACAGGCATTTTACACACATGATGCACTTACATACAAGCAAGCAAAACACTCATACACATAAAATTAAAATCAACCAAAAAGAAAAAAAGTATTATAATCTTTCACAATTCCACATCTAAACTTGTATACATTTACTATGTTAGTGTATACAGAGGTAGCATCAGATATAGATGGACAGAAAAACTTCCTTAGGAAAATGATGTCAAAAATACAAATTAAATACAAGTTAAATATATATTTTTTTAATTTTTTAAAATTAGACAACATCTTCATTGATACAAAAGAAAATGCCAAACTGAAATATATTTTTTTTAAAGACAGAGTATGTAGCACTGACTAGACTGAAACTCTGTATTGTAGATCAAGCTAGCCTCAAAGTCACAGAGACCTGCCTGTCTCTGCCTCCCAAGTGCTAAGATTAAAAGCATGCACCACCACACCTAGCCAATAAATTTCATTTTTAAAACTTAATGCATCATAAGAATCTGTCCATCTCAGTAAACAAGTATCTATCACATCATTACTGGTGATACATAGTACTCTTTTATGTGGTTAGATCACAAGTTATTTAAACTTTTATTTATTTGAGTTCTTTCCAACCTTTGTCATCCTAAATAATTCTACAGTAAATACCCTTCCTAATACATTTTTACACAAGTATTTGATTATTTTTAGAGTAAATTCTCTGACTTGTGATTGACAGAGCAAAGATAATATTTATTTATTTTGGCTTATAGTCTTTTATTTTTTTTATTTTATGTATATTAGTGTATTGCCTGCACGTGTGTAAGTGCAATCCCTGTCGTGCAATGTGCACAGAGGTCAGAAGAAGGCATTGCATTCCCTAGAACTGGAGTTACAGATGGTCATTAGCCGCCATATGGGTGTTGGGAATGGAACCCAGGTCCTCTGCAAGAGTAGCCAGTGCTTTTAACTGCTGAGCCATCACTCCAGCCCTTTATTTTGTTTTTAAAATAAATGAAAATTTACAAGGTCCTAAAGAAGAGTAGTACAGTTTATTCCACACTATCAATATGAAAAGAACTATTTTTCTCACTGTTTTGTCATCATTTGGAGATAAATCTTACAAGTAGAAGAAAAAACATCTTATTTTCAAGCTGGTAGATGTAACATATCTGTCTTACTCTTTTGGTGTTCCATTGGTAAAGTTGGATGTTTCCTTTATGTTTGCTGATCATTTGTAATTTTCAGTTTTTGAATTATCTTTACACTTTTACTCTTTTATTTGTTTGCTTTCTGTTTTTAAAGTCTGAGTCTCACTATGTAGCCTTGATGTCCTGGAACTCACTATGTAGACCAGGCTTGCCTCGAACTCATAGATATCTACCTGCCTCTGCCTCTTGAATGCTGGAGTTAAAGGTATGCACCACCATGCCTGGCTATCCTTTAACTTATTGACTTGTCGCTAATAGATTCATTAGGCCACTCTTTTGTGTAGGTCACTAGAATTTTGGTCAAAAGCACTGAAAGAGTTTTTCCAAGGTAACCCACATTTCAAATATGCCTTCATTTGAAAGAGAAGGGAACACAGTCATGTAGCTGCATCTATGTTTGTCCCATATCTTTAATTACCTGAATACATGGACTCAGTGTGTCTCTGATGCTCTTAAAGAATCCTCTCTTGCTGGGCATGGTGGTACACGTCTTTAATCCCAGTACTTGGGAGGCAGAGACAGGTGAATTTGAGGTCAGCCTGGTCTACCTAGTGAGTTCCAGGACAGCTGTGGGTACAGGGAGAACTTGTCTCGAAAAAGACAAAAAAAAAAAAGAAGAATCTTTTCTTATACCAGGCGTGGTGATCCACACCTTTAATCCTAGCATTCAGAAGGCAGATCTGAGTTCAAGGCCTGCCTGGTCACCTAGTGAGTTCCAGCTCATAGTGAGACAGAGACAGCTGGGGCTACAGGGAGACCCTGTCTCAAAAAGAACAAAAAAAAAAAAAAAAAGTGAAAAAAACTAAAGTAAGACATAGTGAGAACATAAACATAGCAGGTGTTTTCATAGTGAAGGTGGAAAACAGGTTTTGCAAAATACACCTCATAGGAAAATCCCTCATGGACATGTCTGTTCTTATTCATCCAGCTGTATCTGGGGCTGGGTGAGGAAGAGCTTGAAAATAATCCGTTCTGTCCCACTTGCTTCCTCAGATTTGCCTAGATCCTCAGCCAAACAAAAGGTCTTCCAGTTACCAGAAATTGCCTTTCTGATTTCCAAAATCACCTGAACTTGTCTTGAGCATACCTTTCAGCATATCATGCCCAGCTCTGACAGTTTGCCAGAACATGCCTCCAGATTCTTTCATGGTAAATCCCTTCTCAGTAGCTGAATTTTGGCCACCTGGTCTCAGCACATTTCTTGTGAGTTGTGTTTCTGGATATTTTCTTCTTCATTGCTTCTGCAGTTGGTACTCACTCTGCTATCTGACCAATTAGTCTTTACATATGAGAAAACATGTCAAAACTTCTGTTACTGTTATCGTTTGTTTTGTTTTCTGATTTGTTTTGAGAGGTTCTTATGTAAACTAATCTGGCCAAGGATGGTGTTAAACTCCTGATCTTCTTGACTCCACTTTCCACGTGCTGGGATTACAGGGGTGTACCACCATGCCTGGCTTTGATTTCCATGCACATTTGTGTAAAGTCGGTCACATCACACTTTTTTTGTAATAGTGATTTTTTATGTCTGTTTTGATATGTTATTACTGCCTGTAAATAATACAATCATGTTTATTAACAACAGAGATATGTTCTGAGAAATGTATATTAAAACAATTCATCTTCTACAAACACCAGAGCATATTATCACAAACTAAAGTGGTCTAGATATCATATAATGTTCTGTTGTTGACTGAAATTTCCTTATGTGGCAAATGTGTCTCCCTTCACCCATATTCTTACTTCTTATTACTTTCTCCTATTTAACTACATTGTCTAGTACTTATAAACTAGGATTATTATGCTAGTATTGATAACGGAAATTGAAAACATTTCTAAAGTTTCCAGTTAAAACCAATGCTGGCGTTGGCATGTAGTATAAACACACACACACACACACACACACACTTTTACTGTTGAATTTACTTCTATTCCCAGTTAAATGAAGATTTAAGTTCCTTATACATACTTGTTTTCTTTTGCTTTCTGTTTTATAATTAGAAAAGAATATTAGATTTTGAGAGACCTTTTAAATATCAGTCCAGGGGCTAGAGAGATGGCTCAGCACTTAAAAGCACTGGCTGCTCTTGCAGAGGACCCAAGTTCTGTCCCCAGCACCCATATGGTGGCTAACAACCATCAGTAACTCCAGTTCCAGGGGATCTGACGCCCTCTTCTGACCTCCACAGGAATTGCATGGCAAATGCACAGGTGCACTTGCACATATGCAGGCAATACACTCATATATATATAATAAAAATAAATAAAATATTAAAAATAAATAAAAACC
>NW_008330318.1:318782-319932 GCF_000622305.1 Nannospalax galili
GATGCTATACAAATCTAGTGAACAATTATTATTTAAGACAGACTCTTGTTATAGCTGGCTTCAAATTCAAAATTCTGCTTTAGCCTCCCAAGTCATGGAATACAAGCTACCACATCTAGCACTTAGTGAACATTTAACCACATCTAGCACTTAGTGAACATTTTAACAAGTTACAATCACTAGCAACATAATTCCCTTTATCCGATTCTTAGTATTTTTTATTAGTGTATCTTCTTTGCCCTCATAGTTATTTATATTAACTCTGATATAGTCAAAATTAATTAAACAGAAAATAATACAAAATAATTTGAAATGCTTTGATTTAAAATTAAAGATAAATTAAGTACTATAGATTACAGGGGAAGCAGAAATCAGCATGAGTTTAATGAGTGATGGCTAGTTCCATACTTGTTTTTTTGCAGCAGAAAAAGAAGGAACAGGAACCAGAGGAGGAGAGATAGAGACAAAGACAGAGTTTTACAAAGAAAAGAAGATAGATACTACCATGCACATGATTGATGGTTGCTCACCACAAGTTGAAATATATCTGTAGGAAGATGTTGGTGAAGAAAAATAATTTAGCCAAAGAATTACTAAAATTGGAAATAAACATTGTAATTTGAGATAAGAAGTAAAAATTTAAAGGCTGAGGATGTAGCTCTAAGTCATTTGTCTAACATGTACAAAACCCTGGATTCATTCTCTAGCACTACGAAAATAAAAATAAAGAGAAGAAATCAAAGTTAAACTCTAGTACAATGATAATATTGAGTCAAAAAAAATGAATAAGAAATTTTGGACTCTCAGCAAGTGAATAAAGATTCATTCAACTGGAAATTTATTATAAGCCTGTTTTGAACCATTTTCTTTCCAGGGTTTATTTTTGTTTTAATTTATTTAAAAGTAACAATATAAGCCAGATTTAGTGGCACACATCTTTAATCCCAGCATTCGGGAGGCAGAGGCAGGTAGATCTCTGTGAATTTGAGGCCAGTCTGGTCTACATAGTGTACATAGTGAGTTCCAGGCCAGCTGGGGTTGTAGGGAGACCCTGTCTCAAAAAGAAAAAATTAAAATTAAAATTAATAATAGTAGAAATAAAATAAATCAATGTAATAGCATAAATTCCTGAAAATATCTGATTAATATG
>NW_008330318.1:320507-325518 GCF_000622305.1 Nannospalax galili
TTTCCATCCTTACCACCCCAAACTTCCCAGACCACATTGAACCTGCACTTCTCCAAGGAGAGTGCATTGTCCCTCTCACCCTATTTTCCAGCCTCCACTATGTTCCTTTGGATATCTGTAGCCCTTTCAGACATGAGATTATTCTCAATTAAAACATTTCAAGAAGGGCATTTCATTTAGCTCTCTAATTTGGCCCAGAAGTGCATTTTTCAAAGTTCCTCAGATGCTTACAATATGCACTCAGATTTGAGAACAGCTGCTCTAGTGCCAGTCCTTCCTTTGCTAATGAAATAAATATGAAAGGTCAAGTCCTTTAAAGAATTGTTCAGTGCACAATGGAATTCTCTTCCTGTCAGATATGCTCAACGAAAAACACATTATAAAGGTGAGGATATTCAGAAATCCTGCGAAGCCTAATGAACCCTTGTGATTCCCAATAGAAGGATGATCAGGAAATCAAGCGATGGGAGAACTGCTTTACTCAGATGGCCACCAGGAGGAAGAGCAGCTGGACTGAAAACAAAGGCAACAGAAGCTGATGCCACAGCACTTTAAGAGGGCACAGAAAAGGAAGGAAGGGACAAAAGAAAAAGGCCCACTGTGAGCAAGACAGCAAAGGAGGCATTTAAGGAGGAAATACCATGGCCAAATAAACTAACGTAGCTGCCAAAGTATTGCGCCCATGATGCATTTCTTTCTTCTTTTTTTTATTATTTTTATTTTATGTGTATGAGTGGTATGCCTGCGCGTAGGTAGGTGCACCCATGTCATACAATGCCCTCGGAGGACAGAAGAGGCTATCGGATCCCCTGGGACTGGAGTTACAGACAGTTGTTACCTGCCATGTAGGTGCTGGGATTTGAACCCCCGTCTTCTGCAAGAGCTGCCAGTGTTTTAACCATTACTGAGCCATCTCTCCAGCACTCCATGATGCATTTCTACACTAGACAAAGCTGGAGTTTATTGTAACTGTTTCTCTTGTCCTGTCCTATCAGAACAAGACACTTGCACTACAGTCGTGTGTTCACAGCACTCTGTAAGACTTTCCCCTGGGAAAACACAAAAGAAAAAAATAAAAAGACTGCCAGGTTCAAAGGTACTGAGAATGAGATTACACTGGTGCAAAAGGTCAATTTTTTCTCAGATTTATTTTGCAAATTTAGCATGTTTGCAAAATGAAAGTGAGGGTGACACTGAGGAAGGTCACTGTAGGGTTCAATTAGTGCTTACTGGCAGAAAGAACAGGGGCTAGGGGAAAGTATTCTGTTTTGTTTCTCACTGACAGCTTTAACATTTTTTATCTATCTTCATGCCAAATCTGTTCCAGGCGGGTTTTAGGTTCCAAGAAAAAAAAAAAAAAAAAAAAAAAAAAGACCCTCAAATGACAGTAAGAATTACATCCTGAATAAATTAAATATAAAATAGCATAAATCAGAAATTCATTTAATATACCTAACCTCCTGAACATCACAGCTCAACAGTACCGTTTTTCTGGGAGCTATGGCCCCCTGTGACTGTCCATCAGAGCAAGAGGGAAGCATACTATACCTGGCTAGCCTGGGGAAAGATTAAAGCTCAAAATGCAAAATATGATTTCTACTGAATACATACACATCTTTTGACCTAAAGGAAATTTCAAAAACTGAAAATGCAACTGCTGTAAATTGGGAATCATCTGCATGGTTTTATGTACACTAAAAGTTTTTGCCTTGGTCAGGCGTGGTGGTGCACACCTTTAATCCTAGAAATTGGGAGGCAGAAGCGGGCAGATCTCTGTAAAGCCAGCCTGCTCTACATAAGGAGTTCCAAGCCAGATGGAGCTACAGGGAGATTGTCTCAAAAAAAAAAAAAAAATTCTGCCTTATTATTTGAACTCTAGCTTCATGTAGTTGTCATTTTACACTATTTCCCAACATTTTTTTTTTTTTTGGTCTTTTTGAGACAGGGTCTCCCTGTAGCCCCAGCTGTCCTGGAACTCACTATGTAGACCAGGCTGGCCTTGAACTTACAGGGATCCTCCTGCCTCTGCCTCCTGAGTGCTAGGATTAAAGGCGTGCACCACCATGCCCAGCACTATTTCCCAACTTTTAACACACTGATTGGCCTTTGACAATATAATCACTGTGACCTCAGCTTGTAGTCTTGACCATGTAGCAAATTAGCAAATAATAAATTATTGCAGCTTGGATGAACTTTCAGGAAATTTCTCTTAGCATCTCATTTTTATTCACATGTAAACATAAATCTCCACAAATTTCTAGTTTAGTTTATGCCAAAGGAGATATATACATATGTGTGTGTGTGTGTGTGTGTGTGTGTGTGTGTGTGGAAAGGCCTAAATTAGTGTCAGCATCAGACAACTCATTCAAAATGTGTCTATAGGGCTAGCACAATGGTTCAGTAGGAAAAGCACTTGCCACCAAGCCTGATGACCTACATTCAATACAGCATGGTAGAAGGAGAGAACCAACTACTACCAGTTATCCTCTGATCTCCACATGGATGCTGTGACACATGTATACACATACACATACAACGTAATAAAAATAAATATAAATAAATAAATATATGCAGCTATAAGAGTTGGAGGTGCACCATGATAGAGCACACACATAGCACACTTGAGATCTACATTTAATCCCAGCACTACAAATAAAAATATTTTAAAAAACTATAATATAACTATAGTCCAGAGATAACAAAGACAGAAGGGCAATTGGCTTCTTACTGTGTGTTCTAAGTAAGCAGGTATTAACATTGATATTTAGGTATCATAAATGGAAAAATAAAACACTCAAAAAGTACATTTTTTAAAAAATTTACTTATTTTAATTCTATGTGTCGGGGTATTTTGCTTGCATGTATGTAAGTATATCATGTATGCAGTAGCCATGGAGGCCAGAAGAGGACATCAGATCCCCTGGAGTTACAGATGGTTGTTAGACATCATGTGCATGCTGGGAACTGAACCCAGGTCCTCTGACAAGAGCAGCCAGTGTGCTTAACTTCTGAGCCCTCCTTTCAGGCCCCCCAAAAGTACTTTTTAAAGTCTATTTTGATTGGTGATGACAAACTACCATCAACTTGATGACCCTTAAAAATCAGAGACCTGGAAGTCTCACAACAAATTTGCAGTAAATTCTTCATCTAGTCAGAGTATATTTCCTGGTTTGTTGACAAAGAACTGTCTTCTTGGTATGTCCTCACATAGCATTGAGTGACTTTTCCTAGGGAGATGTGAATATCTGTTGGCCCCAGATAGGACATTGATGACCGATCAAAGAAACAGTTCCACCCAAGCCTACCTTGGTGACCTAATGAGTTTACTTACAGGACCATGGGGGACTCAAAGGCAGCTGCATCCTGAAAGATGCACAACAGCATGGGTGATGACTCAAGAAAGCTGCATCCCTGGGTGTGTGAGCTACTTTTCCATTGCTATGAAAAAACACTGACCAAGGGAGCTTATAGAAAGAAGAGTTTATTTGAGCTTACAGTTCCAGAGGGATCAGAGTCTGTCATGGTGGGGAGGTAAGGTGGCAAGAGGTGGCTGGAGGCACACATCTTCAAGCACGCACAGGAAGCAGAGAGCGACTGGAAATTTGGCAAGGCCTAAGAATCCTCAATGCCTGCCCCCAGTGAGGTGCTTCCTCCAGCATGGCCACACCTTCTAAGACCTCCCAAAATAACACCACCAGTGGGGTACAAAAATGGCCAAATGCTTGGAGCTTCTGGGGGACATTCTCATTCAAACCACCACACTGGAGTTCCCTAAACAACTCGGAGACTGCTCTATTGGTGAGTTTTCCCTTCTCAGCAACTTCTGTTATCACCTTGGGGAGGAGCCTCATGAGTCTTGTGACTTTCAGACCTTCTTGCACCTTTTAAGTTTCCTTAGCTAGCTGGGTCTTATGAGCGTCCTCCTCCAGGAGGTAATGTTCCAATTCAGGGGAAACATCTACACAGCACATGGTGACATGATAGGCACTCCTGTGGTCTTTTCTATAAAGCACTGATCTATTCATGAGGGTCTCTGCCTTTGTGACCTGATTGCTCTTCCAATGTCTCACTTCCTAGTATCACACATCAGTGGTAAGTATTCCAACACAAGAATTTGAAGATGGGAGACAAACATCCACTCTATAGCAGGACTTATTAGTGAAGAAGGTACATATATCACATGCAAGTTTTAAACTTCATTTTCACCATTGTAGAACAATTTCCATTACATAGGCTGATTGCTCCTTCATGAGACAGACACAGGTAATCTAGGAAGTAATTCATCTCAGTTGCTTCATAGTCACTCTGGTGATTTGAATGGACTCTGTGATGGTTAATCTTGATTGTCAATTTGATAGGATTTATAATCACCATGGAAACAAACCTTTGAGTATACCTGTGAGGGAGGTTTTAGATTAAGTTCATTAAAGTATAAAGAGCCACCCTAAATGTGGACAACACCATTCCATGGGGTGGGTCCTGGACTGAACAGAGTAGGTGAGCTGAGCACTGGCACACATCTGTCTCTGCTTCCTGGCTGTGGATAAAATGATCAGCTGCTTCCCGTTCCTGTCACTGTATCTGTAGTCCTATCATGAACTGTATCTTCAAACTATGAATCAAATTCAACCCTTCCTTAAGTTGCCTTCATCAGGTATTTTGTCACAGCAACAAGAACGTTAACTACACCAAAGGATGTGAAATTTATGGATTACCTGTACAGTGTTCATCCAGATTTTCACAGTGGGAAATCTGAAGTTGACAGAAATACTGAAGGGAGGGCTCAGGAGATAATGCAGTCAGTAAAGTGCTTGCTGTGCAAGCATGAGGACCTGAGTTTGATTCCCAGAACCCACATAAAAGTGCCAAACATTGCTGGGCATGGTGGCGCACGCCTTTAATCTCAGCACTTAGGAGGCAGAAACAGGCAGATCTCTGTGAGTTTGAGGCCAGCCTGGTCTACATAGCAAGTTCCAGGCCAGCTAAAGCTACATAGAGACCCTGTGTCAAG
>NW_008330318.1:325555-326815 GCF_000622305.1 Nannospalax galili
AAGAAAAGAAAAGAAAAGAAAAGAAAAGAAAAGAAAAGAAAAGAAAAGAAAAGAAAAGAAAAGAGAAAAGAAAAGAAAAGAAAGAAAGAGGGAGGGAGGGAGGAAAAGAAAGATTCCACACCAGACATGGCAGCACACACTTGTAATCCCAGCATTAGGGAGGCTGAGACAGGAAAATCCCTGGGGCTCATTGGTCAGCCATTCTAGCCTAAGTGGTGAGCTCCAGACCAATGATAAATACTGACTCAAAGGAAGTAAATGACATTCCTGAGGATGACACCTGAGGTTGTCCTCTGGCATCCATACACGTGTACATATTTGTACACACACATCTGCACATACACATGCACTTGTCCATACATAAGTAGACAAGCTAAATTTTTTAAAGAAATAGTCAATTCAAAATTTCTTCTATTATTTTTAAATTGTTCTATATTTAGTGTGTGTGTGTGTGTGTGTGTGTGTGTGTGTGTGTGTGTCTCACCTGCCATGGAGTATGTGTAGAGGCAAGATAACAACTTGCAGAAGTTGATTCTCTCCCTCTACCATGTAGACTCTAGGGATTGAACACAGGTCAGCAGGCTTGGGGCCAAGCACCTTTACCCACTGAACAATTTGGCTGGGCCTATTTTATATTTATTGAGTCATGTGTTTAACAAGTTTGTATCTCAAGCTGCAGTTCTATTTTAGATCCAGTTTAAACATTAGCACAGAGAAATACCCCCTTCCAAATGTGTCATCACAATGGTAAAACCAGGCAAAAATACAAATGATTTGTTCTAGGATGGAGACTTATGTGTCTCTCTCCTTGTCACCGTGGCTATATTCCAGAGTATTCTTGTGGTTTATATGTCCACCATTAACAATTCTTCTGTCTTCTTGGGACTGTCAAGCACTCAGCTGTCACTTCTTGGGGCAATTGGTGTATCTGCTCTGAGCAATAAATAATGGAAATTCTTGTATAAATGTTAATGCCTAGGAAATGTGTACACAGATATGGGCTCCTCTAGCCTCCTATGTGCTTGATAAACTGATAACCAAGTTTATTATAATTGTGTCTAAAATTAAAGTAAATAAATAATGAGTGAAGGCCTGAGTGTCTCAGTTTTATTTTCTTTTTTAAAAATATTTTATTTATTATTTTTATTTTATGTGTATGAATTGCCTGCATGTATATGAGTGCACCGTGTCATGCAATGCCACGGAGGTCAAAAGAGAGCTTTGGATTCCCCTGGAACTGGAGTTAAGGATGGTTTGTAG
>NW_008330318.1:326949-348982 GCF_000622305.1 Nannospalax galili
ATATATTTTATTTATTATTTTTATTCTATGTGTACGAGAGTATTGCCTGCATGTATGTGAGTGCACCTGTGTCGCGCAATGCCGCAGAGGTCAGAAGAGGGCATCGGAGTCCCCTGGAACTGAAGTTAAGGATGGTACATAGTCACCATGTGGATGCTGGGAATCGAACCCAGGTCCTCTGTAAGAACAGTCAGTGCTCTTAACCACTGAGCCATCTCTCCAGCCCCTCAGCTTTATTTTCATAATTGAAAAGGATAGATTGACTTTGTGCCTGAATCTTGTGTTAGCTATTCATCTGTAGAGATTTGAGGGATTTTTCTCAGTTCTGGTTCTAGATACGTGAGATCACAGGGTAGGAGAATTTTGCATCAGTATTATCCTAAAGTTAACTAATCATTTCTATCCAAATGTGTGGAGCCAGGCGACAGATATATGAATAAATTGCAGCAGTACTATGTAAATACCACATTACGGCAATGACTGAATAAAACCACCTGACATGAAATGGAGAAGTAAAAGAGAAATTGCCTCATCAGAGGATTATGTCTCTTCTGATCCCTATTGACCTAGGACAACACATAAAACCACAGACAGATGTTATCAGTTTAATCCAGCCTATTGTTTGCAATATAAATGAGGTAATCTGGGGGCTGGGGAGATGGCTCAGAGGTTAAGAGCACCAGCTGCTCTTGCAGAGGACCCAGGTTCAATTCCCAGCACCCACATGCGGCTTACTACTGTCCATAATGCCTGTTCCTGGGGATCTGATGCCCTCTTCTGACCTCCGTGTGCATTGCACAACACGAGTGCACTTACATGCGGGCAATACACTCATACACAAAATATAAAGATAATAAAATATTCTTTTAAAAAATAGGGTAATCTGTTCAACAAATATCAGCTGTTTGCAGCAGGTGATATGGAAAACATACACACACATTCATTATTCTGGATCAAAGAAAAAGAAGGGCTGAGAGGGATTAAGGCTATATGCCCACGTCACAAGTAGAACTCAGGCCTAGAAAACTTGCATATATTATAAACAAGCTAAATAAAATTAGCCTTTGGGTTTAAAGGTTAGGTAAAAGTCATTTTTCCAGTCATGTCCATATTGTAAAGTCATTCCTACAATAAATGTCATAAAAAAGCAAATACTTCTCTAGTCCCAGTCTGTTCTGCTCATAAACTGAAGAATTAGCACAGTCCCTATGCTTTGCCACTTAGCATGAGATTCCTTTACAAATTAGTTTCGTGGAATAAAGTTAAAAATGTAGCAAAGGGAAGAAATATACTGTTTAAAAATACATCACCACATTTTATTTTTAGCTACCACCTTTTAGCACCTAAGTATTAGGATATGTAATGACAAGGAACTGAGTGTGTTCCATAATCCATCATCATTCGCTCACTTCAAAAGGCCCCTCATTTGCCTTTCCATTAATTGTGTACCTTTTAGATCTTCCTAAATCAATACCTATGCTAAATTACTACTCAAATCAAGCCTGGTCTTACATCTGCATTCTCCCCGTTCCACTCTAAAAGCTTGCATACATTTCTGTCTAGTCTTCATTTCTGCTTCACTCCAGAATCTGGCTGGAAGCCCTGGACTTCCTCAGCCCCAATTGCTGGCAAGCAAACCCTTTACCAAACAGCTCTCTTACATGTATTAAAAATAGCTAATGTGACTCACTTACACTTCTCACAAACTAGAAGACGGCTCCAGTGCCTGGAACAGGAGATCAAAGGAGGGTAGATATGAGGAAGGAGGATACCAGTATTCAGAAATCATTTGCTTTTTTTAAAAGTACTTTTGTTGTTATTGGCACATTTTAACTGCATTATATTTATAGAGTACAGTGTGACATTTCAATACATACAGTGTGCAGGGTGTGGTGGTGCATGCTTTCAATCCTAGCACTCGGGAGGCAGAGGCAGGCGGATCGCTGTGAGGTTGAGGTCAGCCTGGTCTACATAAAGAGTTCTAGGCCAGCTGAGGCTACAGGGAAACCCTGTCTCAAAAAGACCACAATACATACATATGTACATACATACATACATACATACATAAAATAGAGCTATTGGGGACTGGAGAGATGTCAGGGCTTAAGTTAGCACTGGCTGCTCTAGCAGAGGACCCAGGTTTGGTACCCAGTACCTACATAGTGGCTAACAACCATCTGTAATTCCAGTTCCAGGGGATCTGAGACCCTCTTCTGGCCTCTGCAGGCATTGCATGCACGTGGTGCACTTACATACTTATAAATACACACAATGTATGAAGTTCTAATCAGAATAATTTGCATATCTATCAATCACTGCCACATAAATCATGTCTTTATATTGGAAACATTCAAAATCCTCTCTACTCCCTATTTTGAAATATATCAGGTGTTGTCAACTGGAAATAATATTCTAATGATATCCTAGATGTGTCATGGGTATATCTACCTACAAGCATAGTGGCATTGACAATGTATGAAGTTCTAATCAGAATAATTTGCATATCTATCAATCACTGCCACATAAATCATGTCTTTATATTGGAAACATTCAAAATCCTCTCTACTCCCTATTTTGAAATATATCAGGTGTTGTCAACTGGAAATAATATTCTAATGATATCCTAGATGTGTCATGGGTATATCTACCTACAAGCATAGTGGCATTGATTCTATGTGTAATAGAATTGCCTTTTCTTATCTAGTTTGCTTGGGAAGGCAAATTTTAAGGGCTTGGTATGGTTCATAATGTGCTATCACACTTCTTCCTAGGTCACACTGTTCAGACTAATATTAAAATAAACTCCAGGTTTCAAATAGTCTGTCAAATTCTTCTGCCTCAGATTTATGAGATGTACTTTTAATCCAATCATTTCTCTGTTGAAGAATTTATTATTGAATGCCTTTATCTATAATTAATTTTGTTTATTTATTTATTTACTTACTTTTTGTGGTGGTGGGGACTGAACCCAGGTTTTGAACACAATGGCAAGTACTCTATCACTGAGCTACATTCCCAACTGAATGAATACTTCCTACAGCTACAAGGCCATAGAATGTTCCACACCTGGTGAGGGCACTGTTCTGAGTAGTATCTGGAGTTATTTGCTAAAGGGAGGGTTGTGAGGATTCCCTAAGGTTGTTTATTTACCAAAGGATTTAGAAAGGCTTGTATGATGAAGTCTCCATTCCCCCCTGGTCCTCAGGAGTGATTAAGAAATGTTCTTCAGGGCTGCAGAAAAGACTTGGTGGCTAAGAGCACCAACTGCTTTTACAGAGGACCTGAGTTCAGTTCCCAGTACTCACATGTTGACTGACAATCATCTGTCCTGTCCCACATCCTCTTCTGGCCTCTGTGGGCATTGTACATATGAGGTACACTTATATACATGCAGGCAAAACACTCATACACATACAAAATAAATAAATCAGTTAATTAATTAAATGTCTTTAAAAGAAATTTTTAAAACAAGGTTACTGTGCTGCTGTTGTTCATTCACACCTGTTCGTTATCCATTGATGAAAAGCCCAGGGTTATGTTTTTCTTGGCCTCTACCTGGTGGCTTTTTCAATGTCTAGAGACTCTCCCTGAAATGAAAGAACGCTTTGTAGTCAAGTGTAAGCACAGAACAGGTAGAGATTCAAAACCAACTATGACCTAAACAATAGAAAAATGCTTTTGTGTAAAGTTTCTATCTTATGTTGATAACTCTTGTCAACCAAAGGACTAAATTCCACTCTGCAATACAACAGAGCAGAAGCAGACAGTATGATCTTTGTAATCCACAAAAAGTCAAGTTTAATTTTTGCATCATTCCTATTTTAATCAAGCATTAATAATAGAAAATTCTTTCTATTTAACATGATTAATTCAGGAAGACTATAAAAATCTACTCACAAGATGTTTATATATTGTCATTAATAAAAAATTATTTTCAGTAAGAAAACTATTTTCCCTAATAGTAAGCGACCTTGTCACAAACTTTTCACCTTGTCAAATGTTTCTAAGATTTAAGATAATTATTTATGTTTGTTGGATCAGAAATACCTTGTAGTTCAGGTAAGAATAATTCTTCAGGCAGAGGAATTAATGTAACTGTGCCTATTATCATCTATTAGGCAGCTTTTTATGTTGTGCCTACTTGTAACACGTATTAACGTCAGTTTGTAGGAGGAAATGATATGCAGAATTTTCACTAGCTCACCATTGGAAATCGCTACTTTAGATGACCCTCACCCAGCACCACTCTGTACTAGAGCACTGGACAGAAGGTAGGATCAAAGACAAAGAAGGCTGTGTCTGCTCTCTGTATGAATACACTCTGCAACTGAAAAGAAACTCGAAGAACATAACCGAGGGCAACTAACAAGTGTTGCAATCATGGATTAAGCAGAAGTCTTGAGAATGTGGGAAGATGGGAGTTTGTAAGCAGGCACAGCACCTTTAGGAGTGGAAGACTTGCTGAGGAATTCAAACGTAAGTGCTGGGAATTAACATACTTGGATTCACATTTTCTTAGTAAGGCCTCCTGAATTCTTTCTGTTTAATACAGAATACACTCTAAAATGTGTTATTTAAGATCTTCAAATGTCTTTCTAGAACATACCATCTACTGGTTTGCTCCTCTGTTCCTCAAGAGGAGTTTCACTTCCCCAAATAAATCTCTCTGACCTTCCAGCCTGTTCTCCATCACCTCCGTCCCTTCCCTTGGGTTCAGCTATCAGCTGGGATCCTTCCCTTTTCTTTCTCGCTATACAATTTATACACTCAGCATTTATTCATACTATATATTTTAGATACGCATATGTTATATATATTTTTTTAACTAGGGTCTATGATGTATTAAATAGCTTATGAGACAGAAGGTTCTGCCAGATCAGATTAACTGTTTTAGTTTTAGGATCTATCAAAACTCTATTTTCCTCCCCAAGTTGATATCAGTCAGAGTATATTGTCACAGCAATTGAAGGAAAACTAGAATACCATCCTTCAACAGAACTTCTGCAGACCTGGCCTATGAAACTAAATGGTGGCAAACTGTTTCTTCCAAGTATCCTTTAGGGAAAGGGGAGGGTGCTAGCAGTACAGCTCAGTCAACAAAGAGTTTTTCTTGCAAGCGTAAGTACCCTAGAATCAACATTTACATTTTTTTAAATTAAAAAACATGTTTTAGGTGTGGTAGCATATGCTTATAATGCCAGCACTTAGAAGGCAGAGATGGGGCCATCCCTGGGGCACACAGGCCAGCCAGCCTAACATATTAGTCAAGTTCCAGACCAGTGAGAGACCCTGTCTCAAAAAAGAGTGAACAGTGTGATGGCTCAGCCGTTAAGAGCACTGGCTGCTCTTGCAAAGGATCCAGGTTTGGGTCCCAGCACCCACATGGTGGCTAATGACTATCTGTAACTCCAGCTCCAGTTCCTTCTTCTGACCTCCTAGAGTTTGAACACATGTGTTGAACTTACATACAAGCAGGCAAAACACTCATACGCATAAAATTAAGATAAATAAATCAATTTCCTTTTTAGAAAAATAGGGGATATCAGCTGGATACGGTGACACACATCTTTAATCCCAGCACTTGGGAGGCAAAGACAGGCAGATCTCTGAGATCGAGGCTAGCCTGGTCTATATAGCGAGTTCCAGGCCAGCTGGGGCTACAGGGAGACCCTATCTCAAAAAGAAGCCCTCCCCCCAAAAAATGAGGTATTGGAACTAGAAAGATAGATCAGTGGTTAAGAGCAGTGGTAAAACATTCATACACATAAAAATAAATAAGTCGCCACCAGGCATGGTGGCTCATGCCTATAGTCCTAGCACTTGGGAGACAAAACAAGCAGATCTCTGAGTCCAAGGCCAGCCTGGTCTACATAGTGAGCTCCAGGCCAGCTGGGGCTACAGGGAGATCCTGTTTCAAAAAGACCAAAAATAAATAAACAATCTAAAAAGGGAGGGAGGGTTTGCCTGAGGAACAACACCTGAGGTTGATCTCTGGCCTTTACACAGATACCATACGTTTATCCTTGCACCTACATATGTACACAGATACCATACATTTATACTTGTACCCACATATGTACACACCCACCTCTCCCCCTCGAAAAATTTAAATTTTTCCACTATTTAGTTTTTCATTAGTTAAACAATTTTCAGGTCCTTCAGAGCAAGGATCTCATTTCATGTTTGTTTCTTATCTATGAGGTCAATTAAAGTGTTTAATATTTCCTATATTATAGGTGCTATATGCGCTCAGCAATGGATCCCTACAAAAGAAGTTCATGGTAATAACTTTTCAACATAAAGAGCCAGAGCATTACTAGTTTTTCTTAGTACTGATGAAAATTTATTTTTTCATAAAATTAGGAACAAACTTACTTTGAAATAAAAAATTTTAAATTGAATAAAAATTCGTAGAAAAATCATTGCACTATTCTTAATTATTCTTATGTTGCCACTTAAATCACTTAAGAATAAAAGCTTGAAAAAGAGAAAGTAAAAGCTAAAAAAGGAATGTTCATAATATCATAGTTTGAGTGATCAATCATTTCAATTTATTGTAACAAGCACCCTATAGAGCTCATTAGCCCCTGAGTCTCAGAAGAGTTAAGTAACTTGCTCAGGCCAAGTCCTGTGTTCATTACTCAAACCAGGTCCCTCCTTGTTTCCTCCACTGTGTCTCTTGATATTATCCCAGCAGGGTTGCTTGGAGAAATTTGGAGACTGTTGTGGCTTGGAGTTGGGCCACTGCCATTGATATGTTACTGTATACTTAGGGAGAGTACAATACTCCTATGTCCGGAACCAACTGTGCAAAGGCCTAAATTCAGGGAAAACAGTGCTGAGCATCCCAGATGCCCTCTTCAGATTTAGACATTTATCCCCAGCAGCTGACCATTGGTGACAATGGCTCTCCAGGATTTTCCCTAAACAAAACCACCTTACCCAGGAATAGCTTGTATCTAATGACTACTTAATGGACGCATGAGGGGCTGGTGGGAAGATAAGGCTTAACTTACTAGCCCTAAAATAGGGCAATTCTGAAGGGTCAGCACAATCCAGAACTCTGAAGCTGACTGAGAACGTTGTTGCAATTGTATTGCTTCTGTCTAATCCTTCTTCCTTCATTCCTTGATAAACTTTCTACATGCAAGCCCCCACAGAGAACTCAAGAAAATGGACTTAAAACAGTTGGATAAATAGCATTGATTAAACAACAAAAACAAAGCAACAGTAGTAACTTACTAAGTAGCATATGCTGGGGGCTGGAGAAATGGCTCAGTGGTTAAGAGCATGTACTGCTCTTGCAGAGGACCCAAGTTCAGTTCCAAGATCTGGGCTGGGTGGTTTGCAACCACCTGTAACTCCAGCTCCAGGGGATTAGCTATCCTCCATGGATACCTGCACTTGCATAAACATACCCACACATAGTTATTGAGCTGTGGCGTGGGGCTAGGCACTGGGTACTCATTCCTTTGTAAGTTAATAAACTCACATAAAATACATTATATGGTTTGTCTGACCATGCAGGAGACCCAGAGAGAATTTGGGCCACAGAACTGGCATAGTCTGACATGACAAAATTGAGAATGAGTTTTAGAAGAGCGCTGATGGCAGCACTGATGTGGTTTTTGCAATGGGTTACTAAAAAGAGAACAGCCACACAAAAGCGGGGGCCACAGCTATGTTGTAAATGTGGGGATATGTTGCGGGGTATGTGAAGATTTGTTAAAAGTTATGTAAAGGCTAGAAAATCTTTTACCTTCTCTAGACTCAAAGGAAGTACCTGGAGAAAGAGAGCTGAGAGCGGCCACTTTGCATCATAAAAGATGTGCCCCAGGCAGGAGAAGCTGAAAAGGCTGAATGGAAGACCCAGTTACAGAGCTGGAGAGAGAAAAGGTGGGACACTTTGACTTGTGTAAAGTCCAAGGACTCAGAGAAAAAGACAGATAATAGTAAAAAGGAAAAAAAAAGAAGCTGAATGTACTATAGCTAGGAAATAGTCCATGCTAGAAGTGTTAAAACTAGGAAAAAACTTAGAAGCAAGCAAGCACAGAGCCCCTGGCCTTGTGGCTTGTGCAAGTATGGGACATTGGAGCAAATGACATCAGCCTAAGTCCTTCAGAACCTTCACAGCTGAGTTATGTAACCACCCATCCGTCTTTGTGATATAGGCTGTTCAACATAGGCCGGTGCTTGGGGGAGCAGTCCTTAATGGGATGGCTGGTTGAAGGTCTTAAAGATACATGGTCATCACTAAGGGAGACTAACATGGTTAGCAGGGGCTGGAGGACTATAAAGGAGGGCCAGGCATTACTGAGAACTAGGTGTTAGGGTTCCAAAAAGCCACAGCTCCCCCCACTCCCCAACAGGGACTTACAAACTCTGCTGAGAAGCAGCCTGCCTTTCCTCTGACCTCCAAAGATAAGCAGATTCTACCTGATAACCAGAGATTTTAGAAGCTGTTTTTCTCTCATCTTAAGAGGGAAAAAGTAAACACTTCCACACCCTAATCCTACCTGCTTCCCCCTCCCTGATTCCACACCCTAAAGCCCCCATATGTAAAGTCCCAGCTCACAGCCCGTGGGCAGACATCTTTCCCTGACACCCTTCCCTTCCGGCCTTCCTTTCCCTTCCCTGCTTTCCCTTCCCTTCCCTTCCCTTCCCTTCCCTTCCCTTCCCTTCCCTTCCCCCCCCCTCCGCCGACATCTTTCCCTCCCTTCCTGAGGGAAAGGTGCCCCGTGTGAAATAAATCTGTGTCCCACTGAGAATTCCATCTGAGCCTCTGTGCCTCATCCATCCGCTCGTGCCTTCCTCCATCCATGCTGCCCGCCCACTCCCGCCCTTTCTCTACCTATCACTAGGTATGAGAAAAGCAATATATGATGTCCAGTTCCCTGGGCCAGGTGAGACTGTGTTCACCAGAGATATGAAGGAAAGCTTAATTCAACTGAGACCTCGAGAATGGTATGGGGCTTTAATGGCTTTACTAAGCCCTTTGATGGGACAGGATCTTTGTAAAGTGAGAGTGGCTTTAGCAAATCTAAATGATTCTGACCAGCATGTAAAATGTGACGTGAAATAACAGAACATCCTATAAGAGATATAAAAAAGACCAGGAGAGGAAATGGTCTACTTGAGTTACTCAAAGACAAATGTGGCAAGAACTATGTCAAGTCCAAATCCCCAGAGAAAAAAATGATAGAAAACCAAACTCGGTACTAAGGCATTTCTGGAAGGCTTTAAAACCAGAAGAACAGTTTACAAAGGACATTTGAAGGATAACAACTGTACAAGGGGTGGTTAGGAATCCCCAAAGATTAAATAAGATGAATTTCTCTTCTGATAAAGGCTATACTAGAGGTGGAAGCAGGTTTTCCCACCAAGTACTCCTCCAGCAAACTGGTATGGTCATGGGAAGATGACAGATGTGGCTACAGTCAGGAGGCAGACCCAGAGCCTGTCTGACTCGGAACCAACAAGTGCAGCAGGAACAGGAGAAGCCCCCTGCCTCCTTAGCCCAGTGCACGGTCGGGCAACTGGAGCCAACACCTGTAAGTGTATCAAGAATAAAAGAATCCAAAGGGATAACTAAAAATGGTAATGAGCTAACCAAATTAATGCCTCATACCCATGCTATGGTACCTAACAAGGATCTATGGAGAAAACAGATAATACGAATGCACAAAACCTTTCCAAGCTTTATGAAACCTTGTCTATGAGTGATTTAATATTTAATGTTAAGGTTCCTTCGAATGTTTTACAGATGTGAAACCCATTTGACAGATACCTGAAGAAGGAAAGGTCAGCTATAGACAACTATTAAGAAAATCTACAGTACCAGGGGTGGGTTGCCCCCCCATGAGATGTTGGTCAGAAAGAGACCCTCGAGGCCCTCCATTTCACCAAGGCTATTGCCATTAATGTTGGTTGTACACTAGAAAGGTCGGTAAGGCCATGTTGCTGAGGACACTGTATGTTGTGAGCGAGGGAGAAGAAGAAGAAATGGAACTGAGACTAAGCCAAAAAAAAAAAAACCTCTGTGCCACTGGATGGATGATGTTCATGTTGCGAGAAGGCTCTATACAGATGGTTGGGGAAGAAAGGATCCCCTATAAGTCTACTCAACAATGGACCCCATGTGCTGCACACTACGGACATGCCAAGCAATACCTACAAGTGCAATAATGGCTTGATCACATACATACAACTGATGAATTTCTAATCGGATAAGGCCCACTCCTAGGGGTGGAACACACATCTGGTGCTGTAGACCAGGCCAACACCTTTTGTCGAGAAAGGCTACAGGCCCTAGTGGAGAAGCCATCATAAGTACACTGTTTAATGAATATAGTATACCTACTGGGATATCTTCTAGGCATTTGTATTTACATTCATGTTTGTTTAAATGTGTCTACTTCCTTCCATTTGTCTTTATAGTAGAAGAAACACCACTGAGATAGATCAGTGGCCACAGCCTAAAGATGACTAATGGGGAGGCCCAAGAAGCCAATCTCTTGCCATGATACAAGAGAGATAGCCCTACATCTGTCACCCCCTCCAAAGCTCAGGGACATTAGCGGAAGATGGACAGAAAGATTGTAACAGCGGAGAAAAGGGGTGGAGTGTCTCCCGATTGGCTGGTTCTCCAATGGGCGGGGCCTGACATGAGGGGGAATTAGGAAGGGAAGCTGGGAGCCATCTTGAGATGGAAGCCAGGAGCCATCGGTAGAGCATGATGGTGTAGGAAATTCGCAGCCAGCGCAGCAACTCAAAGACAGAATGGACTGACTCCCTGTGGACCTGGGGCAAGATCGCTGGCCCCAGAGGTGTGAGCTAATGCGGAGCTATGGGCATGGCATGGTCTGATAAGGTGGGCTCTGAGTGGTGGTGGTGTGGGGCTAGGCACTGAGTACTCATTCCTTTGTAAGTTAATAAACTTACATAAAATATGTTATATGGTTCATCTGACCGTGCAGGAGACCCAGAGAGAATTTGGGCCACACCATGGCTTGAGATGTGACTGCTCATTCAGTCATGTGTTCCCAAGCATTGTCACACAGTGTGCTCATGAGAGGCCCCACTGACAGGATCACCCACCTTGAACTTCCAAAATTATAAGCTAAATAAACCTCTCTTTACTTCATAAGTACCATGTGTCAGGTACTTCATTATAGTGACAGAAAGCTGACTAACACAGGTATCTAACGCTGATTAACAATAGCATGACCGAGGCGATCTCAGTCAAAAAGTGCTTGCCTTCTAAGCATGAACACCTGAGTTCCATCTCCAGAACCCACTTTAAAAAATGGGTGTTAGAGTTGGAGAAATGACTCAGTGGTTCAGAACATTTGCTGCTCTTGAAGAAGACCCAGTTTTGGTTCCCAGCACATGGCCACTAACAACCATCAGTAAGTACAATTTCAGGGAGTCCAGTGCCTTCTTCTGGCCTCCATGGTCTCTGCACATACCACATGTGGTACACCTACATACACAGAGGCAAAACACTCACCACATGAAATATAATATAAAATGTAATAAAACCTAATTCAAAAAGCAGGATGGACAAGGAACACCCCCCAAGGTTGTCCTCTGGCCTACACATGTACACCTGTGCACATGTGAATATCCAGACACACACACACACACACACACACACAGCAAGTGTCAACTTAAGACTGTAGGGAATATAATAATAAGAAAGAAAATTATGCCTAAAACAAAGCTTTAATTCTATGCCAGGGAATTGATACTTTCTCCTGTGGAACAATGGTTTCCAAGGTGAAGTTACCAAAAACATCCTCAGGGATATAGAAAGAAAATATTTCTTATTATTCATGTTTTTAACAACATTATATTTTTCTGCATATGTTTCTCAAGATAGATATTATATTAATAAAATAGCACATCTATATAACTTAAAGTATATATACACAGAGACTTTAGTAGTGCTCTAATTTTTATGAACCACTAGATGTGTGCATGTCAGGAGAGGTGGTACATGCTTGTAATAACACTTGAGAGATGGATGCAGGCTCATTCTGATTTTGAGGTCAGCCTGGACTACATAGCAAGTTCCAAGTTAGCCTAGCCCACACTGTGAAAGTGTCTCAAAACAACAACAAAGGAAGACAAAACAAAACTAGAGGAAATGCTGCAGACAATAGGAGAGTCAATGAGATCTTTTCAGGTGTCTTTTTTGTGAAGGACATTCTCTGTATATGTGTGTGTGTGTGTGTGTGTGTGTGTGTGTGTGTGTGTGTGTGTGTGATGCCCATGCCACAGCATGCTTGCGTGTGGAGGCCAGAGGACAACTTGCCAAAGTGAGTTTCCTCCTTCCATCATATGGGTCCTGGGATCTCAGGTCCTCAAGCTTGTCAGTAAACACCTTTACCTGCTGAGCCGTCTCACTGGCCCTTAACCAGTAACCCCAAAGAATCAAGTGGGAACTGACAGAAAATACTGTTTACCAGACCACACCTCAAATTAGCCATTAACTATCTGAGATAGAAACCAGCATCAATATTTTCCTTTTCCCTTGATGATTCTTACTCGCAGATTCTAACTTGCCAGGTACAACTGAACTCGCCTTATAATACTTTAATCTGAATTGAACAATGAAATATAATCATTATTTAACTCCAACTATAAAAGGTTTCAAAGCTACGGAGGAATAAAAGCTGAAGATTTCAGAAGTGCTTTTACCTTAAGTGAGTTGTTCCCTTCACTTTTGTTTTTACTTCCTTATGAACCCAGCAGTCATGTGATCCGTGCCAGACTAGGTCTGCTGAAAGTAATGAGTAAACTCGCTCATTAAAAGACCTTTTACATAAGCCACTTTCTTATCTGCTGGAATTTGAGTGAGTTCCCTCAGCCTCTCAGCTTGTATTCCCAAGTTTACACAATAATAAAACCCACACAATAACCCTCTTACTCTTCTTTTACCAGCCCATTATTCAGTACTGATTAGCTTTGAAATGCAAATAGTCCTATCAAATGGCAGCCACTCACCTTCTGGGTGCTGAGGCTGCACTGGAGTCAAAACCACTTTATGCACAGACAAAATCATCTGTCCAAAGGCCCCTAAGAGGTCACCAATATTTTCAGGATTAGGTTCAGGATATGAAATTCTTTGTACTGACTCACAGATAATCTCTCCTAAATTCTTATGTTTCCAGACTCCCAATGTGCTTTGACTTATGATTAACCCTTTGTCGACCTTTGACTGAACTTTCAAACCAATATGTTTCCAGCATTCATCTTTATACCAGGACATGGAAAATACCAGCATGAGAAGCTTTTACAGAGAATCGTATCTAGCCTACTCAATACTGCCTTTGTTTGCTTTTCTTAAGCACAGAGTCACAACTTAGAGCACAAATACCTTTAATATTGCCTAATTCACTGTCTTGAAGGTGTAGATAAGCAGAAGGCCTACATGCTTTTACTAGGTCAGTTGGACTGGAGGAAACAGGGTTGGGTTGCTGAATAGTAAATTCCTGGTGGGGTGGAGACTGAGTAGGCATTGGCAGGCAGGAGTCATACCAGCTGGAGGCCCAGGACTGAAACTCAAGGCTTGAAAGGAGTCAAAACTGAGCAAGGTTTAAAGCCAGATACCAAGACTTGGTCAGATAACTTAAAAGCAACAAAACTCCATGGGGCTGCAGTCAGGCACTGAGGCTCTGGCAGTATGTATCAATGAATCTGCATCTGCCAGGCACAAGATAGGCTTGGGTGACCTATTCTAGTTTGTTTCTCCATTGCTGTGACAAAACACTCTGACCAATACCAACTTGGGAAGGAAAGAGTTTATTTAGCTTACATGGCCCAGGTCACAGTTCATCAGGGAGCCCAAGGTAGGAACTCAAGACAGGGACCTGGAGGCAGGAGCTGGCTCACAGGCCATGAACGAACACTGCTTACTGGCTTTCTCCTCTGGCCCTCACTGTAGGTCCACCTGCCCAGGGTAGCACCACCCACAGTGGGCTGGGCCCTCCCACCTCACTCAATCAAAAAGATGCCCCACAGACATGACCACAGACCAGTCCAATGGAGTCAATTCCCCAATTAAGGCTCCCTCAACCCAGGTGTGTCAAGTTGACACTAAAGCTATCCAGCATACCTATCAAACTGGATCTTTCTTTGAAATGTCCTGGAGAGTAGTTGGATTAAATTCTCAGTTGAATCATGTAAAAATAGCACAGAATTAAAACAGAAAGGTACTGTTTGCCAGCACTGAGGGAAATAGCATCCCATTTTCTTTTTCTAAAAAATACCTCCCATTGGAAAGATGATTGAAAAGGATCTGTATTTATAAGTCAGGTATGGTGCCACATGCCTTTAATCCCATTACTTGGGAGCAGAGGCAGGAGGATCTTTGTGAGATGGTGGCCAGCCTGTTCTACATAGTGACTTCCAAGGACACCCTGTCTAAGGAAATGGACCCATGATTACCAGCAGCCAGCAGAAGAAAAAATGGGGGTTACCACCAAATGAGCATAGATTTTTCTATTTGAAAAGTTGAACATTATTCCTGAATATGTATGGTAGTAATGGTTGTATTAGAATAGAAATAAAGGCCCATTATGGGAAACCTGGTCGAGAGAACAGAATCTCAGACTTGGGTGGAGATATAGCTTTATAGTTGGACAGGTCAATCACCTGGTCACTGGGGGAACCATTCCTCAGGAAGGAAGGACTCTTAGGAAGGCAGACTCACCTTAAGCCATGGTAAAGAGATAGGTGGGATAATTGTTCTTTTAATGAAATCCTACATTTCCTTTGCAGAATTCCTACCACCTAGCACAGTCCCTACCATGACATGAGGTTCAGGAGGGTCTGCCCAGCATTTTGCGTCCAGATGTTTTTTCTCTACCTCTTTCTTTGTATGCTGGCCTGAACTTAAGTAGGCTTTTTTTCTGATACTCTGGGCTTCCTTTACTCTTCCCCTAATGTCCTCTTTCCTCCATATGACTGCTTGCCTGCCATATGTCTGACCTCCATGTCTGTTTAACTCAAGTGGCCTGGCCTTTTTCCTCTCTTTCATTCTCCTCCTTCAGGCAGGTACTGAGATTCATAGCTTGCCTGCCTTCGGAACTTTTCTTTTAAACTCTGATAAACTTGTTCTTACATTTCCATTAAGTCTGTTCTTAAATTCTTTTATTAATGAGACTAAGAACCCCCAAGAAAGGAGCCCAACTTCCCCAGCATGAGTTGTATAATAATGTCAATGCATTTAATGCCACAGTCTTGGATACTTAAAGATGGTTGAAATGAGCTGAGAGTGGTGGCATATGCGCCTATGATCCCAGTCACTCAGGAAGTTGAGGAAGAAAGATCTCTTAGGTCTAGGAGTTTAAGGGTAGCCTGGGCAAAAGAATGAGATTCTGTCTTTAAAAAAACAAGCTACATGACAAGGCCTCCAAAATTGGTCTGTTCAAATCCTGTCATGGAAGGAGGAGGGAACTCACAAAGCGCCACACCTTGAGGATTTATAGGCAGTTAATGAAGGTTCAGGGAAGAAGAGACAGTTTCTTCAGTGGTAAAGCCACTGGGAAGGAACCTATGCTCTGTAGACCACTCCTCACCCAGGCTCCTGTAAGCAATGCTAATGAAACTCATTGCATCACCAAAACAAAAAAAAAACCCATGAAAGTAGAAGGGGGACTGTTAGGAAGAGGAAGAGGATCAGCAGGAATTTAAGGGGGACAAAAGAAGGTAATGAGGTAAATATGATCAAAATACATTTTACACGTATATGAAAATGTCATAGTAAACCTATTATGTATAATTAATATATGCTAATAAAGAGATCTTTGAAACGGTAAATTTTACATCATGTATATTTTACAATAAAAAGCCTGTTATTAGTTCTGTTAATCCAAGTCCCCTTGAGACCAGGGATTCCTTGAAATAAAACAGTCTACTGGGTCATTGTAGATGCCAGCTAGACCAGGATTACTACATACCCAAGCCCAGGCTGCTCCACACTCAGAAGACAATATTTGCAGGGAAGCCTGGAGGGAGAAATCAGATTTTTTGTAAAGGAAGATGGTGGCACTAGCAACCTCAACTTGGGGAACTTAGGAGCACAAAGGGATTTGCTAAGGAGAGATGGAGAAACCATAGTGGGAAGGCTATGTGCTCAGTGAGGAAGAGGAGGCCCAGTGAAGGAAGGCTGCATGCTGAGCAGGGTCATCATCATGGCACATGGGTCTTTTTGTTTGCCATGGAACATGGCACTGAAGTTGGAGTTTCTCGGGCTGGTTCCTATAGTGCTTTCAAGCGTTATCTTAAATTTTCTGTTAACAGAAGCACAAAGTTAAAGAACAAGGAGAGATGTTACAAATTCCAGTGTTCACTGAAGGTTACTAGATGTTCTGGGCTCTGTGGAACTAGAGGGTAATTTAGCAGTTAACACCTGTCCACTGAATTCAGACTACAACACAAAAGAGATGCCATAAAACTGCCAAGGGAAATTTCTAAAAGAGCAGTTGTTATGGGACCAGGTCCTGGGGTAAGTTCCACAGCTGCAGCAACAGGCTTGATGGAACCTAGAAATACATTCATTGGAAACCTTACACCTAAAAGCATTGTTGTAATGAAAATTTGGGAAAGGAATGTATAAATTGTTTACACTAATTGTAATGGCTATTGATTAAATGGGCAGGTAAACAGGAAGTAGGGAAAGTTCAGGAATAGAATCATTTATAAGGAGAGATGCCTGTTTCTATATTGGTTAGGGTTAATAGCCAGTTTTTCATTTGGGTTCTAGGGATCAAACTTAGATCTTCATGCTTGCAAGACAAGCACTTTACCAACTGAGCTATCTTGCCCCAGGAAGATGGTTTTATAGAACACAAGTGACTGAAGGCCAAATCAAAACCCCAAAATCAGATTGGATATTTAGAAGACAAGATAATATAAAAACAATTGATTGACCTATAATCCCACCGAAAGCTGAGACAGGAGGATCACTGAGTTCAAGGCCAATCCCGGGGCTACATAGTTCCAGGCCAGTTTGAGCTATATAGAGAGACCCTGACTTTAAAAAAAAAAAAAAAAAAAAAAAAAAAAGAAAAAGAAAAAGTATAACACCATCTTTATCTTTTAGCCTGGTCTTTTGGATCTTAATGAAGGATTTTAGTACAAAAGAATGGCCTCTTGTAATTTTTAACCCTATACCAGAAGTTTTCCAGCATGGCATAAAGCTTTGCATCACAGACCAGAATGAAGACTCATGAGTTTGAAAGGGTAGAAAAGGAAGCAAGTACAGAGCTGTTTTTCTTACTTTGGGGTACAGGCTTTTCCAAGGGCCTCTCTGAGCAACTGTGGAAAGTCTACACCCTCGTGGTCACTTGGAGAATAAGTGCCTCGGGTTTCCAGTTTCTGGAACTGCCTGTATGTACGTAGTTACATTTAGGGAAACCAAGCTGTCTTAGTTTCTTTCCCTGTTACTGTGATAAAATACTCTGACAAAAACAACTTAAGGGAAGAAGGGTTTGTTTTTGGCTCACAGTTTGAGAGTACAGTCCATCATGGTAGTAGGAGCTTGAGAAGGCTGGTCACATCACAATCACACTCCAAAAGCAGAGGTGATGAACATGCTAGTGCTCAGTTTGCTCTCTCCACTCTATGTATCCAGGATCCCTTGCCCAGGGAATGGTCCCATCCACAATTCAGATGGGTCTCCCCACATTAATTAACGTAATGAAGATAATTCCCCCACAGACTTGCCTAGAGGCCAACCCAACATGTTGATCCCCAAAAGGTGTGCCCTGTTTCCTAGATGATCCTAGATCCAACTGACACCAACCATCCTGCAGGTCTAAGATAAAGCTAGGAGCAAAGGTAGTTCTAAATCTGTATTTCCCACCCTGGCTCCTTTTATTTATTGGGAATGCCAATCTTCTCATGTTCTTTGAAAATCATTGTGGAAAAGACTAAGAAATATTCTCTGGGGCCTGGAGAGATGGCTCAGCGGTTAAGAGCCCTGACTGCTCTTGCAGAGGACCCCAGTTCGATTCCCAGAACCTACATGGTGGCTAACGACCATCCTTAACTCCAGTTCCAGGGGAATCTGAAGCCCTCTTCTGATCTCTGTGGCATTGCATGACATAGGTGCACTCACATACATGCAGACAATACACTCATACACATAAAATAAAAATAATAAATAAATTATTAAAAAAAAATACTTGGTCCTGTCCTTGAAGCCGTGTTTCCTTTTCTAGTCTTCTTTACCATAGTTACCAGATAAAACTGGTGTTACCTAGACATGTCCTTTGACCACTGTGCCGGCAAGCTACAGTCACACTTCCTTCCCACACTCCTCAAAAGGGGGGTGGTGTTAGTTACCTCTCCCAGCGAATCAGTTGACCTTAGCTGCATGAAGTGGAGGAGCTAAGGATATATAAGCAGAGGAAGCCAAGTGGTGCCTCTCTCAACATTTTGTGTGACTGTCAGGAAGTCACAGGATCTATGTTTGAGTGTGGACTTTCCAGTGCAGCTGTAAATGGGGGGGGGGGCATTCTTCTATAAGTAAACCTGCACCCCGTGCTCTATTAGTAAGCCCAATAAACTTGTTATGATTTTCCAAACGGCAGTTTTGGGGAATTCTTTCCTCGGGTTGTCTAAAGGACGATGGGCAGAGGGAACTGGACGCCATGTGTACCTCCCAACAGTAATTTTTAGTACAACTCGTCATTTCCACTCTGCAAAGTAATAACCAACCATGAAGGCAATGTTGGCTGAAAATGTTGCCACTGCTGTTGAACATGCAGAGCTGTGCTGTTTTGGAGCTGGTGTCTGTAGAAGGGAATCCATCCTTTATCTGATCTGTGAAGTCAGATGGGAATACATCCTTTATCTGATCTATGAAGTAAGATGGCTGAGGTTCAAATTTCAGCTTTGCCAGTCACTAAATATATTATTCTTCTCATAGGTTTTCATATACATCAAATAAGAATTTTAATAGCCCTTATCTCAAGAGAGTTATGGTCATAATTAGATGAATAATACATGTTAGTTTCTTACTGAACATTTATTGAGTGAGTGCTTATGAACTAAGCAGATTAGTGATCTTGCTATTATTGGCAAGGACCATACAAAATGTTCCACTCTTGGCAGTCCATGGGATAGATTACTTTTCCAACTTTTAATCTTTTGTTACAGCCCCTCTCTTTACAACCTAAAATAACAGAAAAAATATAAACGGCAGGCATTGCTACCCTTAAACCACTCCTCCACGGAGGCCCAGATGTGAACCAAATGGGACTTCAGTACCCAAGAAGTTTAGTAGATTTTAACCAGTTCATTAATTATATAATTCCGGGGCAATAATTTTGTTTCACGTATCAATAAAAATTCACCAGAGAACGTGGGGTGGTAGTAGAGACTGTAATTCAAGCACTTGGTTGGTGAAGCAGGAGGAGAACACGTATAATAAGCACAGCTTGGGCCACTATCTCTGAGAAAAGCTGGAAAAACAAACACAATTTTCAGAAATTTCACACACTGTTAAGGAAGGCCCCAAGTATGTTAAACGTCACTAAAATTTGAGTTTCTTGGTCTCAAAGACACAAATAAAATAAACTACCTCTTTCCAAATATTCCTGGAAAGTTATTCCTAACCTATCTCAAGAAGTTCATGAATTCCTACTTGGAACTTAATCTAGTCAGACATGTCCTTGCACGCAACTAGGTATATGAATGGACATGTTTACTGCAGTGATACATATAAAACTCCCTGATCATGGTCCCCAAAGAGGAAATAAAAGCATTTCTTTTAAAATTTTATTTATTTATATTTTGAGACAGGGTCCCATGTAGCCCAGGTTGGCTCCAAAATCACTATGTAGCCAAGGGTGACTGGCCTTGAACTTCTTTGTGCTCTTCATGCCTCTGCATCCTGAGTGCTGGGATTAGAGGTGTGTGCTACCATGCCAGATAGACGCTTATTTGCGTTATCTTAAACCTGGGAGAATGGAAACTTGCCAAGAATTATTAAATATTGTTGTGTAATTTCTCAGTTGGTTATTCTGACCAAATCTTACTGGAAGATATTAGGGCTATGTCTCATTGAAAAAATAAAATAGGCATGATGGCACACATCTATAATCCTAGCATTTAAAAGACAGAGGCAAGAGAAAAATAAGTTTGAAATCAGTCTGGGCTATATAGCTATACTGAATATTTAAAGCCAGGCTTTCTACATAGTGAGACTATGTTGGGGGATTTAAAAAAAAAATAGAAGAAATGTCATGATTTTTTAATTTTATTGTTATTGTTACTTTGATACACGGTCTCACTATGTAGTCCTGGCTATCCTGGAACTTTCTATGTAAACCAGGCTGGCCTTGAATTCACATAATGGGCCTACCTCTGCCTCCTAAGTATGGGGATTAAAGGCAAGTATTGCTACCACACTCAGCTTATGATTTTTATGATTATTTTATATATAACATTGTTTAATGAAAACATGACATGTCAGATAAAATGACCAAATAATAGAATGATATAGATATTTTGAAAAAGGAGAAACAGTGCAGTCCCAAATTGAAAAAAATAAAGATTGCCTGAGGTGATGGCACACATCTTTAATCTCAGCACTCAGGAGGCAGAGACAAGCAGATCTCTGTGAGACTGAGGCCAGCCTGGTCTACATAGCAAGTTCTAGGCCACCTGGAACTACAGGGAGATGGAACTACAGGGAGACCCTTTTTCAAAAATGCCACCACCACCACCAACAATAAAAGAAAAAGATGAACAAAATATCATGGGAACATAACTAATGAATTGACAATGAATGGTAAGGAATCTAATAAGGACTTTAAAGACCTTCCTTACGTAGGCCAACAAGATGGTTCAACAAATAAGGGCTCTTGCTCCCAAGCCTGAGGACCTGAATTCAGTCCCCGGAACCTACATGGTAGAAGGAGAGAACCAATTCCCACAATTTGTCCTCTGACTTCCACATGCTCACCATGATACCTGTGCATGCACAAACAAACACAAATCTACATTGTGAGTTCTAAACCAGCTGGAAGAGGGAGACCCTGTCTAAAACAAACAAACAAAAGACAGAATTAAAGTGATTAGAAGCCAGGCCCGGGGTACACACCTGTAATCCCAGCTACTCTACAGGTTGAGGCAGGAGGATCACAGGTCTGTGTTGCTGTCACCTTCATCTGTCCTTGGGCCATTCTGTGGGGGTAAGCTAGCTGCCAGGCCATGGCCAGCTAGCGAAGATACTAAAGTCTTTTGCTAGCAGTCTCACACATGAGTGAGCATGGTGGAGGACTCCTACAGTCCTGTAAATCCATGAGATCACTAGAGCCCTGGCCTGCAGCTGGAATCAAAAACACAGAGCACCTCAGCAAGACTGGGAAGCCAAGCCGCTCCCAGATTCCTGATCCTTAGAAACTATGTACAACAATAAAGGCTTGCTGGATTAAGTGGCTAACATTTCCAGTAATTTGTTTCACCATGATAGGTAAATAAAGCAATCCTCAAAAAGAGAAATAGAATATGATCCAAAAATAATATACATTGTGAGCCAGGAATAATACAGTCAGACAAGATGTTATTCAAAATTAAGAGTGTATATTTTCATAGGTGAAAAATGTTAAGCATGGCAAAATCCATTAAAAAGACTACTGTACTTGTTAAGGGAAAACAGTCAATTAAGACATCAGTTTTCAGAAAGCATTCAAAAAGGAGAAATAATGATGAAAAAGTTAGTGATAAGGCTTGACTTTTGCCAGGCATGGTGGTGCATGGCTTTAATCACAGCGCTTGGGAGGCACAGGCAGATAGAGCTCTGTGAGTTCAAAGCTAGCTTGGTCTCCACAGTGAATTCCTAGCCACCCAGAGCTACACAGTGAGACTCTATCTCAAAAAAAAAACATGTTTAAGAGTTTCAAGCACACGGTTAGTAACCTAAGCCATGATCTTCAATGAGAAATCTCAAGGACTGTGTTTCACGAATGCAGAAGATCACAAAGATATAGAGGCATCAACTGGTGCCTAAAAAATT
>NW_008330318.1:349071-352399 GCF_000622305.1 Nannospalax galili
GCAAATAACAAACTTAGGAGAGAATGTCAAAGCACTAAGGTCCTAATATTTTTTCTAGAAGGATTTAAATTTTTATCAAATAAGCAGCAATATTGTATTAAAGGATAAACAGAAGAAACCTTTATTCACTGCTGGTGGGAATGTCACCTGGTGTAGCCAATATAGATATCAACATATGAAGGTTTCTCTAAAACCTAAAAGTAGACTGCAGGCTAAACATATTCCCCAGCTATGCGACTTCTAGACAAGGCCCAAAGGACTCCAAGTCAACATGCCACAGATATACTTCACATCCATTGCTGCACTCTTCATAATAGCTTGGAAGTGGAAGCATCCTAGATGCCCATCAGTTGACAGTTGGATAAAGAAGATGTGGTACACTTACACAATGGAATTTTATGCAACCATCAAGAAAAATGAAATCGTGACATTTGCAGAAAAATGAATGCAACAAGAAATCGTATTCAGTGAGATAAATGAGACTGAAAAGACCAACACTGGGCTGGGGAAATGGCTCATTTGGTTAAGTGTCAGCGAGGGGTCCCAAGTCTGATTCCCCCGTAATCCCGCATGATAGGCAAAATGCTGGTAATCCCAGCACTTGGGATGCAGAGACAAGAGGACCCTTGAGGCTTGCTGGCCAGCTAGTCCAGCCAATTCAGTGAGTTTTGAGTTCAAAGGGCAAACTCATCTCAAAAAATAAGGTGGTTGGGGAAGAAAACAAGTGGTTGGGGAAGACCAGCGGTCAACCTCTGATCTCTGCACACACACACATACACACACACACACACCTACACACATGAACATGAGTACATACACAAAAGATTTTAAAAGGCAAGAGAAATACACACACACACACACGCCTACACACATGAACATGAGTACATACACAAAAGATTTTAAAAGGCAAGAGAAATACTGTGTTTTCTCACCCAGACTTAAGTGTGTGCACATGCATATGCGAGTGCACATCATAGAACTTGAGGGGAAGAGGAAAGGACAGGGAGAGACCTTAAAGGATAGGTAAAGGGAAAAGACAGGGTAGTGACTATGTGAGACATGAAGGAAGAAAGGACTACTTGGAGTTGGGGGGGTTGGGGGAGAAGCAGTAAGAGGAAGGCCAGGGAGGAGACCAAAGAGGGGGGCATGAATTAGAAGAAAGTGTAATGGCACATGTATGTGAAAATTCCACAGTGAAACCTACTACTTTGCATGCTGCCTTGAAATTTTGAAAAATAATTTTAAAAAGAAAAACTAACAACTTAAACAGAACTATAACTCTTGTACTTTCAAGAAGTAATTGTTAACCTTTTAGGCATTAGTACCTCTCATTTTTCATTTATTTATTTATGCATTTGGAGAAGTGTCCATGCATACCTGTGGAAGTCAAACGTCAACTTGCAACAGTAGGTTCTATTCTTCCACCATGTGAGTCCCAGGGATTAAACTCATGCCCTTAGGCTTGGTGACAAGTGTCTTTACTTTCTCCTTGGCTCCACATTAGTATCTCCTATGGTAAAGTAATAGCTCATGATTTTTTGATGTTTTGTTTTTTAAAATTTAGTTTTATATTATGTGTGTAAGTGTTTTGTTAGCATGTATGTAAATGCACCACATGTGTGCAGTCCTCACAGAGGCCAGAAGATGGCATTAGCACCCCTGGAACTGGAGTTACAGATTCTTGTCCGCTACTATGTAGATGCTCTTAACCACTGAGCCATCTCTCTAGTCTCTAGCTTATTACTTTGAATTTCAGAATTTTGTTTAGTTTTATTTGTTTCTTCTCTGTGGTAATGAATTTGAATTAGTTTTACATTTAGAGGAGTCTATGTGATGATGTCACTTGTGGAAAAAGTTTCTCACTCTTCTTCCACTGAAAAATGTCTCCAGTGAGGATGGCTGCTGTGCTAGTTCTTAAAAAACAGTATTTGGTGTCTTTCCACTACTATGTTGTATTTCTCTGAATTCTGTTACATATTTGCACTTAAAGAAGGAGATCTAGAGTAAACCTGTGAGGAAAAGATGCCACTAATTGGTGCTCCCCAAGATCTGCTCCTTTATCCAGCAGAACTCCAGATTCTTCACAATCTTCAGAATCATTCTAGGGACCATACATTCCTTTTAAAACACGTTATTTATTGTTTTCACAATAAGTGGTTTTTAAACAATCAGAGAAAATGTTGGAAGCATTTGGTTTTCTCTACAATGAAAATAATAGTAACTTCTTCTGTGTAAGAGTACAGGAATTAAAAGAGGGGCCGGAGAGATGGCTCAGCAGTTAAGAACACTGGTTGATCTTGCAGAAGACCTGGGTTCTAATCCCAGCACCCACATGGAAGCTAACAACTGTTCATAACTCCAGTCCCAGGGGATTCGATTACAGATCTGACAGTCTCTTCTGACCTCCGCAGGCATTGCACAACACGGGTGCACTTACCTACATGCAGGCAATACATGCATACACATAAAATAGAAATAAATTTTTTAAAAATTTTAAAAAGAAAAGAAAAAACGTGTCTAAAACTCTGCAGTGTCAATAAAGAGTTCAGTGCAGTTTAGCTACCCAATGGCTATCTATGTTGCTACAAAGCTCTGCATATGCCTTACATATTGTCCATCAATCCCTCCCAAATTATACTCTTACCAGGAGTGCTGTAGACAGATTGATCGAGCTGTGGATTTTGATGGGTCTGCAGAGGGCTGAGAAGAATATGACCTGTATATTAATAGAACCCACTTCCTGTTGTTCACACCTCACACGTGCCTCCTAAACTTGTTATTGGGATCTGGCCCAATCAACTTCCTCTTGAGCCTTTGCTATAATAGTCACTTTTGAGAGGAACGGAGAAAAGTTCACAGAATATCAGTAGTGAATCAAACTCTTAAAATTTATGGATAGGAAAGATCTGATTAAGGAAGGCAAAAAGCATAAAATTATACATATAATCGCATCACTATCTTACTTTTTTTTTTCTATGCATAGGAAAAAAACCAGAGGAAGACAAAAAGGAGAAATAACAGGTATGCATTAGTGTTCAGGCCATTAATAGCATGAGGCATGATTCACTCTAAATGATATTACTGGTACCCATCCTTTTCACATCCTCCTCCTGTGGTAAAGCCATAGTTTTGTTGTCATAATGAAAAGTTTCTTATAATTTTATCATCTATTCAGAGTCACAATCTCAAGAATTAAAAAGTAAATTATAATTGCATTTAGCATACATAAAATTTGATGATGAAAGTCTATAAAATCTAATGATCACTTTCAGCAAATAGTGGAAATGAAAATAAAAGTAAAGATAAGGAACTTTTAAATTCCTTTTTT
>NW_008330318.1:354074-355169 GCF_000622305.1 Nannospalax galili
GACATTTTGAGAGATGTTCATAGTCCCCTGGAACTAGTTGACCTAGGAGGGCTAGGAGCAAAAAGTGTCATTTATGTCCCTCTGACCAAATTATTATAGGCCTCAAAGTATGTCTGTTAAACATCCAAGAAGGTTAGTTCCACCAGACTGGAGCTTTTAATTACTGCTTGTAATGTAGATAAATCTTGACAAAGACTAATTGTTCTCAGATAAACCTTACCTAGACATATATTTCTTGATCTGCTCTGTATATTTTGTCAGTAGGTTGTAGGAGTAATACGGTTCCCTCTAAAACTAGGTGACATTATTTATGTCTTGCATTGCCTCACCCCTTCATTTTGTCAGTAGGTTGAAGGAGTAATACGGTTCCCTCTAAAACTAGGTGACATTATTTATGTCTTGCATTGCCTCACCCCTTCATCATGGTTTCCCCAATAAAGGCACCCCCATTTCCCCCCTTTCTCCCTTAATAATACCCTTCTTCTCCTATGGTCCTACCTCTCTTGAGCTCCTTCTTTCTCTTTATCCTCTAGGTTCCTTGTACACCCTTCCCTCCCCCCTCCATTAAACTAACCCAATTTTTATCCATACCTCCCTTATTAAGGCCTGTTTCCGGCTGTTCTTCTCTTTCACGTTCTTTCTTTTCCTTTACCTCTCTGTTTCCTTTCCACTCTTCTGGTTCCTCTAGTTATGTCTGGATGCATACTCACTTATCAGAGTTTGGTTCTAGGATCCACATATGAGGGAGAACATATGTCGAATTTTTTTCTGAGTCTGTGTTACTTCACTTAGTATAACAGTTTCTGGTTCCGTCCATTCACCTGCAAATTTCATGATTTCATCTTTCTTTACTGCTGAGTAAAACTCCATCATATAAATGAGCCACATTGTCATTATCTACTCGTCAATTGAGGGACACTTAGGTAGCTTCCATCTCTTAGCTATTGTGAAAAGAGCAGCAACAAACATGGATGTACAAGTGTCTCTTCAATAGAATGAATTCTTTGGGTATACTCCAAGGAGTGGTATAACTGGGTCAAATGGTAGGTTCATTTGTAGTTTTTGAAGAGTTCTCCACACTGCTTTCCATAGGGG
>NW_008330318.1:355323-356453 GCF_000622305.1 Nannospalax galili
CTTTTAATTGGGTTACTTCTTGTCTTGATTCTCTGTTTTTTGAGTTTGCTATATATTCTGGTTATTAAGCTTCTGTGAGATGTGTCGCTGGTGAAGATTTTCTCCCATTCTGTGGGTTTTCTGTTCACTTCCCTGGTTGCCTCCTTTGATGTACAGAAGCTTTTTAGTTTAATGAGGTCCCATTTGTTAATTGTTGCCCTTGTTTCCTGAGCAATTGATGTCCAGTTTAGAAAGTCATTTCCTACAGCTATATCTTGGTTTTTCCCAATGTTTTCTTCTAAGAGTTTCAGAGTTTCAGGCTTTACATTGAGGTCTTTGATCCATTTGGAATTGACTTTTGTGCAGGGTGAAAGATAGTGGTTAGTTTCATTTTTCCACAGGCGGAGATCCAGTTTTGCCAGCACCATTTGCTGAACATGCTGTCTTTCCTCCAGTGAATATTCTTGGTCCCTTTGTCAAATATCAGGTGGCTGAAATTGCATTTATTCATATTTGGGTCTTCAATTTTGTTCCATTGGTCTAAGGGTCTATTTTTGTGCCAGTACCATGTTGTTTTTATGACGATAGCTCTGTAATACAGCTTAAAATCTGGTATAGTAATCCAGCCGGCATTGCTCTTAGTGCTCAGGGTTGTTTTGGCTATCTGAGGTCTTTTGTGCTTCCTTATGAATCTTATGATGTTTTTTTCCAATTCTGTGGAAAATTTCATGGGGATTTTGATTGGCATTGCATTGAATCTATAACCAGATTTTGGTAGGATGGTCATTTTCACAATATTAATTCTTCCAATCCATGAGCATGGGAGGTCCTTCCATCTTCTGATGTCTTCCTCAGTCTCTTTCTTTAAAGATTTAAAAATTTCATTGTAGCATCTTTAAGGTCTTTTGTCAGGTTTATTCGGAGGAATTTTTTGCAGGTATTGTTAAGGGGAGTGTTTCCATGTGCTCTTCTCTGATTGCTTGTCATTGGTATATAGAAAGGCTACAGACTTGTGTAGGTTAATTTTGTAAATTGCCACTTTACTGAATGTGCTAATAATTTCTAGGAGTTTTCAGGTGGAATTTTTGGTGTCTCTTAGATATAATATCATATCATCTGCAAAAAGGGGTAATTTGGTCTTTTCTTTTCCA
>NW_008330318.1:356911-357248 GCF_000622305.1 Nannospalax galili
GTATTAAGGATATGGGTCTATAGCTTTCTTTTTTGGTTTTATCTTTACGTAGCTTTGGTATTAGAGTGATGCTGGCTTCATAGAAGGAATTTGGAAGTTCTCCCTCCAGTTCTATCTTTTTGAATAAATTAAGTAGTACTGGATGTAGATCTTCTTTAAATGCCTGATAGAATTCTGCTGTAAATCCATGTGGTCCTGGGCTTTTTTTAGTTGGGAGGTTTTGTATTATTGTTTCAATTTTGTTTTGTGTTATATGTCTGTTTAAGCTGTTAATCTCTTCTTGGTTTAGTTTTGGTGGTTCCCATGCCTTTAGATATCCATCCATTTCTTTAGGTTT
>NW_008330318.1:358650-358857 GCF_000622305.1 Nannospalax galili
TGCTCTCTGTATTGCTTCAAGTATTCTTTGAAGGGCTGGTTTTGTGGACATGAATTCCTTCAGCCTATTTATGTCATGGAAGATTTTTTTTTCCCCCTTTGACTATAATAGACATTTTGGCTTGGTATGGTAATCTGGCTTGGCATCTGTGGTTATTTAGATCTGGGAATGCTTTGGTCCAGGCTCTTCTGGCTTTCATAGTTTGCA
>NW_008330318.1:359151-399352 GCF_000622305.1 Nannospalax galili
CTTTTTATGGTGTCACACAATTCTTGCATATTCCATTCTTGTGATTTCTTAAATTTTTCATAATCTTTGCTTGAGTAGTCTAGTTCATCCACTTTAATCTTCCAGTCTTGATATTATTTTCTATTTTATTCATCCTATTTGTGAGGCTTTCTCCTGTCATTTCTAATTGGCTTACTGAGTGTTTCACACTTCCTTCTTCATTTCAGCCTGAGCATTCTTCAATATTTCTAACTATTTTCTTAATTCATCAGAAGTTTATCCCTATCTTCCTTCAGTTCTTTGATTTGTTTGTGTGATCTTTAAATACACTGAATTCTTTTATCATGTTTATAATTGTTCTTTTGAGTTATCTTTAAATACACTGAATTCCTTTATCAGGTTTATAATTGTTCTTTTGAGTTATGTCCTGCATTATCTCTAGGGGGTTCTCATTGTACTCCTCTAGAGGACTTTTGGTGTTTGGTGGGGATATGTTATTTTCGGTTTTCATGTTATTATTTTTTCTCTGTGATTTTGACATGTGAATTTCTTTTGTGGTTTCTGATTCTTGTGTAAGACTCAAGCCTTCAAGTTTAGGTCTGCTTCTTTTTGTGAACTTCATGTGTCTTTGCAGTTTACTTTTTGGGCATGAAGAGCTGGTCCCTCTAAGCTTCCAGTTCTCCCTTTTGATTTTATATTGGAGTGGCCAGATTGCTTTTGTCTTCAGGAGTTCCCACAGAGGCCTAAGTCAGATGAGGATCAGAAGCTCTCAGGCTTTCTCCTAAGGTCTGGATCTTTCCAGGAAAGATTTTGGCCTCAGGAATTTGGGGGTTGGGCCAGCCTGGGAGTCAGGCCCAGGAAAAATGCTGGTCTAGGGCAGCTGTTGGCCATGCACCCCAGAGATGCAAAGGAAGATGTGGGCAGAAAGCGGCACCAAGGGCTCCTGGGGACTGCCCTGAGGAGCTGGGTTGGTCTGAATGCAAAGGATCAGGAAGAGAAAAGGTCAGCCCTGGGTCCAGAAAAGAGGCCGGTGGGTGGCGCATGCCCAGGGAAGTAGAGGGAGGTGAGGGCGGGGCCAGGCCTGAGGTCTCCTGGGGACCTGAGAAGGAACTGAGTTGGTCTGGATGCAAAGGATCAGGAAGCAGTGGTGGTTCCCGGGTGCCTAGGGGCACCAAGACAAGGAATGGGACAGGACCTAGGCTAGGAGGAGAGACAGGAGGGGGAGATGGGAGGGTGAATGAGGCTGGGAGAGTCAAGGCCTGGAGGGCACCATTGATTTACCCTGGAGAGAGAGGCCTGCAGGTCGGAGAGAGGAGGAACTTTTAAATTCTTATTGCTCCTTTAAAGTATTTACATGTTTCTTTAGTTAAAAGGCAAAATATAATGAGAAATGAGAATTAAAACACGGGGGGTGGAGAGATGGCTTAGCAGTTAAGAGCACTGGCTGTTCTTACAGAAGACCCAGGTTTGAATCCCAGTACCCATATGGAAGCTAACAACCATCTGTAACTCCAGTTCCTGGAGATCTGATGCTCTCTTCTGTCCTCCTCAGACACTGCTGACACAAGTGCACTAACACACATACAGGTGCACTAATAGATGCATACACATAAAATAAAAATAAGTAGATAAATACAGAAGAAAGAAAGAAAGGAAGAAAGAAAGAAAGAAAGAAAGAAAGAAAGAAAGAAAGAAAGAGAAAGAGAGAAAGAATAGCACCACTTGAAAACTATGTGTTTGTGTACACGGTGGGGCGGGGGATGCATTAGGAGGGGAGAGGTCAACCTTGGGTGTCAGAACTGTCTTTTATGTTGTTCAGAAAGGATCTCTTACTGGGATCTGAGGCTTGCAGATTAGGTTATGCTGGCTGACCAGAGAACCCCAGAAATCCACCTGCCTCCCCCGCCCAGTGCTGGAGTTGTAAGTATGAACCAGCACAGCTGGCTTTTGTGTCGGTTCTGGGATCAAACTCAGGTCCTCATGTTTGCAGGCAAGCACTTACAGAGTGAGCTATCTCCTCAACCCTGGAAAACTATTTGTAAATGCTAAATTTGAACTTCTTGACATTTTAGCTTGTCTATTAGCTTCTAAAACAAGCACAGTTCTAGCACTTAATGTACCTCTAATTGCCAATATTAAAAAAATCCTTATTCCATTTCAGAATGCCAGACGTATGTACGCACACCTGTGTGTAGCAGGAAAAATTTTCAGATATGTATAGCACTGTTCCAAATGACATATAACTCTTTTGATTTTGTTTTGCTTTGTGTTTAGATGGGATTTTGCTAGGTTTCCCAAGCCTGTCTCAGACTCTTGGGCTTAAATGATCTTCCTGCCTCAGTTCTTCCCACCCATAGTTCCAAATAGGCAGAGCTGTAGACACATGCCACCATGCTAGGTTCCATGGGCTTCTTGAGCACCTGCAGAGGTACTCATAACTGGGAACATGAAGAAAAGCAAGAAAATGGAAGCTCCCCACTAGGTAGAAAAAAGTAGCCCCAGAGAGGTGAGATGGCTCAGCCAATGAGGATGCTTGCCAGACTCTAATGAATGAGTTCAATCCCTGGAACCCACCTAATAGGACAGAACCCATCTCCTTCACATGTACATACACACATACATAATTAATTAATTATGGCTAGGTGTGATGGCACAGCACAGTTCTTTCATCTCAACACTCAGGAGGCAGAGGCAGGCAGATCTCTGTGAGTCAAGGCTACTCTGGTCTACATAGAGAACTCTAAGCCAGCCATAGTGAGACTCTGTCTCTATAAATAAATAAGTAAATATTAAAATTACATTTAATTTTTTTTTAAACAAGAAAAAAAAATCCAGGGCCTCCATTAATCAAAGGTCTCCCACACTTGTGCTACCTGGGGGAAGGGCTTGACTACTCAACCTATCTCTAGTTTGGCCAGCCCTTCTGGGCTGAGCCCTGCCACACTCTGTGAAGTGCATTTTTCTGCCACTGGCTGCAGCATGCCTTCAGATCTTCACATTTGTTCACAGTGCCCCTTTGTTTCCAGGACATCGATCTTGAGAATCAATCATTCCCCAAGATCTGAATGATATTAGCTCAGGGGAGACCAGTTAAAGTCACAGGCCATTCTGTGCCAGCATACACATTACAGCGACAGGTACCTATGTTTTTTTGAGACAGGGTCTTCCTGTAGACTCAGTTGGTCTGAGTTCTGTAGCTCCAGTTGGCCTCGAACTCACTATGTAGACCAGGCTGGCCACAATCTCACAGAGATCCATTTGCCTCTGCCTCGTGAGTGCTTGGATTAAAGATTGTGCCACCATGCCCAGCAAATAGATATGTATTTTAATGTTTCTGGATGTGTTTGATCCAGAGTGAGACCCTCAGTGATGATCACTGGGCTGGCCCAGTTCTAGCAGCAGGCATTGAGTGGGCTCCACTTTGCAGCGTGTGTCCAGAGCTCCTGAGCCCTTGATGCTATTAGTGCTACTGGCACCAAGCCCTTTAAATTTTAAAATACATGGCAGACTAGATGGCTCAGTAGGCAAAGGCACTTGCCACCAAGCCTGGGATCTCAGTTCCATCCCCAGAACCTGACTCCTGCAAGTTGTCTTTTGACTTCTACACATGGACTGTGGCACGCACCCATGCACACATACACTAAATAAAATAGATAAATAAGTACATAAATAAGAAAAAATTGAAGTAGATCTTCAAGTACAGGCATTTTCTGAGAGGCCAGAATCCCTTGAGGGCACTCTGAGGGGCAGTTCTCCATGACAGCCTTATAGAGCCCAGTACTGCAGAGCCAGCTCCTCCCAGCTCTCTCCTCTGGCTCCCACATTCCATTCCAGGCATCCGGCTACATGACTTATACCTGGACCTTGCTCTATACCAAACCCCAGAAAACATAAAAAACTTGGGAAGCACAGAAAGAAGTATTTATTCTTCAGTTCCAGAAGGCCCTGGGTTCCTGATGCTCCTGCTTTCCATTAGCCACTGAGCACAGGAGCTAACTTTCAACAAAATGCTTATAGTAACACCTTTCCACTTTTTTACCTTTCTAAAGATGGTTATAAAATTCCTTAGCATTTTTAATCAAAAAAGATAAAATTAGTATCTTTAGTTCTTTTCTGTGCCAATAGAATATGTAGAAATGAATTCTTATCACCTAGCATATGGGTTTTAAGCAATCACACAATAGAAAGGTTTCAATTTGTTTTTATTATCTGTATTATTTGCTTTCCTCTGATTAAAAACATTAATTAGTACTCATTACAGAAAACTTGGAAAATATAGACATGCACAAAGATAAAATAAATCACCCATATTTCTTTACCCAGATTTAAATCTATTCACATTTTGATGTAGAACCTATCAACATTTTTCAGCATTATTAGATGCATATAACTTATATCCAAAAACTAGATTCCTAGCAGTGCGTTCAAACATATATTTTGATGTCTTCACTTAACATACTGTAACTGTTCTTGCTAGTCAATATTCTTTTGCAAAACTTTGTAATGGCTGAAGAAAAATATGATTTTGCTAAAATTATATTTGGTTATTTCATTTATTTTATAACAACATACATACATATTAAAGAATTAAAATAAAAGTAATAATAATAATCGGAAGATGGCCAGAGCTGTAGTCCAGGGACAGAGTGCTTGCCGATCATGAACAAGAACTTGCAGTTGATCCTCGGCATTGCAAAAATAATTAAAAGAAAAATTAGAAGAATGTATAGGGTATAGTCCCGATGGCAGAATGCTCCCCTAACATGCACAAGGCTCCATCTCCAGCACTCATAAAATTGGACTTGGTGACCCATGCCTGTGATCTTAGCACTTGGGAAATGGAGATGGGAGAATCTGAATTTCAAGGTCAGGAGGAGGAGGAGGAGGAGGAGGAGGAGAAGGGAGGGAGTAAGTAGAGAGGGGTGTGTGTGGAAACTGCAGGCCAGAGAAGAGAGGCCCAGAAGAGGGGCATGAAACACCAAGGCAGCTAAGAAACAGGGGAAGAAGAAGAGGAAGAAAGAGAGCTATGCTTTGTTTAATCCAACTTCAAGTTATTTTTTTTTCTATTGTTCACTGCCAACAAATTTCTAGAAGCGTAAATTTGGAATAAAAATGTCAATATATGTTGCAGTCTCATGATACATACTGTAAATTGTACATAGTCACTTGACACTAGCACATCCCACATCTATACTAAACTATAGCCCTAGTAGAAATGCGTATAAATGCCCATTTCCAGCATCTACTCTCAAGGGTCACAGTATTTTAGTATTACTTATGTCTTTAATTACTAGACAAAGATTTTCATTCATGTGTCTAACTGTCCCTTTTGTAACTATAAATATCAATTACTCTGTGATATTTACCTTGAAGAAATAAATATTGGCACTGGACTGTCAGGATGGCCCAGCAGGTAAAGGTGCTTACTTACGGCCAAGCCTGATGACCTGAATTCGATTCCTGGGTCCCATATGGTCAAAGGAAGCAATTTACTCCAGCAAGTTGCCCTCTGACTTTCACATATATACCGTGACATGTGAGTATTCACAAATATACACCACACATAATGAAATAAATAAGTGCAATAAAATTTTTAAAAAAATAAATATTAAGGCAATATATGTCATGTATTGGCAAGTATTTTCCTAGTTTGTCATGTCCACTATGGTTTGTTTGACATTTTTTGGCATACACTTATAATAAATTGCTTATGTTATCAAACTTAGCAATCATTTTCACTATGTTTTCTTCCTTTGGTTTTATGAAATTACACAGGAAAATTCATTTGGTGAAAATTTATCCAACATACTTAAAGTATATTTCCAAATATATATTCCAATAAAATTTGATCAAAAAAGTAAAAGTATTTTCTAATTTATATACGTTCTTCAGCTTTTTCCTTTGAGATAGGATCTCTTGCAACTCAGGCTGTCTTTGAAGTCAGTACGTGGCTGAGGATAACCTTGAACTTCAGATTCTCCTGCCTCTATTTCCTGAGTGCTGAGATCACAGGTATGGGTCATCAAGTCCAGTTTTATGAAATGCTGTGGACTGAACCGAGAGCCTTGTGCATGTTAGGGAAGCACTCTACCATCTGAACTATTCCCTAGCCTATACATTCTTCTAATTATTACTTTTATCATGTTTGCAGTGCTGAGAATAAACTGCATGTTCTTGGTCATGATAGGCAAGCTCTCTACTACTGAACTACAGCTCTGGCCATCTTCTGATTATCATTATTACTTTGCTTCCTAATTCTTTAATATGTATGTGGATGCTGCTGGAAAATGAATGAAATAACCAAATGTACTTTTCCAAATTGTCAACTCATTTTAGCAAAATCATGTGTCTTTGAATATGGACAGGTGAATAGCTAACTACCCCTACCCCAACCTCAGCAATATTCTCCAAGTGAAATGATAGAATGATATCTTGTGCTATGTTTTACATGTAAAGTGTCCCCTCAAAAGGTTTGATTCCCAGTTGTGAATTCAACCATTGAGAAGTGATTTAGATCAATCCACTTAATCAATGGATTGATATATTGATGAATTTTTAATTTAATGGCATAATTGGGAAGTACTGGAAAACTTTCAGAGTGGGACCTTATTGGAGAAAATAGGTCACAAGGTACAGTCTTTGAGGGCTCTATCCTGTTCTGGGACCCTCTGTCTTTTTCTGTTTCCCAGCATCCATAATGCTCTGCCTTACCATAGGCTCCTGGCAATGGAGCCAGCCAACCATGGACAAAAACCTCTGAAACTGTGACACAAAATAAATCTTGTCCCTTTTTAAGTTGTTTCCCGAAGTATTTTGTCACAAAGAGAAACTGACTAATAAGTCTTGCCTCCTCTCTGTGTCTTAGATTCTCCGATTTATTAACTGTAAGAAATTAGAAAACAACCCATGGTGATTTAAAACCACACAGAGGGGCTGGAGAGATGGTTCAGGAGTTAAGAGCACAGGCTGCTCTTGCAAAGGACCCATGTTCGATTCCTAGCACCCACATAGCTGCTAACAACCATCTAGAACTCCAGTTGCAGGGAATCTGATGCCGTCTTTTGACCTCTGTGGGCATTGCACAACATGAGTGCACTTACATGCATGTAGGCAATACACTCATACACATAAAATAAAAAATAATAAAATCATAAAATATTTAAAACCACACAGAGGAGGGAACACTGAACTAAATATACCAGTCAGGTACTTCATCTGACAAATCTAGAAAGATTTCAAAAACCAACCAATTAATGCTGTGCTCAAACTGTCAGAGTCTGATACCAAAAATGAGGGTAGAGAAGCTATTTTCTCCACATAGCTAAAAGAGGTATTCCAAGGGAAATTTTTTCAGGTGGCAAATCTAACTACAGTAACAGCAGAGCCCTGCTTTATCTTGTGTCTGTGCTAGCAATACGATGCCATCTTCTCCCACCATTAGTAATGGAACATCTATGGGGCCCCAGAATTCCAGTACATCCATATATCTCTCCATCAGTTGCCGGTACTGACCTTAGAAGCACAGCAGACTGAAAGGTGAAGATGTTGACATCACTATGTTCATAGAAGTCAACTCTTATTGACCCTGTAGTCAGTTCTCTTGTAGTAATGAGTGAAATGTGGAATTGAAGTTTTTAATCCTATAAATTGGATTTCAGCAGGATATTTCATAGAAGCAAATAGATAATTCCAAATCATTATCTCTGAATCAGTATAGTATTGTTTATGATGTTTCTCCAGGTTTCTTAGGTGAGGGCCAAACATTTCCAACACCTGGCCAATCACAAGCTATAGTAATTACTTTTCTATTTGCTATGAAAAAACAACACGATGAAGGCCAGGCATGGTGGAGCATGCCTTTAATCTCAATACCCAGGAGGCAGGGGCAGACAGATCTCTGTGATTCAAGGCCAAATTGTTCTATGTAGTGAGTTCAAGGTCAGCCAGTGCTATACATTGAAACCATATCTAAAAAAAAAAAAAAAAACAATTTAAAAAACCCACAAAAAATTACCATGACCAAGACAACTTATATAAGAACGTCTTGGCTGAAAGCTCCAGAGGGAGAGTCCATCATGGTGGGACACTGCAGCAAGCAGCAGGTGTGGTGGCAGGAGCGGAAAACTGAGAACTCACATCTTCAGTCACAAACAGGAAGCAGAGAGAGCAAGGGGAACTGGGGTGAGGCTTTGAACACAAAGCTCACACCTAGTGATGTGCTTCCTCCAGCAAGACCACACCTCCTAAAGATTCCATGACCTTCCTCAGACAGTGCCATTAACTGGGGCCAAGTGTTTAAATAGTTGAGCCTGTGGAGGACATTTCTCACCACACAAGCCTTCTGTGACTTTTGCTTCTTGCCATCACTGCAATGACTGCCTTCCACCTCCTGGAGCACTAAGCATTCAGAAAAGCCATGGAGCTGTATGATGGTTAATTCTGACTCTCAATTTGATTAGATTAAAAATACCTAGAGGATTAGGGGAGCTCATCTCTGAGTGTTTGTGATGACTCTGTCATTGGATTAGTCCCTTGATGTTTTCCTAGTGTGAAGGCATTATTGAAGAGGGGCAAAAGGTAGGAGGTGTGTCCTAGGTGGAGGAAGTGGGCCACTGGGAACATGTCCTTGTTCTGTATTTCCATCCCATCAAAGCCTAAAGAATAGCTTCTACCACATACTCCTACCATCATGATGTTCTGTCCAAGTACATAGGACCAAGCAGCCGTGAATGACCCTTCTGAATTCATGATCCCAGACAAATCCTTCCTCTTTTAAGTTATTTCTGTCAGGTATTTGGTCACAGTGACAAGAAAGCTAACTAAAATAAGCCTTTTATGTTCCACCAATACTAAAAACACCTCTCACCATGGTAACCAGACATACTCTGATAACTTCCTGGCTTTTGAAACAGGGTTTCATATTGCTAGTGGACAGCCTCCTTTTCCCTAACACCAGGTATTCCAGGACTCCTGGAACCTTCCTCACTGTACTGTTCTCTAAAGTTTGTCCTCCCCCTCTTCCTTCCAGTTCATACACGATTGCTGTCAGAGGTGTTCCCAGTCACCTCAGCTCCCTCTTACTTTCTTTGTCATGGTAGAATAGATCTCATTGTGTATATGAACCATAGATTCTTTGCTGATTTATGGATACTTAGATTTTTTCCATGACATCAACTCCTTGAAGGACCTGAACTACTACATGTCTACAATCTCTCCTGCCATTCCTGTGTGTACATCTCAAAATGAGTAAGGGCAAGGGCAAGCAGAGATATCAAACTTTCTCTCTCTCTCTCTCTCTCTCTCTCTCTCTCTCTCTCTCTCGTCTAGAGCTTTAAAAAATTGTTTAGTTTAGGCCGTTCAAAATCCTGGGCATCAGGTAGGCTTAAGGGAGTTGGTATTAGAACTTGAAGGCAATTGGGCCTGGTTAAAATAATACAGAAGGGGGGCTGGAGAGTTGGCTCAGCAGTTAAAAGCACCGACTGCTCTTGCAGAAGACCCATGTTCGATTCCCAGCACCCACATGTGGCTAATGGCCACCTTAACTCCAGTTCCAGGTGATCCAACATGACACAGGTACACTTACATGCAGGCAACACACTAATACAAATAAAATAAAAATAATAAAATATTTAGAAAAAAATACCCCAGGAGGAAACTGGCAGCTTATCAAGAACTAGTTTTATATAGACAGTTATTCCTCCTCATTCTTGTTTGGTTTTCTTTGCCATAATTTACTTATTTAAATTAATCAAGAAGTAGAAATAATAACTAATATTTTCTAGTTTAATTTTCTGAAGCATCACTATACCTGGTACCAAAGTTGTAACTTCTGACTCCTAATAGCTCTCACCTTTCCCACTGTGACTCAGGCCCCATATGGGAACCATGCAGATCAGCACTTTGTCATCATTCTTCAGCTCTGGATCAGCAAGTCTTCTTGGAAAACAAAAACAGCATTCTCATATCTTTTTTAAAAAAACATTTTATTTATTATTTTTATTTTATGTGTATGAGTGTATTGCCTGCATGTATGTAAGTGCACCCATGTCGTGCAATGCCACCGAGGTCAGAAAAGGGCTTCGGAGTCCCCTGGAACTGGAGTTAAGGATGGTTTGTGTGTTAGTCAGGGTTCTCCAAAGAAACAGAACTGGTAGAATGAATAATATGTATAGAGATTTATCAGCTTAGCTCACAGGATAGAGTCCAAGTAGTCCAACAATGGCTGCACCATACTGGAGAGGCTGAGAATCCGTAGTCACTCAGTCCACAAGGCTGGATGTCTCGGTAGTCCCAATCTGGTGCTGAAGGTCTGACGGATTCCAGAAGATCAGCTAGTCTTCAGTCTACAGCAAGACGAACTCACCAGAGAGAGAAAGCAAGCAGCAAGAAGTCTCATGTTCTCCTCTGCCTTGGCCTTTTATACAGGCTGCCATCAGAAGGTAACACCCACATTTAGGATGTGTCTTCCAGCTTCAGATGATCCAATCAAGAAGATCTCTTTCATTTCAGTTAATCCCAGATCCAGTCAAGTTGACACCCAGGATTAGCCATCACAGTTCGTAACCGCCACATGGGTGCTGGGAATTGAACCCAAGTCCTCTGTAAGAGCAGTCACTGCTCTTAACTGCTGAGCCATCTCTCTAGCCCTGCATTCTCACATCTTTAAACCTTGTTTGATGATATCTACTCTGTACTCCCATTTAAGAGAAAGATTCTGCCTGGGAAGTAAACCTGCCTGTCTAGCTTGCCAGTGTATTCCTAAACCAAAAAATTTGTGCCACAGTCTCTGAGTGGATCACCAGGCTGTCTTTAAGACACAATTCATCCACAAAAGATGTGTAGAGTGATTCCTCATCTATCATAATGTAAGAAAATTTGTATGCACAATATGCAAAGTCTGTGTTACCCCAGGAATCTAACTAGTAAACCAAAAAATTTCCCTCTTCAGCTGGAGTAGGCAAGGTGGACCGTGTTTACTGATTTTATAATGCTGCTTTTTTCCCATGTCCTGGTGACATAACAGCAACTGTGGACACTGTTCCAACAGCTCATTCACCTAGACCAGGGGAATCTCCCTCTTGCAGATATCCATACTATTATGCTAGAAACTGATAGTGGTTCTTACCACCAAGGAATTCTAGATGACTGAGAAGCATTAGGGGAAAAAATGACTTTCATATCATTTTACACCTATTGAAGTCAGTCATATAATTCTTTTATCTACTTAACAAACAAAATATAAAATAAAACAGATTATTGTGCTGTTTCTGTAGGAATTTTAGTTGGTTTTGTAAGGCACTTTGACAGGGTCACTAAGAAGTAATATAGATGGCACACTTCCTATTTCTTCTTGGTCTCTGGCAGGAAGGCCTTATTTTTTATCCCAACAGGACTCCTCAATCTACTGCTTAGAGTTATGTAGAGCTGGACACCTCATCATTTGGAGCCATCAGTACCCACTTCTTTGTTTAAGTTGACAATTAAGGGAGGGGAAACCACTAAAACCCTTAAAATCCAGATTCTTGCCAGGCATGGTGTCACACTCCTTTAATTCCAGCACTCTGGAGACATAAACAGGTGGATCCTTGTGAAATCAAGGCCAGCCTGGTTTACATAGCAAGTTCTAGGGAAGCTGGGGCTACAGGGAGACCCTGTCTCAAAAAGACAAAAAAAAAAAAGTCCAAATTCTACCCAGGGGACATTGGATTTCGGTTTCCAGGTCCCCTCTCCACTTGTGGAGAGTTTCATCTTTCTGTATGTATGTGTGAATCTTTATGTGTATGGATGTGACTCTTTACCATTGAATAAAAGTTTGTTTGATGTTCTCTGCTGCTCTGAGATTTTTCCTGCCTTTTAATTCTTTAATCGGCTGAGAAAATGAACCCAATGATACCCCTAGACTGATAATGATGCCAACTGCAATAGTTTTACCAGCATTAAATTGGGGTTCACAATTCAACCAGTTAGGGAAAGATGATATTTTTTTTCTTTCTCCATCCCTCCTTCCGTGACTCCCTCCTTCTTTCAATGATATCTTGGTTACACTGTTATATGAGAGAGAACTATAAATTCACCCTGGCCAGGGAAGGCAGCCTAAAGTTAAGAACGACTCCAGGGCTGGGCGTGGTGGTGCTCCCAGCACTTGGGAGGCAGAGGCAGGTGGATCTCTGTCAGTCCACAGCCAGCCTAGTCTACATAGTGAGCTCCAGGACAGCTGGGGCTACAGGGAGACCCTGTCTCAAAAACACCAAAAAACAAAAACAATAACAAGAAAAAGAATGAAAGAATGACTGCAGGAGGGAGGTTCCCAGTGACTAGGGATGACATAAGCCTTGGATTTGAAAACTATACATCGTTGGACCAGTCAAGGAAGAAGTAATTAACTTCATTCCATTAATGTTGGTTTTAAACTGCATCCACCATAAAGCTATTCTGTGTGGCTGAAAACTCATGATAGGTGTTTGAGATAGGAGAGATGGTTAACCACATTTAGTACCATGAGTTTACTTTTTAGTTTTTGTTATCTTTAGGCTAGGATGAAATAAATAATGTGTTTGCCCATTAGCTTTGTGGCCAGTTTTGGGTCCCAAGCTGCTTCTTGGTTCATTTTTACCTAAGCAGTGAAAATCCTTTTGAGTAGAATTTGCTATAATATTATCATTTGAGTTTTACATTGATACTTTGAAAACCCATCTCCTTTCCCAATTCTCTAATTCCTTCCCTATTCTAACAAAACCGTCTGCCACATTTGGGTTTTTCTCCTTCAAACATTAGAGTCCTTCCAAGACTGCTGTACCTTCTTCCACGAAGACCATAGTGTTTTCATCTAACTAAAAACTCTGTCATTCATAATACTTTCTCCTGCAAGCCTGACCAAAATTGGTAACTTCCTACTTGGCCCTAGCAAACAGGCATTCATCTTGCAACATGCTGAGACAAGGTAGAGAAAACGTATAAAATCCCAGAGGTGGAGACTCTTTGGCACTTAGGTGGAAATTCAAGTACATTGAATTCAAAATCAAGGTATATATGATATATATAATGCTATATATGATACATATCATATATAACATATGCATTATTTTTTTGTAGTGAGAAGATCCATGAATTTAACCAAATGCAAGTGACTGATAATCACACACACACACACACACACACACACACACACACACAAAATCCTTTAAGACTGTCCATAACTCCAGTTCTGGGGGATCTAATGGCCTCTTCTGTCCACCATGGGCATTACACGACATGGCTGCACTTACTTACATGCAGGCAATACACTCATACACATAAAATAAAAAAATAATATTTTTTTATTAAAAAATATTTTTTAAAAGACTCATGCAGCAAATGCTGAAGGTGCCTAGCTCATACCATCTCATCATTTATTATTCTCATATTTCTTTTTTTTCCCCCTTTGATCTTTCTGAGACAGGGTCTCCCTGTAGCCCCAGCTGGCCTGGAACTCCTGGAACTCGCTATGTAGACTAGACTGTCATCGAACTCACAGAGCGCTGTCTGCCTCTGCCTCCCAAGTGCTGGGATTAAAGGCATGTGTCACCATGCCGGGCTCAAATTTCTTATTGGTAAGAACCAATGGTTGGCTACCTGAGAGCTTTCTTCAGCTATCGGAGTGTTAGACCACTAAGGGATAGATGGGAGATGCTTGTGAATTAATGCCTCTGGGAACAGCCTTCAATTGCAATAGATACGGGTTGGTGAATAAATATCTGAGCCTTTAGCTCCCAGATTGGACAATGCCAAGGCTATTCTATAGTTTTCCAGTGCCTCCTAGTGCGATTGACCCAATATCCATAGGGCCAACATGCTCATCAACATGCCCTCTACTGACTCTTGCTCCATGGTCACCCCACTTCCCTTTTCCCTATAGTGTTTCTTGAGAACACCATCTAACCTTCTCTCAGAGCTGAACCTGAGCATCAGCTTCTGAAGAAACTCAGCTGAAATCAAACCACTAATCCTTTGTTTCTATTATAGATAATCCATTCTTTTTATCTTTTGAGTCATATATACTCAAACCACCCAATACTAAAATCAGAATGCCTACTAAATGAATCCAGCTCTATATTAATCTTTGGATATATTTGTCTTGGTATTTCACTGATGTCTTCTCAGATGGTAAATCATACCATACTTTGCGTTCCAACTCCCCACCATTCAGAGAACACTGGAGGTAGCTTATGGAGGAAGTGCATTACTCTTCCTCATCATTTGACCATTTGTGCTTGCCACATTTTCATAGAAATGCTAAGTTACCCATTGGAGTCTTGGAGTAAAAATGAAATGCATGAAAAATAAGCTAACCTGGGTTACCATGGGGGGCTACATGTTTAACCCACCTTGTTTTGTTGAAGACCACAACCTATTTTGGATAGATTGTTGTTGATGTTGGTTTTGTTTTTAAATTGGTTTGACAGCCTTTCTTCTCTCTGCATTTACTTGGGTCTCATCTATCTTATGAGATTAATAGGAGTCTTATTTGCTGTTAAAAGAAGCCAGGCTCTGGCAACTGGACACATATTGTTTGGCAGATGGATCTTTGCAGTTCTGCAGGGAAAAATCTAATTATTTATCCATTTTGAGTTCTTATCCCAGTTTCTATTGGAGTTGCCAATATTTCTCCATTTGACTTTTCTCCTCTCCATTAAGTAATTCTACTGCATGATAGAGCACCTGCACAAAAAGAATTTTTGGACACCAGCAATCATGTATTGAAAACAATATGGCATATGCTGGTATTTTTTTTCCTTAATCAAGAAAATAGGAAATACGTAATATTAAAAAGATGTGACCTAATATATCTACAGGACACAGTCTGAAAAATTTCTATCTTAAGAGTACAACACATATCAAATTCATTGTTAGTTGTTCAAGTCCGGGTATTTAATGTCCATTGGAACAAATACTAAGGTGTTATAAATTGCAACCACCTAAGTATTTTTAATTAATACATAGCAAGTATGTCAAATATACCTTTTTAAAAAATCTTTTCAAGACAGGGTCTTCCTGTAGCCCCAGCTGACCTAGAACTCATTATGTAGATCAGTCTTGCCTCAAATTCATGGAGATCTGCCTGCCTCTGCCTCCAAAGTGCTGGGATTAAAGACGTGCACCACCACGCCCGGCACTTTCTTATTTTTTTAAAGTTTCTACTTTAAAGATTTTATTTTAGAACTTTACTACTTTTATTTCCAACCAATACCTCCAGACAAATCTGAAGTTTGATTCATTGATACAACAGAAATTAATCTATTTCAGATAGCCCAAATATTTCTTCCCTGTTTCCAGGGAAATAGGAGAAATATAAACCACAAACCCCAGAATCAACCAGTTTATTTTTATATGCAATAAGGTTTGCATAAAAGTAAAGACATGTTTAACTGTCACGAGTGCTTTTTAATGACGAGAGAGACTTAAGCCTTTCTAGTATTTTTATTTTCAACCAGTTTATTTTTATATGCAATAAGATTTGCATAAAAGTAAAGACATGTTTAACTGTCACATGAGTGCTTTTTAATGACGAGAGAGACTTAAGCCTTTCTAGTATTTTTATTTTTAATGGGGGAGGGTCCTCTGTGTTGCCCAGGTTTGCCTTGAACTCCTGGGTTCAAGTCATCCACCTGCCTCAGCCTCCTGAATAGCTGAGATACATGTATGCACCAGTACATGGAGCATCAAGTACTTCAGAATAAACAGTACTTAACTGTTAAGTCTATGAAACAGAGACAGACACTGAGACAGAATGACTGTATGGTACTAGAATTCCTCCTTTGTCAGAAGTATACAAGGTTCCTAGTCCTTTAGGTTTGATTTATGAGCCAGGACCATATGTTTTCTCTATAAACAACCTTAAATTAAACACACATATCTACGAATGGCCATAGTAGCCAGAGAATCTCCCAGTATCCAATGAAGATCACTTTTCTGACTACTCCCAGTGCTCCTAAGCACCCCTCCACTTCACCTTCTTTTGTTCTTTGTTACTGATCAGCAGAATGCATGACTAACATTTTCCCAAACTCATTAAGATGGTCTCCAGCTTTACCTAGAGAGTGTGGTTTCCACACTTTCCGTTCTTGCTCATTCATCAGTTTTGCTACTTTCCTTCCTCATCAGGGCTCTTAGACTTTCCACCTTACTCATCACCAAGAGCATCTGCAGTGTTTCTAAGACATATCACAATTACACCTGAAAAGAAGCAACCTGATTCTTAGCGTTTGTTTTAAGGCCAAGAGTGGATGGGTTCTACCCTGAGAGGCACCTTACCTTCAGCTGTTTCATGGACCTGTGCTCTTGAGACAGGCCTCACTCATATCTTTATTGAGACAGTATTTCCAGCATCAGTTGATGATCTAGAAGCTAGGAATCACCCTTACTATATCACAGAATCTTGTCCTTTAATCCCAGGCCGAAAATCACACACAATATCACACAGACATCTCAATTTTTCTCACGGCTTTCAGTGAGAAACATGCTGCTTTCAATAGAGATTGTTTTGATATGTTAATCAAGCATAGTCACATTCATTCTCTATCTTGGATGGAGGGCCAGGTGGGGTCCTGAGGGATTTAGGTCAAGTGCTAAACTCAAAAGATCAGCACATAGCTCAGTGAACTTGTTTACATTAAAAACAGCAACATTTTTAGTTGAAAGTCATTAGTCCAGATTATGTCCATACTGTAAAAGTCATTACTACAAGCAACTATCCTTGCTTGATCACTTCCCCTTCGTAAAATATCTGCCAATCCTCCCTTCACTTCTTTTTTTAAAAAGAATTATTTTATTATTTTTATGTATTTTATGTGTATGAGTGTGTTGCCTGAATGTATGTCAGTGCACCCAGGTCATGCAATGCCCGCAGAGGTCAGGAGAGGGTGCCAGATTCCCTGGAACTATAGTTACAGACAGTTGTTAGATACCTTGGTGGTGCTGGGAATTGAACCCAGGTCCTCTGCAAGAGCGGCCAGTATGCTTAACCACTGAGCCATCTCTCCAGCCTCCTCCCTTCACTTCTTTAGCTGAAAATGTAGTCCCTTCTTCCTAAAACTACAAACAGTACTAGTTCCATAGCATAGGATCTGCCAATTGCCCCCAAATAACCAGTTCTCCATTGTTACTGGGAAGAGAGTAAGGTTGGGCAAAGAAGCCTCTGTTACTAATTCCATGTTGGAGCAAGGAAAGATGCTTTATTGTAACTGGTCTGGTTAACGCAAGTCCCCAGAGACAAGAAACATTCTTATAAATGACATTTCATCATATTCTATCAGGAAAAGTATGGGCTAAATGGTATTTGTGGGTTTCCATGGGGAATTAACCACATTTGCAGCATAGTTGCTGCGGGATATATTAAGATTTGCCACCAATACAAACGAATTCCTCAAAGGAGTGCAATCTGGGTTCCCAAATGTGGATCTCCAGCCAGGCTGGCTCTTTCTGACATCTCCATTTGGATGTCCCCCAGGCACTGAAAACCTAACGTTTGTGTTCCACGAAACCGGCTCCTTTGCTCCTCCCTGTTTAGCTAACAGCATCCTTATTCATGAGTTGCCCAAACCTAGAAACTTGAGACAGCTTAGATTGTTTCCTTCCTCAACTATCCACATTCAACTGGGCTCACATCTTTCTAACGCGTCCTCCAAAATACCTCTCCAAACCTCATTTCCTGCCACAACTCCCTCGGCTTTTACTGGGACCTTGGCAATAATTCCTCCACTGAGCTCCTTTCTTTTGTTCCTTTCCCCATTCTTCAGTTGCCTCCCTGGCACTGTCTTAAGAGATTTCTTTCCAAAACACAGGTAGGATTCTGATAGACTCCTGTTTTAAAGGGAAAAAAGAAAAAAGAAAAAGTACACATCAAACTGTCCTTTGTACTAAACCAAAGAGATCGAATTCAGAAAAGGGATTTTTGCCTACTCTGCCACACTTGAGCACCCAGTGGTACAGTTGCTGACAGCAACCCTCCACAGTCTCAGATGTGAGCCCTTCAATAAACCCAGAGAGCAGAACATTCTAAGGCATCCTTCAGGTGCCCTAGAAAAATTTAGTGTGCGTCCCTTCTCCCCAGGAGCTAAGGGACTGAGACCGGAGCCCAGATCATAGATTCAAGCGCATTTCCTAAGATCCCTTCCTTTCATTACTTTCCTAATCTGTCTCCTTTCATCTTACAAGACTTTAAATGGTTGTAATTCAAGTTGTTAAAGTATTTTATACATTAACCTATTCAAATATACTAGAACAATTATAATTTAGATTATAATTCTAAGTTGGGTGCTCAAGAATTGGGTTTAAATTTCTAAAGAATGTTTTCCCTAAAAATCAAAATTGGTTGAATAAATTAATTTTTACTGTTTTGAGGCTGTATTTAGAGTCAAAAGCTAAACTGATGCTGAGACTAGACAAGTAAGAAACATATTTCCTACTCTTCTGGATCCTACAGTGGGTGGTGTGAAGTAGATATTAATCAAACAATGAAATTATTTATACTGTCAGGTATGAAGCTGCAACTGCTGCGAAGTGTTCAGGACCAGATGTGCCCTAAAAACAATACCTGAGAGCTGGGTGTGGTAGTGCTCGATTTGATCCTAGCACTCAGGAGACAGAGGCAGGTGGATCTCTGTGAGTTCAAGGCTAGCATGGCCTACATAGCAAGTCCCAGGCCAGCTGGGGCTATAGGGAGACCCTGTCTCAAAAATACCAAAAACGGGGCTGGAGAGATTGCTCAGTGGTTAAGAACACTGGCTGTTCTAGCAGAAGACCCAGGTTTGGATCCCAGTACCCACTTGGCAGCTAACAACTGTCTGTAACTCTAGTTTCAGGGGATCCGACAGCCTCTTCTGTCCTCCGCCGGGATTGCACGACATGGGTGCACTTACCTACATGCAGGCAATACACCCACAGATATAAAATAAAAATAATAAATAAAATATAAAAAAAACCAAAAACAACAACAACAAAAAACAATATACAATAGTACTTCCACCCCCCAGATCTGCAACTTGCCTTGGAATAATCTGTCCTCCATAGTCTATGCTTTTAAAAACTCTAATGGCAGTATCTGAATTAGCCAGGATACTTGTCCAAGTGTCCCTTTAAGAAGGGACAATGGATCTGAAATGTGAAGGATGACAAATATCTGCACACAGAAGAGGGTTAAGTATCCAGGCGAAGTGGCCACAGTTACAATAGCACAGGAGTTTGGAGAGGTAGCCCTATACTCTTCAGAGTTAAGAATTGCTATTATCCCTATCATAAATGCAACTGAAACCACCAGAGACCTTTGCAGAGAAGGAATGTATGCCATTGGCTACAACACAATCAAAGAAAGTGGGGGCTTACCATGAACTACTCTTTGAGTTCTGAAATGCTTGGTCGGAGCTTCACATCACCTGCAGTTTTGTCCAGATAATTCAAAGAACAATGAGTCATAATTATTGAGTTCTTTGAACTCCATGGATGAAAGACATTTTGCTGTCTATAAATGTGCAGCATTGTTATTATCTATCAGACAGAATGCTGTCTCCAGCCAAAAAGAAATCAGTAAAATGTAAAGTATAAGAGACTGTATATACTACTATAATATTTAATTTTATAACTGAGGTATAAATTAAATGGGCTTAATGCTGAGTAATAAGTAAAGAATCTTTGATCTATTATGCTCAAAGCAATTAGAAAATATGAAATAATCTAGTCCCAAAATGCCCATGTACATGTGTACATGTCACAACATTGGCCAGTGTAATTTTATTTGTATTTATTTAGTTTTAAATACTTTATTTATTATTTTTATTTTATGTGTATGCATGTATTGCTTGCTTATAGGTAAGTGCACCTGTGTCATGCAATGCCTGCAGAGGATGGAAGGGGCTATTGAGTCCCAAGGAACTGGAGCACCCTTGTGGGTGCTGGGATTCGAACCTGGGTCTTCTGCAAGAACAGTCAGTGTTCTTAACCCCTGAGCCATCTCTCCAGCCCTGGCCATTGTAATTTTAAAATGTCTTTGTAAAGTTCACTACCAGAGAGAATGTAAGGGCCAGAGGATGGGAAGGAGTTCTGTGAAATGCTATCTTTTAAACAAGATGTGGCCATTGCACTCCTGAACTCACAGCAGCTGTGGTTACCTGCACGAGACCTGCACAAGATCAAGTCTATCAACATTTCAACATGGATGTGAGAGGGGTTCATGAGGTCCTACTCTTAGCCTAGAAGCTTTTGGAAGCTTATGGCTACTGGGGGAGGGGGGGTCACTTTTCTTTGAGGGTGAGGCCCTTGGTAGGTTGTCCATGTTTTTGGTAGGTGGCTCCACATTCATGTGAATGTGGACAACATTAATTGGACTGAGCAGATTATAGAAAAAAAAAGAGGATATGAAGATGGGAGGGGATGCATTGGGGACTCTGGGGGAGCGATGGGGAATACAGTCAAGATACTTTGGACACGTGTATGAAATTGTCAAAGAATAGAAAAAATACAAGTAGAATGATAGCAGGCTTGGGTAAGGGTGAGGGTAAAGAATTTCAATTTTCCAAATATTCAAATGTCCTTATGCTACTGAGTTATAACTATAGTAAAATCTGTGTTCTGGGTATTCACTATCATTAAAGTGTGAGAAAATATGGTTGAGCATGGTGGCATACACCTTTAATCCCAGAAACTGGGAGGCAGAGGCAGGTGGATCTCTTGAGATGGAGGCCAGCCTGGTCTACATAGCGAGTTCCAGGCCAGCTGGGGCTACAGGGAGACCCTGGTTTATTTTTTTAAACTGTAAGAAAACAGAACACTTAAAATCCTCAAATAATTCACACCAAGTTCTATAAATGAGTTATGAGTTTTTTAAAATTATAAAGCATGAGAAAAAATAAGAATCTGCACAAACACAAAAAACCAAAATGAGACAAAGGCATCAGATCATGCAATTATTATTTATCATGTCTGTATATTATATATATATATATAAAGTTCTTTGCTATAGGGAGGCTTGAAGAGATAATTCAAAGTACAAGTAGGAAATAAGATGCCAACCAATATGTGTGTAAAACAAAGATTAAGTGTCATTTATAAATGAAAAACATAAATCAAATGAAAACACACACTATTGTTCAGATATGGACTAATTGTCCCTCCCCAAAGTTCATGTGATTACACAGGGAGAATTTAATATTCATCTACCTGGCATACTAGAGGATAAAATTATAGAGACAATGAGGGGAAAGCAACATTTGGTAAGAATTTGGCTGTTAAGATTTTTCCCATCATTAACAGTGTAACACATAATTTTAGACCAGTGTGCTGGATAGCTTTAGTGTCAACTTGGCACACGTGGGTTGAGGGAGCCCCAATTGGGGAATTTCCTCTATTGGACTGGGCTATAGCCATGTCTGAGGGGCATCTTTTGGATGAGTGATGTGGGAGGGCCCAGCCCACTGTGGGCAGTGCTACCCCTGGGCAGGTAGGTGGGCCTGTGTTGCATAAGAAAGCAAGCTGAGTAGGGGCCAGGGGAGCAAGCCAGTAAGCAGTGTTTCTCCATGGCCTGGGCTCCAGCTCCTGCCTCCAGGTTCCTGCCCTGAGTTCCTACCCTGGGCTCCCTGATGAACTGTGACCTGGGAGATGTAAGCTAAATAAACCCTTTCCTCCAGAAGTTGGTAGTAGTCACAGCAATGAAGAAACAAACCAGAACAACCAGCAATGTTTACTTTAAAGCCATTTTCAGTGCAGGAATTTGTCAAGGACATAATTCCAAACAAAGGAAAATGATCTTAGAAATGATTTGAGATACAAGATGAAATAGTAAGCAGAGACACAAAGACAAATCTAACTGAATATTGACTATATTCAACACACAATGTATAATTTATAAGGTGAACAGAAAGAAACAACAGTGGATTATAATACAAATGAAAAGAGCCTAAGAGCTTTGTATTATTCAGGAGAAGAGTAAAGATGCTCATTCTATTTAGAGTTTGAAATTTTATATATGCATGGGAATATTTCACTTGAATTGAGGGCAGACTTATGAAAGGAGATAGAGGATTAAATATATGCATTTACCTCCTTCTGAAAACTTCACTAAAATTACAACAAATAGGGCTGAGTTATAGATCAATGGTAGAGAGGTTCTTTAGAATGCATGAGGATCCGGATTCAATCCTCAGCACTGGCCATGAGGGGGAAGAAGGGTTTTTGGATCAGGGGATGCCAGGCAGAGTGTAGGTGGTGAATGCTGTATTGAATGTAGGGGGACTCAATAAAAATTCATATGCAGATACTAAACTTGATAAGTCCACTCCATTTCTAGCCATATTTCCAGAACATTGGCCCTGGAGTAATTATACTGGAGACCACAAATATAGTGGTCTTTTCTAAAAGCAACTATGTTTAGACTGTTCTCTTGATCAAATGCCTGACATAAACAATTTAAAAGAGGGAGATATCATTTTAGCTCATGGGTTCAGATGTTTTAGTTCATAGTGTTTGACTCTGTTGCTTCTAGGACTGTGGTGAGATGGGACAGCATAGCCATGGGACCATGTACCAGAAGCTACTCACCTCATGATGAACAAAAAGCAGAGAGAGACTGGAAGGAACTGGGGACCAGGTTCAACCTTCAAAGGCACTCCTCCAGTAACCTGTTTCTTCTAGTAAGTACTGAACATCCTAAAGGCTTCCATTAGCTCTCAAAAAAATGACGATCAAGCAATCAGTACATGAAGGGAGAATTTCCTATATAAAACATGTTTTGTTCTGTACAAATACAGCATTTGTGTATTTATTTTATAATCTATATTATTAGGAACCAAAGAAATGTTCTGGGTCACTGGCTAGGACTGTTATATGAATATTATGTGCATGTATAAACATGTATGCATTTGCATTTTTTTATTAATCACTTAGGGGTTAATATATAGCTTTTGTGTGATATTAATCCATGAAACCAATAGTCTGATAATGTAAAAACAATGCACTAGTGACAAACCTTGATTTCCTATTAAAAGCAGCATTGTCATTTTCCAGATGATATGAAAATTAACAGTGTAGTTCTACATTTCCTATGCCGAAAAGAGATGGAAATCTTTTAACTCACAAGTTAACCTTTGATTGTATAATTTTAATCACCTGTGGGTGTGTTGGCACATCCATCACCACTAGGAAATTTATGTAAGGACAGATGGTTTATTAACCACAGAGTGATTGATGTCTGTCTAATTACTACCTTCTCTAAGGACCTCTAGCACCTTTCTGCTAGTTTAGAGGCTACACAATGTAGAATGCTTGGTCACTGGATGAAAGAGCAACCCATACAATGGTTGTGCATTATTTGCTAGTTTGGTTTGGGAACACCAAACAATGATAAATAGCACGCTCCAGAATTAACAAGATTATTATACTACAGCTTCCAGGAGGCATAATTTCCAAGCTGACAGGCAGAAAGACTTTCAGAGGTGTCATTAGCAGGTTTCACCTACTTGTATAATTTTAGCTAAATTTATATGAAAAACCAGTCACAAATCAGTCTGTTCCCTAAATAAGATAAACGACTCCTTTCATAATTACATATAGCTTAGAATGGAATAATATGTCCTTAAAATTTGAATTCAGAAATGTAAAGAAGCATACAATATAGATTTTGTAAAAATCTACTTTTGAGGGGGGAGTGGTTGATATAACCTCCTATGTGGTGCAAGGCTGGCCTTGAATTCCCTAGGTAGCTGAGGATAACTTTGAACTGTTGAGTCTCCTCCCATGTGCTAGGATTTAGACACGTACCCCCAAGGGTTCAAATTTGCATTAAAAATACAATATCAAAAGAGATATCAAGGAGCACTGATTTACTATTGTTTGAAGATTTAAATAATTTTATTAACTTGATACAGAAAATGTTCAATTCAAATGCTTGAGAGCCTACTATGTGCTCAGCTGATAAGAATGACGGAGATAATAATGTGCCCTTTCTAGTCTCTAGAAATATTCAGAGTAAGAGATATAATTCATGAATATGCAAATGCTACCTCGTTAGTGAAAACATGAGGTTTATAAGAAAATGTGCCAGGAAAGTGAGTAAAAATAAGAATTCCTTTCAATAAAATTTCTTTGTTCTTTTGGAGGCAGGGTCTGTCTGTAGCCTCAGCTGGCCTGGAACTCAATATGGAGATTAGGCTGGACTTGAACTCACAGAGCCAACTGCTTCTGCCTCCCAAGTGCTGGGATTAAAGGCGTGTGCCACCACACCCAGCAGCCTTTGAAGAAATTTCTAAGATTTGCTGTAGGAAATGACTGAAAGAATCCCTGTAGCATGGGTTTGATTTTGACTGCAGGGGATGTACAGGGTAGCAACATTATAACAAATAATTGCTACTATGCAGGTTAAATTCTTATGGCTATTAAATAGATTCCAATGATTTCAATCCTTTGTTGCTTAATTTCACAAACTATAGTCTACTGAGCAAAACTTTAAACTTCAATACTATATATCTACTATATATATGACACAGCAGAGCTCCTGCCTCCAGCTAATAGGTAGTCTCTAGGTGCTACTTACATTGCCTCAGCTCTATACCTGGACCCCTTTTAGGCAAGCCAGGATTCCAATCAAATCAAGTTACATCAGAATCACTGGTGTGAGGCTCAAGCATTGGAGACAGACAGACGGACAGACGGACAGACAGATGGACAGACACATGCACACATACAGAGTGCACTACACCAGAAACAGATGGACACATTTGTGTCTTTCCATGATGTTGGAATTTATTGAATAACACTAAGTTCACAAGTTATGTCAATTTTGTTGGCTGTAATTTAGTACTGATTTCTCTTGATAACTGTTAGAAACCACAGATTCTTTTATTCCAAAGTTAATTACTAATATTAACTCTCAGATCACACATTGCTGTGTACACACACAGACTTCATAATCAGAAAAGGATAAAAGAGTAACAGAGACTTTACTGGAGGCAGAGGCAGAGAGCTGGGGCATACAGAACCCAACCACAAGATTGAACTGAGCTTCAGAGACTTAGGACCAGCTAGGGGAAATGCAGAACTTGTTCTAGATGGATAAACAGATGCATGTAATTCACCTGGGCCACATCAAGTGATAGGGACCATGTTGAGGGGAGTCCACAAGGACAGAAGTTCTTCATTTGTCAATACCTTGACACCCATCCAGGTGGGTAGATGAAGGCCAGTGAATTTGTTACCATCAATGTTAGTTGTCCTTGTTTTAACGGAGTCAGGTGGGGGTGTTGAAATTTTAGTAAGTTCTTAGGCCTGGTTGTACTATTATGATTTTAATATATCCTTGTGCCCTTATGGGTCCAATCTGCTTTGAGCTGCTCACAAGCAGTATCTTTACTTCTTGGTGTGCTGGATAGCGTTAGTTGTCAACTTGACACACTTGGGAAGAGGGAACCTCAATTGGGGGATTTCAATTGGACTGGCCTGTGAGCATATCTTTAGGTATTTTCTTGATTGGGGAAGGGCCCAGACCATTGTAGGCAGTGCTACCCCTGAGCAGGTGGTCCTGCATTGTATAAGAAAACAGGCTGAACACCAGCCAGAGGGGTAGTCCAGTAAGTAGTATTCCTCCATGGTCTGTGCTACAGTTCCTAACCCCAGGTTCCTGCCTTGAGTTCCTGCCTTGGTTTACCTTAATGGTTGACTGTGAGCTGTAAGCCAAATAAACCCTTTTCTCCCCAAGTTGGTTTTGGTCAGAGTGTTTTATCACAGCTATAGAAACCAAACTAGGACACATGGGTAAGTTATTTAGTCTGTGCCTTAATTCTTGGTATTGGACCAATGATGGTGTCTATGTGCACAAGTAAAGGTACAAAATTATTCAGACTCTATATTTGCGCTCAAAATGGAATTAACTGCTGCTTCATAAAATGGCATCACCCAGGGCAAGACACAACCTGGAAAGTCAGAACTTCACGCAATATGGAGTAACTTAGCCTCGGTCATAACCTGATCTCGTTGCCTTTCCTGCGCTGCCTCCCCTCTCCTGTGTTTGAGGTAGGGTCTGGAGTGCTGGGATAACAGGTGTGAGGAGCATACCACCACTTCCAGCTTTGGTACTTTTTTTTTTTTGGTCTTTTTGACCCCAGCTGGCCTGGAACTCACAATGTAGACCAGGATGACCTTGAATTTAGAGGTCTCCCTGCCTCTGCCTCCTGAGTGCTGGGATTAAAGGTTTGTGCCACCACACCCAGCTGGCACGTATTTTTAAAGATTCTCTACAGATTTTGTTGTGTAGCTATGTTTTCGATTCACTGGGCTGAACTGCTGTCCAGCAATTTTGGTGTTCCTGATAACTAATTTATTTTCTCATTCCTTTCTGGTTCAATAAACAGTAAGCCATAGCCACTATTTTTATTAGCTTCCACTTACTGAGTGCTTACTATGTCCCAGGCACCGGAGCCAAGCATTTTTCATGCGTGATTTCATCCTTCATTTCAACCCCCTGCAGTAGGTACCACTTGTAAATAACTTGCCCACCTGGAGCTTCAGCTTTTAGCTGCAGAGCTGCTAGACCGCTTCAGTTCTCTCACTCCTGATCGCAGGCTGTTGAGCAATCCAAAGTCTCTACAGTTAAAAATAAACGTTATCAGGGAAGAGCAACCAAAAGCAAGGGCATGATGACATCAGGACAAGCGTGGACGGCAGGGCTGAAGAGAAAAGACTTTCCAAATCCCTAATTCCTAAGCCCCTCAACCCTGAAGCCTCCCTAATGTCTTTAAACCATCCCCAGGGATGCTTTCAAAGCTGTCTGGCCCTCGTAGGCTAATTTCAGGACGAAGAAAATTTATAAGCGCAATGGCGTGGGGGGAGGGCAGCTATTTAAATCCGTAGCCGCGTTCTAGGCTACCCTGGAGCAGAAGCTTCGGTCCAGGCTTCTGCAGGAACCCACGAGAGAAGATGAGAGAAGACAACAGATGCGCGGAGCTGTCCAGAGCGCACACGGGGCACGGGTGGCGGGATACCCGCACCCCTGACCAGGCGAGGGTCAGGAGGGATAGCTGCAGACTGGGTGGCTGCAAGGCCGGTGGAATGCAAGTCTCCCACCGGGTTGAGGGAGAGGCGGCCGCCAAGATCTGGAGTCCCCGGGAGGGAGGGCGTGGCCGCAGCTTCGGTGGTCTGAGCCTGGACCAGCAAAACAGGGAGGTAGCGGAGGGATGGAGACTGACAGCACCTCTAGGACTAGGGACGTGGGAGGTGGCTCTCGCGCATACCCGCGCTTGGAGCGAGGCTGATCCGAATGGAAGGCTCCCCGGGCGGGTTCGCGCGCTGCGCGTGGTTTCCATGGTAACCACACGCCGCTGGCACTGCAAGCTCCAGCCCTCCGGCTCCGATTGCTGCCGGAAGTGACGTGATTCACCTGCCGAGCTGGGGCGGGGGGAGGGGCGGGGCCGCAGAGGTGCTGCGGCTGCTGCCACCGCCGGGAGCCAGTCGGGAGTGCGCAAGGCTTCGGAAAACCGAGATCCGCTGCTGTCTGCCTCTACCTGCGAGCCGCCGCCCAGGGTCGCGCGGCCACCATGGCGCTGATGCTGCGCTTCGTGCTTCTGTGCGGGATCGCCGGTGAGTGGGGCGCTCTTCGATCTCGGGTCCCCATCTCTCGCTGCCCGCGGCCACCCGGGAACAATGGGCTTGGGGGAGGGGGCGGGCGCAATTTGGAGGCGCTGCGGTGCCTGCACCCTTGCATCGGGGTGACCTGGCCGGCCCCTGCGCTAGTCGGGAGGGTGGGGCGGCCCCGGGAGCTGCCGGGAGGTGGCTGTGGCCCGGGGCCGGGAGCGGGCGCCTCCGGTGCGTGTTCCCCAGAGCACTGTGCCCTGGAGAGCCTCTGCTTAATCTGCTCCTATCTTGTTGCCCGCGTTTGCTCGGTATTGTCCGCTGGCCTCCGATCTCCAACCCCCCGGCTACGAGTTTTCAGGTGTCTGTAGTCCAAGCTGGGAGGCTGGATTACAAACGCCATTATTGAAAGGACACTGAGCCCGAACAGTGTCGGGAGTCGTCCAGGCTACCTCTAGGAAAGAGGCGCCGCAGCCTCTCAAAGAACAGGCTAGCCACACCAAGCTGCATGCAGTTAGAGGAAGCATTACGAAGCCGACCGTGGGAAATCAGTGCTGGGGAGAATCTAGTAATCTGGAGTTTGAGTTTGTAATGGGTTGGTTCATTTTTTAATATAATGACGTACAAGTGATGACTTGTGCAGTTGTAAGGAATCGCCAAGTACGTTTTTCAACTGAATCCTTTTTCTGGGAGGAGGAATTAAAAGGCATTTAAAAAATGCGTGGACCATTAGAAGGTGTAAACATTTGGACACTAGGAAACAGACCTTTTTCCAAGTCTGTTTTAACCAGTTGATCTCGTTTACCAGAGTGAACACTTGCAGCACTTTAAAGCCACGTGTCATTAAAAAAAATCTATAGGCTTGACTACGAGGCACACATTGTGTGGCCTCCGGAAGGAGGATACATGTATTTTTTCTTTTTGTCTGGGGTCTCAGGAGCAGAATCGGGTGGCTCTGTCAGTGGGGTGGCTCTCTCCTTCCTGTTGAAATGTTAATTCCATTGTTGGATGCTACAGCTGTGAGCATTACTCATGGGATCAACATTCTATTAACAAGTCTAATCTGTGGATCTAAGCCTATCACTCCAACTCCACCTTTGATACAGATCATTTAGGCTTGGCTGAAATTTCGAAAGTAAGTCTTTTGGAAAAGATGAAGGATCATTGAATGAGTTTACATGGTGTATCCCAGTCTTTGTTTTGTAAAACAAACTCAAGTTGAGAACACAGGTTTGTGTTTCCTGGGGAAGATACTGTTTAGACCACATCCAAGCAGAAAGTGGAGAAATGAACTGTGTAAAAGACCTCCCTCCTTCCCTTCCTCCCTTCTTCCTTCTCTTCCTCCCTCAATCCACCCCAACTTCCTCTGTCCCTCCTTCCCTTTTTTGTGGCATTACTTCTCTTTCTGGAATACCTCATTTGATAGGTATACTCACCATTAAGACTATTTTTATACTCTTAGTCATTCAGCTTATAGAGTGTACATGAGGGTGTGGTAAATGTATCATTAAAGGACAAATGTCTTCAGTTAACCAAAATAACTATTTACACCCCAGTTTTTCTACTTAAGAACCCAGCAATTCAGTGCGCTCAATCCCCAGTCCCTCCCCTCCCCACCCTCTATAAAAACAAACACTTCAGAAACTGTAGTTGATGTATGGCTTTGACTATTTCTGTACATAATCTGGCTATCTTAGATGTAGTGGTGTGAAATCAAGCCCAGCATTAATACAGTTGACTCATATTTGCTAAGTAAACCTTACACATTAACTAGTGCAGTGCTATAGCTGTTCAGTGTATCATGTAAAGAGTTTTGTATTATGTCCTGGATGCTGAGGGAATTCCTGAGGTATTTTTATTGCCTCTGTAGTAACATAATCATACTATTAGTAGAGGAAGGGGAGGTATAGCAGTAGTAAAATTAAACCCTTGACTGAACAATTTATTTATTTGAGACAGGGTCTCCTGTTGTAGCAGCTGGCCTGGAACTGCCTGTGTAGAACAGGTAGGCCTTGATCTTTTAGAGATCCTCCTGACTCTTCTTCCTGAGTGCTGTGATTAAAGGCATGCACCATGTTACTAGGCTTATTTTTTTGAGTTAGGATCTTCAGTATCCTAGGCTGGCTTCTAACTCCTGTGCTGGTGGATGACCTTGAACATTTTCATCCTGCCTCAACCTCCCAAATGTTAGGGTTAAAGGCATGCTACCCAACCCGGATGGAGCACAGGGCTTCAAGCCCTCTACCAACTGAGCTACACAACCCCCCAGCCTTACTTAATCCACTCTTCTAATGACTTGTAGTTGGTTTAATATCAGGTCTCTGTGGCCCTAGGCTTGTCTGGCGCTCCCTATGTAGGTCAGTCTCTACTCAAATGTAGCAACAATCTTTTTGCTTCAGCCTTCCACCTCCCAAGTGCTGGGATTACTGGAGTACATCATCACACCCAGCTCTATGGACTTTATATACACTCCTTCAATCTGTCTATGGACTTTATATACACTCCTTCAATCTGTTCAAGCAGCACTTGAGGGTGTGTCTTATAATTATTCCTGTTGTATGAGTAGAGAAACTGAGGCATGGGGTAACTGTAATTTACGTTGCCCCATCACAGTTTTGCTGTCCCGTCTGCCCATGTCACTGCGATTATACCTTTGAAACAGCCACTTTTCCTCTTTGATTACCTGTAATTGACATTTTCAGTTCTGCCTCTGGTCACCTGTCATTTGTGAAGAGCCTTCTGTTGGTTTGACCATGTGTCAAATATGAATTTTTATGATTAACTTTATAATATCATGGCCATAGTTAAATGCTTTGGATTTTTCTGGGGCTTAGGCTGCTGTTGGGTACTAATGTGTCCCATGAACCCACAACAATTTTGCTTTGTTTTGAGATAGGATCTCATGGAGCCCAGGCTGGCCTCCAGCTCACTTTATAGCCAAGGATGGTCTTGAACTCCTTTCTCATCGTCCTTGCAAGTGGTGATGTTATAGACATTTACCCGAGTGCCTGGACAGCACCAACATTTTTTCTTCCCCTTTAAAAATTCATTCTTTGAGAATTTCCTGTAAGTATACAATGTATTTTGATCACATCAACCCTTCATTCCCCTTACAACTCTTCCCAGACCCTCCTCTCAACTTCATGTCCTCTTTTCATAGCCCAGTGAGTCTGATCAGTGCATGTGCAGGCGTATAGAACCACCCACTGGCGCATGGGCAACTGAACAGGGGCCACTTCCTAGCAAAAAACTGACATTTTTTTTTTTAGGGGGGGCTTTTTGAAACAGGGCCTCCCTGTAGCCCCAGCTGGCCTGGAACTCACTGTGTAGACCAGGCTAGCCCTGAACTCACAGAGCTTCTTCACCTGCCTCTGCCTCCCAAGTATTGGGACTACAGGCGAACGCCACCACACCAGGGTGAAAACTGACTTTTCTACCACAGCAGCCTTCAAATGCAAAGCCTCTCAGCTAGGGATGGATCTTCTGGAGCCCTTCCCGTCTGCTGGAATTTTGCCTGGCTTGATTTTATTACCAGCATTCCTTTAAATTTGTTAAAGTATGTCTAATGGCATCAATAAAACTTAAAATGCCCCAATTCCCAATCACTTATAGCCATTTGATAGTGGCCAAGCTGCTGTCCTCTGTGCACCTTATTTGCTTTATATATCCAGAATGGGAGTGCTAAAGACCATAGTTAATAATGTATTCTTGAAAATTGCTGAATAAATTTTAAGTGTTCTTACCCCCCAAAAGTATGAGATAATGCATCTATTACTTAGCTTGATACAGTCATTCCACAGTTCTCTCTCTGTTTGTGTCTCATGATACAGTTAGTCCATAGTTCTCTGCCCCTCCCCCAAGGTCTCTTTCCTGTTATATAGCCTAGGCTGTCCTGGAAACCATCCTTCTGCCTCTGCCTTCTGAATGCTGGGGTTATAGGATCACAGGAGTGAGCCTCCATGCCTGGATCTTACTGTTCTCTTTTTACCTCGCTGCTGCCTTTGAATGGGTTTATCTCTTTGAAGTCCCTTGACACCTATTTTTGGTTCTTGCCTGACCTGTCCTTCACTGCCTTCTGTAGTAGGTTCTTTAAATGTCAGCTTTCCCATGGTTTGGCCCATAGCCATTTCCACAATCTCTCTTAAACCTGGCTGGCTCATGTCTATCACTGTAAGCTCCAACTAGTTGCCACTAAATGAAAATTACTTCCAGCTCAATCCTCTCTCTCTCTTTCTCGACAGGGTCATACTGTATAGGCCTGGCTGGCCTGGAACTTGCTATGCAGACAAGGTTGGTCCTGAGCTCACAGAGATCTACCTTCCTCTGCCTCTTAAGCTCTGGGATTAAAGGTGTGTGCCACTGTGCCTGGCCCATGTTTTGTTTTTGTTTTTATTTTTTTAAGACAGGAGTCTCAGACTGAACTGGCCTGAAACTGAACTATGTAGCCTTGTCTGGCCTCCAACTTGTGACAGTCTTTCTGCCCCAGCCTCCCAAGTGCTGGGATTATAGGTATGGGCCACTACACCTTGCCAGAGTTACCATTTGACTGCTTAACAAGTTGGTTTTAATTTGAACACGTGATTCTTCAAGTCCCAAAGTAAACATCCATTAATTAATAGATCAAAAGTTTCATTCACTCACATATTTATGACTTATTGTGTATTATGCCCTAAGCTATGACTGAAACAGTATTATGATGCTGGAAATTGTAAAAGGTACTTGCAAAGCTGTGGAGACCTGAGATGAAGGGTGTATAATGTCTTGGGGGTTGAGAAGGTCAAACCTGTATTGAGCATGAGTCATGATAATAAGGCCTAGGGTGGGGGCTGAGGTTTTTTTTTTTTAAATGCTAACAAGCTACACATGATGTCACTGATGACCACATTTAGTAGGCAAAGATGTAAAGGCTGTTCCAAGAACTTGACAGAAAATGATAGGTTGGTCAGGTTCAACCCCACACACCCATGACCTTGTGAGTCTGAGAGTGGAGGTTTGAGAGAAGTGAGATTTGTTCTTGTGAATGGTACCAATGCAGCAGTTCTGGAGGCAGGAGGAACTGACAGACCTACAGGACATCTAGCTGGGTCTGAGCATTCACAGTCCCTGGGGAGGTGCAGTGCAGCAGGGTTGGGCCACCTCTTTGGTCTGGAAAGATTTTTTGGGAGACTCAATAAAGCTTGGTGTCTGGTTTTTTGGATGAGTGGCAGAATTTGGAGAGAAGCAGTAAATGTCTTGACTAGATGGTGTGTTGATAGCACTAGCTATGTGGACAATAAGAAGAGAGGGTGAGTTTTAGGGAGAAGGCAGTGAAACTTAAAGGAAGGACTTACTCTCAGGAGAAAGGCAGAGATTGGCAATCCTGAACTGATAGAGGTCTATAGGTGTCAACTACAAGTAAGAGAGAAGGTGAAATATTGGGTTGTAGAGACACCACCCTGTAATGAGGAGGCAGAAGGGGAGGACCGTGGGAGCAAGAAGGCACAATAGAGGATGTGGAAGAGCTAGGTAGAGGGTGAGGTCCTAGAGACTGGAGAATGAGGCCAGTCCTACACCAGCCACTAGTGTGAAATTTGGGTTAATTGATTCTGTAGAAGGTCAGTAGCTGTGGTGATAAAAGGAAGCCTGGATTGTAATAGGTCCAGTGGGTGCCAGGTTAGTGGAGAATGAAAACTGGACTTTGCATGTTGTCCCTGTGGCCCTAACTTCAAAACAGAAGGGAGAAGCCAACAGATCCTGACTTTTCTTTCTCTAGAACTGTTGTTTCTAGAGCTCTGTTCCTCCTGCAGATGAACTTCTGAACCCTCTGGTTGCCCAGGGATGGACCCTCCATCTCACCCTTCACTTCTGGACCCCATCAGTGTTAAGCTTATCCCGCTGTCTGCTTTCTACCCTATATTTCTCCTTCATTACTGCTGTCTCTTCCTGTCTTTTTTCCTAATTATTATGTGTTTTTATTTTATGAGTGTTATGCCTGCATGTATGTAAGTGTACCTATGTTGTTCAATGCCCACAGAGGACAGAGAGGGCGTTGTAACCCTAGAAACTGGAGTTATGGACTGTTGTTGGCTGCCATGTGGGTACTGGGAATCAAACCTGGGTCTTCTGCAAGAACACCCACTGCTCTTAACTGCTGAGCCGTCTCTCCAGAACCTTCCTTCCTGTCTTTACCAGATATTTTGAAGGAACTGCTTGCATTTACTGACTCAGTCATCTCTTTTCATGCCATTGATCCTTCTCTGAAGCTACACTTACATAGACTGTAGTTAACACTGGCTACATCCAGTGGACACCTTTGTCCTACACTTTGCAGGGACAGTAAACTTAGCTCCATCAAACAGTTCCCATCTTGAGCTCTTATTTTCCACTCTGTTGAGCAGTTTTTCTTTTCTTGCTAGTCTTCATTTTCCATGGTGTGCTGATTCCAACTTGTACCTTAAATGCTTATTTTCCTCAGTTTGCTATTTCACTTGCCATTTCTGTGCTTATAGCCTCCAGTCTACTTCTGATCTATCTTATAACCTTTACCTATCATATCAAACCACCCACCTGGTTATGAGAAAGAAACCACTGAATATGATTCCTGCTGACATTACATGCATTTTTAGCTAGTAGAATGCTAGGGCAGATTTGATTTGGCACCCTCCTTGCATCCAGGTGCTAGGACATGTGTCTCTTCAGTCACTATCTGTTCCGGTCCTAATATCTATAATCTGTTACACTTGTTGAACTATCTTCTTAGTTGACCTTGGTTAGGTGAACTTTCCCCTGTGCTCCATCTAGGTTTGTCCTGTTAACACTTATCAGGCACACCTTATTGAAATTGTTTTCTCTCACCAGACTGTATTTCATGAGGTCAGAGACTGTTTACATTTCATCCCCAGCATATGTCGTGCATGGCACATGTTCGTTGGATATATGCAGAAAAGTCTGCAAGACAGAAAGTGGTTTGTAGCTTAAGAAGGACCTAGAGGGGAAAGAGCATTTAAAGGCCAAGGTCAGGAGTGTGGTCCGGGCCTGGGCTCTGTGTGTCGTCTGTGCCTGGGTGCCCAGGAATGGGGCTCTTGTGTTTTCATTCACATCCAAACTTTAGTCTCCTGTTTGCAGCCTGTTCTGTCCCTACACTAGTTTCCACATTTCCTCAATCAACACAAAAGTCATTATCAGGTGAGATTTGATCCTTTCTCTAATTAAAGGAAGTATTTAAGCTTGGAATTTTGGACTGGGTTTAATCAGAGGTCAGCAAGTCATAGAGTAGTTACAAAGCAACTAGAGCAATTAGAGTAGTTGCAAAGCAAATGGCATCTGACCAAAATGACCTTAGAGCCTGGGCATCCTGGCTTTCATTTAATTTGTACTTTTAAGGAAAATAAACCTAGTAATTTAGAATGGTTGTTAGATTGTTTTTGGATATAGATTTTCTTCTTCTTGGGACTGGAGAGAGAGAGCACAGTGTTGGCCAGAACCCAGGTAAGAAGCCAGGTGTGGTGGCATGCGCTTGTTATCACAGTGCTGAAGAGGCTGGGGCCGGGGCATCTCTGGGGCTCCGTAGTCAGCCGATCTAGCCTACTTGGTTAAGTTCCCAGGCCAATGAAAGACTCTCTCAAAAAAGCAAAACAGAAAAAAAAAAACAAGATGGATGGAGCCTGAGGAATGACACCTGAGATTGTCCTCTGGCCTCAAACACATGTGTACGGCTCCCACACAGACACATGTATGCAAAGGTATTCTCTCCTTCACCCTTTTCACAGGGTCTTACTATTGTGAGAAATAGAAATGAAATTTTATCTTCCAGTTTAGTCTTTCTAGCTGGAGCCTATCAGAGGCTATGAATCTTTAACCTGGGGCTTGCTGGCTACCATTTGTTTAAGATGAAAATGTATTCAATTCACACCCACTCTTGGTAGCTACCTTTTGCTTATCCCTTGAACCTATTTTTTTTCTCCACTGTGCAGAAATAAGAATGTAAGAGATGAAATCCTTTCTGTCAAAAACATTTTAAAACTATGCTTCTCTCTTTTTTTTTTTTTGGTATCCTTGTTACAAAGGGAATATCTAACTTAATATTGTTTCTTAACATATCAGTTACTGTAGCATTCTAATTTGTTTTCTTATCTACAGCTGTGTCTGCCTTCTTTTATGACTGACTGCATGCTATAACCCATGTCCCTAAATTTTAAGTGTCCCCTTCTTCTTTAAATTACCCAATGGGTTTAGATTGTGCAGCTAAACCTCTACTGATAAGGTTTAAGTGTACTAACTTTCATGTTAGGTATCAAAGGGAGAGGCCATCTTACAAAGTGTGATTCAGAAGCTTGGCACCCTGCTGCAGAAGTCACATTTTGCTTTGCTGAAATGTGTTGGATTATGTGATCATTTTCTTGGGACCCCAGACCCATCTCTGACACTATATATCTATCCCACTCTGGCCTGGAGCTCATGATCCTCGGACCTCAGCCCTCCTGAGTGACGAGATTACAGGTATGTCCCTCTACCAGGCATGGCCCTCAATTAGATTGTTAGTAGAGAAGAATGAGGTATAACCTTTCCAGCTCTGTTTCTAACCCTCTTTTTTACTTAATTTCTAAACTCTACTGAAATTACGGGTGGCCGGATTTGAGGAGTATGGAAGGTTGCCTTGGTGATATAGTCCCTCAAAACCGGAACCTAGTTCTTGGTTCTTTTGGGACTCTTAATTCATATTTCTTTGCAGGCTGACTTTTCTCAATCTATTACTTACTCCAGGTCAATAAGAGAACAGAGTTAAAACATTTCCATTCAGTGGCTGTCGATGATCTCAAGGTGCGTTTTGTGGCCCCTCCATTCTCACTTGCCTTTTCTGGAGCCTTACCCCTTAGTTCATTGTCTTACCCATTCTGAAATAAGGGTTAGCTAATTAGAGTTTAAGCTTTGAAGGTCTCAACTGCAGTCAGCAGTTATTTGCAGTTTATTGTAACTTGTAGAAGGCTGTTCCCTATCGTGTTGCCCAAGGGAAGGTAGGAAAAGATAGGAATCACAGTGGTCTGTTTTAGAGGCGTGTATGAGATTATCAGCAGGATTCAGTTTGTCCTCTGGTATTTGGTGAGAAAAAAGGTTGATCTAATTAAGTGAGCTAACATGTACATATTGAGAAAATACAAATTTCCTTGGAAACAAGTCAGTTTCATAATTTGAACGATAGTGTGTGTCTTAGTTTGTGTCTCCATTGCTGTGACAAACCACTGACTAATACCAACTTGGGGAGGAAAGGGTTTATTCAGCTTACAACTACTAGGTCGCAGTTCATCAGGGAGCCCAAGGTAGGAACTCAGGGCAGGAACCTGGAAGCAGGAGCTGGAGCACAGGCCATGGAGGAACGCTGCTTACTGGCTTGCTCCCCTGGCCCCTGCTCAGCCTGCTTCCTTATGCAACACAGGCCCACCTACCTGCCCAGGGGTGGCACCACCCACAGTGGGCTGGGCCCTACCACATCACTCATCAAGAAGATGCCCCTCAGACATGGCCACAGGCCAGTCCAATAGAGGCAATTCCCAAATTGAGGCTCCCTCAACCCAGATATGTCAAGTTGACACTAAAGCTATCCAGCACAGTGTGTAAGTTGGAGTAGAAATGGTTTCCATTTTATTTATATCTAAAGAAAATATGCCTAGATTGCAAGAAGAAACAACTGGTTATGGATACTGTTGCATCAAGATACAGGCTTGCTTTCCCCATGAGGTTTACAAGTTTCTCTGAAGGAAAGATGGTTTGACTGCAGACTTCTCCTTAGGCATTCCAAAGGGGCACCCAGATGCAGTCAAATGTTTTGAGCCATATCTTTGCTAAGTCCTTAGACTGACTGTTGGCAACTCTCTTCGGTCTTACCGGTAAAGAATGTTTTGAACTCTTGAATACCAAGACAGTTTCCGGTTTTCCAGTGGACCAGACTGAATCTTGTGACCATGATTTGTACCAGCAGATGCAACAGTAAGGATTGATAACACTCTGGGGACTGGAGTGATAACTCAGTGGTTAACAGCATTGGCTGCTCTTGTAGAAGACTGGGGTCAGTTCCTAGCATCCACATGGTGGCTAATCTATAACTTTAGTTTCAAGGGATCTGGTGCCTTTTTCTGGCTTCTGTAGGCATCGCACACACATGGTACACTTACATACATGCAGGCAAAAGTATTTCTATACATAATAAATAATAAAAGGATTTGAGAAGACTCTTGAGCCTCCTCATTGCAAATGTGAAAACTGTTCTAGAATGAGCTGATAGGTCTGGGAGAAAAAAGTGGACATCCTTTTTTATTTTGGTCCTTTGAGATGGGTTGGCCTGGAACTCTACAGTCCTTCTGCCTCAACTTGCCAAGTGCAAGTTGAGGTTATAGGTATGGACCACCACATTGAGTTCCTTATTTTATTTATTTATATTTTGTTTTCTTCTTTGTTTTTTTGTCTTTTTGAGACAGGGTCTCTGTGTAGCCCCATCTGGCCTAGAACTTGCTATGTAGACAGGCTGGCCTCCAAATTACTTTTTTTAAAATAAGGAACCCAGTGGGGTGTGATGGCTCACGCCTTTGATCCCAGCACTCAGGAGGCAGAGGCAGGCGGATCTCTGTGAGTTCAAGGCCAGCCTGGTCTACATAGTGAGTTCCAGGACAGCTGGGGCTGCAGGGAGACCCTGTTTCAAAAAGATAAAAAAAAAAAAAAAAAAAAAAAAAAAAAAAAGTAATTTCATTTGAATCTACTCTCTTAACAGCTTTGGGACAGGAAGAACATATCATATTGTTCTAATTTACAGACATCAAAGCCTACATACAGTAAATTGCAGCTGTGGTGTCAAATAGAAATGTAAATTCAAGCCACATATGTCATTTTAAATTTTCTAGCAGCCAAATATAAAAAGAAAAGTGAAATTAATTGGAGTACATTTTGTTTAACACAGTTTATAGAAAACATAACATTCTCATATGTAGCCAAATAAAAAATATTGAGACACTAAATTTTTTTCCATGTAGCCTTGGAAATCTGGTCAGTGTTTTGACTTTTAAGTACCTCATCTCAGCTTGCCCTAGCCACTCATCTGTTCTTGTCCTGTTGGCCAGCGGAGATCTAGAACACAGAGCTCTACTTCCGCCATAGTTAGTCCTAGAACAAACATCTACATTGAAAATGCAGGACCGCATGGTGCCATCAAAACAGCCTTGTTTAGTAGAGTATGTCTTGCATTGTTCTCGTGAGGTTTACCTCTCAGATAATTATGTGTCACATAGTATTTCCTGTTGGCAGTGAGCTAACTAAAGTCTCTTGTTACTTATTTCATTTCTTAGAACCATTAGAGCATTGTTAATGCATATAAAATAATACCAGCAGTCATTATTTGATAATTATGAACATTTCACATTTTATATGAGAGCCAGAAAAAAAATGTATGCACAAAAATCATACTCTCAAACTTTCCTGTGGGGGAAATAAATGTACTTGTGGAAGGGTGCCAGATAAGCAGGGCAGAATGGCCCTAGTGATGGTTGCCTGGAATTTGAATTCACTTTGGAATATAAGGAAGGAATTTACATCGTGATTAAAGCAGCCAGTTTAGACATGGGTACCATAGACATGATTTTTCTAATGATTTTCTTTACTGACTTAACATTTTCCATAAGCAGGCACATTGTTTTCTAATTTTGGTACTACTGTGTCTATTTCTTAGGTTTCTTATTTCATTTGGGTGTGCTCCTGTTTTGACAGATAGTCCCTTTCCAGGCTTCTGTTAATGAAAAAGAAAGAGAAGTGAGCTGAGGTTTTTATGAGCATGGAGGCAGAGGAAGGTTTCCTAAAATGGAGTGATACATAGTATTTTACGAAGATGATGAAAATACTCACCATGGCAACCAGTCTGCTTTTGCCCATAATGCAAAATATCCTATTAGCATTTGTTTCGTCAGAGAAACTTGAAATTAGTAGTAGTGTATTAGAGATCAAAGGGAAGGTAATATACTGTTTAGGTAGAAAAGAAGGACTAGAAGAATTGTGATCAGAATTGAAATGTGAATGCCTGCCTCTCCAGGGAGTCTGAGGGAAGAGGGGCAGGGTTGGCACACAGTCCAGTTCAACACATACTTATATCAGCATGTCTGCTTTAACTCCTGTCTGCCTTTCCATGATAATTTACATTTTACTTATTCCTGGCTTCTAAATTTTATACTAAATATTTCTTATAAGCAGCCTTAAGTCCTGTGGAAGTGTGGGGGAAGTAATGTGTTTTTATGGGCGAGGTTTGATGGGCTTTAGGAGGTAGACGCTAGAAGACACCATTGTAATATTCTTACGTCCAGAGGGAGGAGCCAGACTTTTTTCATCATCTTTCATTCTAAGTGAACGCATACCTCCTTTGTCACAGAGGAAATAGAGGCTAATAGGTCCAAACTCCTTCAGTTTAATTTCTGGCACCCCAATGGAAACATAATCATAATTGTACCAACCCTTCCAGGTGTTTCACCCCTTATTTACTGGGTTTCATTTCTCTGGGGGTTTGTTTGGTCCTTAACTGAGTGTTCTCGTTCTTTCTCTCTCTCTCTCTCTCCACACACACACACACACACACACACACACACAGCGGCTGGGGAGTTAAGGGGTGGGACTGGGTGCCCCGAGG
>NW_008330318.1:399834-443213 GCF_000622305.1 Nannospalax galili
ATGTGGGATAGAAACAAAGAAGGTGGGCAGGCATTATCTCCACAATGTATGTACTTACAGTGCTCTCGCTCTCTCTCTCTCTCTCTCTCCCCCCACACACACACACACACACCCACACACACACACACACACACCCTTTTTTTTCCCCCTCTATTTTCCTTTCCTTTGGACTTACAGGGATGTTCAACACTTCTCATTTCAAAACAACCTTTCCTTGGCCTGACATCTCAAGTCAATCTGTTTTTCTCCTCTTCTTGTGGCCACGTTCCTCCAGACAGAAGTCACCTGTGTTTCGGCTCACATCCCTCCATCAGTGTAGTCAGTATATCCCATTCTAGCTCCAGAGCTTCACTAAATTGGAGGTGACTGAAGTAAGTCATCAGTGATGTTCTAATCACCAAGCCCAGTAGATACATTTTAATATTTTTCTTTATAATAAATATTGAATTCTTTCTGTATGGAAGAAGAGACTGTTAAATGTTAAGGATAAAAGATTGCAACAGACAGCTGTACCACAGAGGAGTTTATACCATAGTAGGAGAGATGGTTTTAAAAAATTTTGGGGGGCTGGAGAGATGGCTCAGTGGTTAAGATCACTGGTTGTTCTTGCAGAAGACCCAGGTTCGAATCTCAGCACCCACATGGCAGCTAACAACTGTCTGTAACTCCAGTTCCAGGGGATCCAGCGGCCTCTTCTGTCTTCCGTGGGCATTGCACCACAGGGGTGCAGGCAATACACCCATACACACAAATATTTGAATTCACAAATATAGTCCAGGCTGACCTTAAACTCAGGGTGATCCTCCTGCCTTGTGCTTCTGAATACTAGAATTTTAGGGGTATACCATTACATCTGGCTGGAATTATTACAATTACTTCTCATGTTAAATAGGAAACATCTAGTCATAAATGGACTACAAAATGCCCATGGCCCAACATTTTCTAAGCTAAATTTGAATTTGAACTTGGATCTGACTTTACAGTCCTAGCTGTTCATGGGCATGCTGCTTCCATAATTCAGGACCTTAATGTTTATGCCTGCATTTGTTGAGAGGTGGGCTCTGATCTGTTAAGTCATTGACATGTGTATGGGAGGGGTGGGGAAAGGCTTCTTTTTGGTTGATTGTCTATAATTAGAATGCATATAATTCTGAAAAAGATGCACACTTCTGTTTGAGTCCTAGAGAAGCAACTTGTCAAATGACACAGAGCTTTTGTGTATGTGTGCAGCAAATTGACAATAGATTCCTAGTCTGATGTTTATTTCTCTGTTAACAGCAGTCCACCCAAACTTTTGAGGCGTGTGCTTAGGAGTCTAGTATAGGGGCTGGAGAGCTGGCTCAGCTGGTCAGAGTAGGTGGTCCTCTTGCTGAGGTCCCAAGTTCAGCACCCTTGTCAGGTGGCTTATGATCACCTGGACCTCCAGCTCCAGGGGATACAATGCCCTCTACTGGCCTCTGTGGGCACTGCACTCACATGTACAACACACACTCAGACACAAACATATGCACATAATTTAATATAAAATAATTTTTAAAAAGATAAGTATGGAAGAAAGGTTAGAATACTAGTCCTCTTCTATTACCTAGATCGGGTGGGGTTTCTACTGGTAGAATCACCACACTTTATAGTGATTTGAGGAGCCCTGTCACTGTCTATCTATGTACAGAATGACTTGGCTGAGGAGTCAGGTAGCTAGATTTGATTTGTCTATGGCTCCATTAGAGTTAAGCTACCTCGTTCTTTGTAAAATAGGGATAATATTAGTACCTCTGCCATGGAGTTGTTAATGAGAATCAGTTCATCTGTATAAAGCATTTTGAGAAGTGCCTAACATTTAATAAGTTCTCAGCTGCTTTTAGTTGCTGTTTATTATGATGGTTTCAAGCTGGGCATCATGGTTGATGTCTATAATAATATTAGCACTTAGGTGGCTAAGGTAGGAGAGTCTCAAGTTTGAGGTCAGCTTGGGCTGCACACTGAGACCCTGTCTCAAAAAGATGATGGTTTCTATCCCAGCTTACTTCCTGGGCCCTGCTATATGGTTGTCATCGGTTGTGGGGTGACAAGAATTGATATTTATAAGATATCATAGAAGAGCAAATCAGTATCCTTGTCCCATGGCTTTTTGTTATTAATTTATCTATTAATTTTCTTATCTCTGAGTACTTATTCTGTATGTGTCAATTAAACAACTAAAATGTCTATATAGAAAAGAAAAAAAAAAAACACTATAATTTTTGCCTTCCTGTAAGTGATTTCTTCTTTCCCCCAGCAATATGTAAAGGCCTAATTGGAGTAATTATATTAATATATTTAATTACCTCCCTCCCTCTTTTCTTCCCTTATATCTTTGATACAGGGCCTCTGTTTAGCTCAGAGTAGCCTGATAGTCCCTGTGTGGCAGAGGCTGACCTCAAACTCTTTATCCTCCTGTCTCAGCCTCTGAAGTGCTGGGATAATATGTGTGTGCCACTATGCCTGGCCATCACCCCCCTTCTCTCCCTCTCCCTTTCCCCTCCTTTCTCTCTCTCTACATCTCTGATAGAAACAGAAACACTCAGGTGACCTTTTCAAGAATTGCTAATCCCAAAGCAACTTCTGAAGAAGGTTGGTTCAGTGAAGGTTTAGTGAAGGGGAAAGGAAATGATCCAAAGAATATGCATAGTCTTTTTTCACAGGTCTGTCTTATCTGATACGCTAACCTTGTAGGAGTCCGTAGTATTTATTAAACCACAAAATTGTGTTTGTCCTTATCAATCCCTAAAGATACTAACTGCTGGTTTGGCTAATTTACTTCTCGAAGTTAGACTAATAAATCATTTTTTACCGTTGCTATGGTTTTTGAAATCTAAGCCAGGCTACATCTAGCTTTATTAAAGATACTTTTCATGAACAATCATGGTATTTCAGGAAGGGCATGGGCAGACAATCATTAACAGTATAAGAACTTCCTAAGCTCTTTTTTGTATGGACTACCCAAATCAGAAAGCCACTCTGAGATAGTCCGAGGTCTTCCTGTGATGTTTCCAGTGAGGGCTGACATTTCATTTTAAGCATGTCGTATAACAGCTTTTCACGAGCTGACTCTGACTTTCAGGAAATGAAATGAAAACGGCAGAATTATCAGTCCAAAGATCCACAATCTTCTAGAAGAAAGAACTGCTGCCCTTTTGAAGATGTCCATCTCAATGATGTCAGTGCAGAGCCCAGATCTCCTGACATGTTGGCAAAACCAGTTTTAGGAGGTTAGGTCCTAACAAGTCTCTGCTTTTAAGGGCATTCAGACTATGTTGATGGTGGAGGGAGAGAGGAGGACGTAAAAATGAATTTCGAGTTTTTCCACCCCATAAGGCTCTCTGTGCCAAGCTGGCCAGGTGAGTCAGTGTCGGAGAATCTTTCCTTCTGGGAGCCACGAGGAATCATGCGAGAACTAGCAGGGAAAAGTGCTTTCCTCACATCAGTCCAGCTTGGGAGACGTTCTCTGAGTGACATATGTTCCTACCCCCCAAAGAAGAATGTCAAGTTCTGTGCGCTAACAACATAGCTTTAAAAAAAAGTAAAACAGGCTGGGCATGGTGGCCTGCGTTTTTAATCCCAGCACTTGGGAGGCAGAGGCAGGAGGATCTTTGAGTTTGAGGGCCAGCTGATGCTACAAGAAATCCCTGTATCAAAAAGGCCAAAAAAAGTAAAACAGAATTCATTGTTATAAAACTTGCTAAAAAATTCTATTTAGATTATTTTATTTTTTTGTCTTTTTAAGACAGTCTCCCAGCTGGCCTGGAACTCGGTATGTAGACCAGGCTGGCCTCGAATTCACAGAGATCCGCCTGCCTCTGTAAGATTAAAGGCGTGTACCACCACCCTGCTAAAAATACCATTTCGAACTGTTCAGTCAGAAGCACACAGTTATCAAACATGCAGACTCTGTGGCGCCAGCACCAGCAGCTGTCTGCCTGGTCTGTTTCATCACCCTCACCTTCTACAGTGGTGTTCCCTCCAGCCTGTCCTTTTCTGCCTTCGGGCATCTTCCCTATCTTTGCACCTGCCTCATAGGCTTGGGCTCTGCTTTGGAGGAACAGGCTTAACAGAAAACCTTGCAGATCTTTTCTGCGGCTCATCCTTCACCTTTTTAATCTTTTTAAGCATCTCTTTCAGCATTTTGCATGGGCATGGCAGCTGTGGAGAGGATGGGAGGATGGAGGTGCTGATGCTGCCCTGCCTGGATTCAGTGGTGGTTGTTTGCTTTGTCCCAGAGTTGTTTTTGCTCCTTCCTTCTTCCTCACTGTAATCCAAGCAACCAGGAGGCCGAGGCAGGCAGATTGCCATGAGTTCATGATCAGCCTGAACTACACAGGGAATTAAGAAATCCAGAAAAGGAGCTGGGAACGTAAAGTTGGTAGAATACTTACTAACATGCCCAAAACCCTGGGTTTGATCTCCAGCACAGCATAAACCAGATGCTACAGTCATGCATGTGGTCCCAGTCCTCAGGAGGTAGTCAGGAAGTTCAGAAGTTTAAGGTCATCCTTGGCTACCTAATGAGTTCAAGGCCAGCCTTAACTACATGAGACTCAAAAAAAATTTCCCTAGTATTAATATTGTTGGAGTGAGTAGATATTTGAGTGAGAAACTGCCTGAGTGTGTGATTGTTGATTTTTGCTTTCCCTAGACTAGCTGTGTTTGTGGTTTAGAATAACTGCACATAAAAGTTTTCTTAACATTTCTCTCATGTTAAAATAACTACATATAAAGTAATTACATGTTAGTTTCTTACCAGATTTGCTAACCTTTCTTTAAAATAATAAGTATCCTGTCTGCTTCTGAGCACAGGACCAGGCTTGCTTGCGTTGATGATTTCTCTGTTTTCCTGTACAGTCTTCCCCAGGCCTCCCCTGCCTCCCATCACTTTTCCTCTTTCAAGTAGCAGTCCTTCACTACTTCACCTGCCCTCTGTTCTAGTTTCCCTTTCCACTTGCAGTTTAATCGATCTGCTAGATGGAGCTGATGGAAGGAGATTTGGAACATGCCCTCCAGTGATGAGCCTCCAAGGCACTGCTAAATCAGTGTAAGTATGTGCTTCAAGGTCTGAATGAATTGGGCAAGACCTAGGAGGAAGCACTTGAGACTACCTATGGGGATCAGGAAGCTTCCAAGAGGAGGTGACAGGTCAGATGCACTTTGGTAAGTAGCCTAGATGGAAAAGGAAGGGAAAGTTAACTAACATGGTGTGTTCTACATCTTTGCCCATGTTGTGATCCTCTTGTTTCTTTTGGAGATCCCAGACCAGGAAAGTTCCTACTGTCTTCAGTCTTCAGCAGAGAAAGGGCTTATTCCCATCTACTTGAAGTTGCATTTAGTCCTCTGGTTATTTTTTTTTCCTCATTACTTTGAAGCGTACCATCTTTCCTCCCTGTTTCTCTTTCATATGAAGAAACTTTGTGCCAGTGAGCTTTGCTTTCCCAATTCTTCTCTCAACTCACCTTAAAATTGTGATCTGCTCAACTCTGGACATCTAGAATTGCTTGGTTGCTTTTATTCTGCTGAAACAAGTGCTTTGTTGATTGTATACATTGCAAAATAGGTTATGTATGCAGTTGCTTATTTCCATTGACAGCCCCCCTCCACACCAACCTACTACTGCTTGAATTCTTCACGGCCAATCTTCTGAAGCTCTGTGCATAAGCCATGGACAGTCAGACCTCATATTTAGTATTTGGCTGGGATAGTAAAAAACAGGTCTATTTCCAAACATTCCTCTTATTTCTCAATGATGGGGGCAAAGAAGCAGCTTACTGACTTCTAGCTGAGTTCTTGACATTTTTCTGTGCTGAAAAGATCCGTGATGATATGATAAAGCCTTTGGCTTTAGAGTCAAATGTGAAATGGTCTCAGAGTAGAGAACGGGAAGGGCACATAGTGAAGCAGTGAGGTAAATGCCCATGAGGTGACATTGTCACTGGTCTGAGGAGTATTGGAGGACACCTGGTTCAGTCTGTACTGGCACAAGGGATGCTTTCTGGAAGAAGTGGCTGAAGGGGGGGCAGTAGTAGGAGTTACCCAGAGGCGGTATCTCAAAGTGTGCAGGTGCTTGCTAGGTAGAGAACATAATGGTGTGGTGCAGGCGTGGGTTGCACCATAAAGGGCCCTTCAGCCCATCTTTAAAACCACCGGTGGCTTGTGTTTCTGTCATTTTAGATTATTAGGGGATCTACAAAGGCATCACTATTACCAAAGGAGTTTTTCTTTTCCCCGCTCCTGAATTCTCTTGCTTAGTTTCCTCGTTTCCCTTGTATCAGTGCTTTGTCCTCTGGCATGTCTGCCCTTCTCCATCTGCGGAGTCTTAGTAACGGGGTTATATAGCATTGACCCAGGTTGCATGTGCATTAACAGTTGTTTGGTGCCAATGTTTGTGATGTCTATTCCACTGGTTTTGTAAGGATTAAATCAAATAATAAATTCACAGCCTCCTGGACAGTGCCTGACTTACAGAAAAGTAATAAAGGTTATTTCCTGTATGCCTCTCTATCTTCATGGGCATAAATCATTTCTAGTTTACGTGGAAGGACTACCTAAGCAGTTCTCTTAAAGCTAACTGTATTGGCTATGGATTGATAAGGTTTGTCAACTCCTACTCTGTTCAGACCCTTGAATTTTCATCCTAATAAACAGCATACCTGTTCCATAAATCACTCCGGGAACTTTAGGCGGCCTGTATTAGTTTCTTCAGGATGCCATAACAAGATACCAGAGATTGGATGGCTTAAGCAAGGAAACTTGTTTTCTCATAAATCTGGAAGCCAGTAGCGAGGTGGCAACACATGGGGCTTCTGCTAAGGGCCCAGCTTGCTGGCTTGTATCTTCTCCCATCTGTCCTCTTGAGTTGCAGAGCTCTGAGGACTCCTCTTCCAGCAGCTCCAGCAGCCTGGGCCTCCACCTTTGGACTTCATTTAGACTTAATCACCTTCAAGACTGTATCTCTTATGTCACATAGCTATTAGGACTTTGATATATGAAGTTTGGGGGAATTCAATGCGTAGTTTAGTTCTCTAGGAGTTTTAAAAAAATTATAGTAGTATGTTTATTATTACATATTCTGTGCTTAAGGCCATGTTGGTTTTTTTTTTTTTTGAGACAGGTTCTTCCTGTACCCCCTGGAACTCACTATGTAGACCAGGCTGGCCTTAATCTAACAGATATCTGCCGGCCTCTGCTTCTTGAGTGCTGGGATTAAAGGCATGCACCACCATGCCCAGCCAGACCTTTATTAATATGACTGGAATTCAATTTTATCACCTCAAACCAAATTTAGTAAAGTCTATTTTTTGTTGGAGGAGACTGGTTCGGCCTAGTGTATTTGCTGTAAAGCTTTGCCTCTGGTGGATGAGCTTGGATTTACTGTTCCACTTTCCTGCCTGTTGAGCAATTTAAAAAAATATTTTATTTATTATTTTTATTTTTTATGTGTGTACCTATAGTGCCTGCATGTGTGTGAGTACACCTGTGTTGTGCAGTGCCCGAGGAGTCAGAAGAAGGCATTGGATTTCCCTTGGAACTTGAATTACAGACAGTTGTTAGCAGCCATGAGGGTGCTGGGAATTGAACCCCTCCCGGTCCTCCAGCCAGTGCTCTTATCCACTGAACCATCTCTCCAGCCTCCCTGTTGGGCAGTTTTATATGTGAAATATAATAGTGCATTGCTTTTATTTATGTTTCTGTAATTTAAATATTTTTTAATCGACTTTTTTTTTTTTTTTTTTAAGAACTGTTTTGAGGTATACAGAAAAATTGAGTAGAAAGTACAGAGTTCCTAGACTCTGGGCTTACATGCCGCCACCTCCATCGCCAACCTCAGCATGTGCTGCCAAGGGTTGCTGTTTGTTAGAATTGAAAAACCTGCCACCCACAGTCCATAGTTCACCGCAGGTTTCACTCTTGCTGTATATTGTGTGGGTGTGGACGAATTCTTAGTGACATGTAGTCACCTTTACAGTATCACAAGGAAGAGTTTCACTGTTCTCAGTCCTCTGCTCTGCCCATTCATCCCTCCCCCCACCCCACTACTGTGTGACGTGTTGCCTTTTCTAGAAAGTCGTACAGTTGACGTCTAACTGATCAAAGTGTTTTCCATTGATTTCTACCATTTAGCAATGTGGCCTTTCTGTCTTCCTGGCTAGCTTATGCATTTTTTGACCACGGTGGTAGGGGGGTGAAGGGGGGTGGGGTAAGGCTATCTTGTGACTCAGAAGGCACATGCTCTCCAAGCTGGCCTGGTGAAAGTTACTTTAATCTGATTAAGGTGGTGAACACAGAATTCTCTATTGTAAAGTTACTGCTTTCCCTCTGTAATTCATGTTTTGTGAGATTTCATGATACCATGCAAAATACCCTGTTTCTCATTTTCAGGCTTTTGCCTGATGCACTTACTGTGGTTTTGCACAATGGCAATTTCTAAGTTAATATAGTAAATTTGTTCTTTCCAGTGTAGGTTTTTTTTTTTTTTTTTTTTTTTTTTTACCATGGATTTTTTTTTTTTTTTTTTTTTCAACTGTCGGACTTTTATTTAATTTAAAATTTCATTTAATTTAGAATTCTCACATTTGGCTCTCTTTAAAAAAAAAAAAATTAACTTCCCGGAGGACTTTCTCACTTCCCATGATTTAAGATTTCTAAAAGGAAAAGACAATGGAGACCATCCACAGTAATAAGTGCCTTAAACTTGGAAAATTAGATAAAAATCAGTGCACACAGTCCACTCAGAACGCTGCCTGCCTCCCTTCTAGGGGAGTGGATAACTCCTTCCATTTTCTCCATATGTGCCTTTCTTGGGCAGACTAAGATCTCCCAAGGAATTAGTAGGGGGGACATCAAGGGCTAGAAAATACCCTTTGATAAGCTCATGTAACTTTGATGTTCAGCTGGACTAGGTGGCAGAGAATCTCTGAAGATCCAAGCGATTTGAAAATTGGAGATAAGAAAAACAAGAAGAAAACGGGAAGATGTTATTTCAGTCAGAGTTCATGTGTGATGGGATTCAGTCTGTTTATTTACAGACTCCAGCACTGAGCACTTTACCCCTGGATTCGGAAAGGACTTGTGGCTTTGATTTTGTGCCACGTATTTCATCACACCCTGAAAATGAATTTGAATAAAGTGATAAAATTTGATATTTGATTTAGTTTTCAAACCATGTTTGAATCTGCCAGTGGTATGAAAATTAAATTACTACTCAGTTTGCTGCATAAATTAAAAGCAGGGCTATATTAGGAGACTCTAGACTCCTGCATGAGACCATCTCTGCCTTTTGTTTTTTACAGTGTTTTTTTTTTTTTGTTTTTTGTTTTTCCTTTTTGAGACAGGGTCTCCCTGTAGCGCCAGCTGTCTGGAACTCACTATTTAGACCAGGCTGGCCTTGAACTCAAAGAGCCTGCTTCTGCCTCCCAAGTGCTGAGGCCATAGGTGTGTGCCACCACCCCCGGCTGTTTTTTCACAATTTGTAACTTGCATACTTCAGCACTTGGAAAGGGATGGCACTGTGAAGAGTCCTCTTAGTGTTGCTAGGAAACCCCAAGATCTATGTTGAAGGATCTTGAGATTTCAATTCATTCTTAGTATAACATAATGAATATTTGAACATTTAAAAAATATTTCCAAAAAGAAATATTGAAAACCATTTCTGAAGCTGTTTAAAGTATCTTAGGGAAGATGGCATCTCTTCGTATCTGAGGGGGTTTGTTTCCAGGTCCCACTTACAAATACTCTAATGCATTCACAAAGTGGAGTAGTATTTGCATATAACCTAAGTGCATCCTCCTACAGACTTTAAATCCTCTTTAGATTGCTAATGATACTATGTAAATGTTATGTAAATAGTTGAAAAAGGTAATCTGCATTTGTCCAGTATAAGTGCGGTTTCTTTCGTTTTTCTATTCTTTGAACATTTTATACATATATACAATGTTATCTTTGTTGTTGTACTGTGTAGCCCTGGCTGGTCTGGAACTCTGTGTGTAGACCAGGCTGACCTCAAATTCACAGAGATATGCCTGCCTCTGCCTTTGCCTCCTGAATGCTGGATTAAAGTTTGTGCCACACCACCTCTGGCTTTTTTAAGTACAATATCTTGATTAATTATTTGAGAATTCCATACATGCATTCAGTGTATTTTGATTCCACTCACCCCCCTGACCCAACTCCACCAACTCTTCTTAGCCCCCCGCCCCCCAACTTCATGTTCTTAAAAAAATTATATCCCTTGGAATCCAATTTGTGCTGCCTTTGGTGTTGGGCCATTCACTGGGGTGTGGTTGACCTACCAGGGGTCACACCCTTAGAGAAAACTGACTTTCTCATCCCCAGAAGCCATCAACTGTCCAGAGGGCCTCAGTTAGGGGAGGAGGCTTGTGATTGCCTCCCCTGTCCTTGCTGGAATGTTAACTGACTTGCTTTTGTGCAGGCAACCACAGCTGCTGTGAATTCATCAGTGCAGCAGTTGTGTCCTGTCCAGAAGACAGTTTTGCCCTAATCCTCCCTGACCTCTGGCTCTTAAAATCCTTCTACCTCCCCTTTTCTGTGATGGTTCCAGAGCCTGGGGGCGGGGGACTGGTAGTGTGCTACAGATGTTCCATTTATGATTGAATACTCCACAGAAGCCTAGTGTCTGTACTTTGACCAGTTACAAGTTTCTGTTTTAACCTATTCACTGCAGGTACAATTAAAAAAAAAAAAAAAGTTTGAATCCAAGGTTGGTTGAATCTATGGATGTGGACTTTGCAGACACAGAAGACTGTCTGCATACAACTAAAATCTCAGAGTAGGGTTGGTGGGCTTGCGCAGCCAAACAAGAAGAAGGAAAGATATGAAAACTTAGTTTCATTTTTCATTTTACTTTGGTTGAGTGTATTGTATTAAGTAAGCAAGAATTAGGAGGATTTGAACTGTACACATTTGAATGTCTGGTGGGTGTCATTTAACTGTGTTTGACTTCTACAAAATGAAAACTAAAAGTATGTGGTGACTATAATGTTTTAATTGTTATTTGTAGAAATTTTAAATTCTCATATAATTTTTTATATTTCTGGGCTATTAGAGTCATTTTGAAATGGAATTTTCACACTGGAGTATACTTGGGTTTTTCTTATCTTAGTTGATATATAAAGTACTAATAACCAGATACATTTAATACAGGTAGTTACTATACAAAGGAACACTTGAAGCTGGGTAATGGGTGGGGTCATAGTAGAGCTTTTGTCTAGCCCTGTATTTAGCCCTCAGTGGTGGGATGGGAAGATTGTGAGAAGAAAGGAAGGGACCAGGAAGGAGAGGAAAAGGGGAAGGAGATGAAAAGGGTGATTCCTTGAGCAGTATCACCTGTCTTTGGTATCTGAGGAGGTTTGGTTCTAGGGGCCACTCAAATATATATATAAAATGGAGCAGTACTTGCATATAACCTAAGCCCATCCTCCCATAGGGAAAGGGAAAGACTTAGAGGGAACACTTGAAATCCTAGGACTTTTTTTCTTTAATTCTTTTCTGCTATGTGTAAGGTGCTGTATGAAGAGATAGAGATTCCGTGCCCTTAATGGAGCTAATGATTTAATCGTAAATCAATATTTCCTCTTTAGAAGTTTCTAAAAATATAAGGTAGCATTAGGAAGATAAACACACCCAAATTGAGGATGTGTGATAAAATATGGGCTGCTAAGTCAGCCTCACTGTAAATTGATAAAGGAAAATAAACCATTCCAAATTAGCAATGAAAATACTGAGGTGAAATACTGAGTGTTCCTAGAAGGAAGAACAGAAAGTCATTGAAGAACACAGAGAAGAATGCATTTTAAGAAAGAGGTAGCTGTGAGACAGTTTATTAGAAATAATGAAAGTGCCCAGTTCAAATATTTCTTCTGGAGGATTCTTAGTCAAATTCACTGCTGGGAGGCACACATGGCATCCAATCCCCTCCTCCCACAATCCTTGTGACAACCTGAGAAAAGAATTCTCCAAACCCCGGTTTGAAGAATCTTAAGGAGTTTATTGGACTTGCTAACTGAGCTTTGGGTGCGAGTTTCCTTACAAAAGAGTGGGTACCCCCCCCCCATTCATGGCTGTGTTCGAAAGTCCACACTCAAACATAATCCCTTGGTTCTGGACAGCCTCACAAAATGGCAAGAGACTGGCCTCATGGTTTTCCCACCTTTTATTCCCTTAGCCCCTCCCCTGCAAGCAGCTATGGTCAACTGATTGGATAGAAGAAGGAAAGGGAGTGACTCCTTTGCAGAGCATGGGAAGGAGGTGGGTCCATGGCTCCTCATCACAGGGTCAGAGGAACATCTGGTCACACTCCACCCCATCCTCTGGCTCTTACAAAACTTTCCACCCACCTCTTCTGCAAATATCCCTATCCCCGCACCTCGGAGGGAGTGGGGGCGACCTTTCTCCCATTGTAGTAGGGCGCTGGACTCTTCAAGTCTCTGCATCATCTGTTTGTTATGGGCTGATGGCTCAATTTAGTGGCATTTTATCTACTATAAAAACACAAACAGCAAAAAGCAAGAACAGGTAAACGGTAACTGCTATAATAGCTTATGGGAATAAACATAAAAGCTTGGACTGTACTTTAGTAGGTGCATCACATTCATCTAACAACACAATTGCAGTGACTTCTCCACTGGGGCCTATAACCTCTCCTGCCACAGGGGGATGGCCTGGTCTACAATACCAGGTGTCTGTTCCATCCTTAGGAGCAGGCGATTAGGTCCAATAGAAAATTAGCTGGTTGTACATACACTAGATGAGCCACTGTTGCACCAGCAGGAACATCTTGCTTTGCATGTTGATAGTGCAGCACGTGGGGTCCTTCGTTGAACAGGATGATGGGAGGCAATTCTCCCCCAGCCACCTGCATAGCATCTTCTGGCACTATGAAAGCCACCCATCCAGTGGCAGGGAGTTTCCAACTTAGTCCAACCTTGATTTCTCCCTCTCCCACACTCACATCATGTGGTGTCTTCAGCAATAGGGTCTTACTGTCCCCTTCAGGTGTACAACCAACATTATTAGCAATTGCCTTTATAGTTTTGGGTACCTCTGGGGTCCCTTTGGCCAACTGCTCATAGGGAGGCAACCCACCCCTGGTACTGGAATTTTCACTTAACAACCTTATGGCTTCTGGAAGGGCCTTTTTCTACCCCATAGGATTCCTTCTGGGCTTAAGGCTTTCAACTGTTCCTTTAGCAATGTGTTTTTTCTTTTAATTAATCCTGCTCCTGTAGGATTGTATGGAAGGTGGAAATACCGTTGAACCCGATTATCCTCAGTTCAAGCTTGCACATCTGTTCCTATGAAATGAATGCCTCTGTCACTATCAGTTCACCTCGGGCACCCATACATGACACTGAGTTCAGTAAGCCCCTTAACAGTGGCCTTGCCCGTCTCTCTTGCAAGGAAAGGTCTGTGTAAGGCCTGTGGCAGTGTCCACACAAGTGAGAGCATATTTACACCCCTCGCTGACTGTCAGGGGCCCTATATAATCTACTTGCCAGTCTCATAGGGGAAGCTGCCTTGTGAGCATGTCCCATCATGGCATCCATCCTCTGGGGCTGTAACTGGAAACACGCCTTATAGGCCTGTAAAGCCTGTTTGATGTCAGCATATTTTACCGGGATGCTGGCAGCTTTGGCTGTTCTAAATCCCATGTCAGCTCCTCCGTGACCCGACTTGATATGAGTCTAGTGAGCTGCTCCTAGGGGAACCTGAGGGCAGACAGCCCTCACCTTGGTAAGGGATTCAGCTTCCTGATTCTTGGGGGGACTTGCCAGGCAGTAGGCGGCCACGTGGCAAACTACCAGAGGCACTAGCTCCTCCTGCATTTTATTATATATGTCCTTCCACATTTGTTGTCCTCATAGTGGCCGTCCCATCACCTGCCATCACGTGCCAGTTTTCTTTCTCCCACCGGGCCATCCATAAGGTTAAGCCTTTGATGTCAGTACAAATTGTAACTGGCCAAGGCTCCCTCATTGTTACTATCCATACACCTCTCAATTCAGTGTATTGGCTGCTTTCTCCTCCCCTCTCTAACCATATAGTGTCAGTGTTCATCTGTATTGCCACTGGTACCCATTCTTGTCTGGCACCCCTGCTAGTGCCATCAGTATACCAGGCATCAGCCAAAATTGGGGGAGCCCCTTCTAAGCACTTGGTCAGGTCTTGCTGGAAGGTCAACTATAGGAGGTGGAAGGAGAGGCTCTGTGCCTTGAAATGATACAGGTCCTAGTACTGCCTGCATGGCATTGGTGATTGGGCTTGCTGACACCACCCCTCGCTGTTGCAAATATGCATGCCATCTTTGCAGCATTTGGTTTTGGGCCACCCCTGACGGGGGCTTGGCTAGCAGGCCCTCCACCCATCCTTTTATGGGATATGTGGTTTTTACAGTAATGGGGGGGTGGAGCCTGTAATGGATTCCACCTGTTGCAATGCTTTGCACATAGGTAGCAGTTGCTGTTGTAGCGCTGTGTATTGGGACTCTGCCCCTTTCCATGATTGGGACCAGAACCCAACCGGGACCATCTGTTTGGGTTGTTGTTGCCACAAGCCTCACCCATAACCTTCAGGGCTCCTGGTGACTTCCAAGAGGAAGAGACATCAAGGCATTGGGGCACACAGCTGCTTATCTTGCCCAACCAGTACCTTGGCCTGCTCAAAAGCCTCTTGGGCCTTTACATCCCAATCCCATGTAGCACCTCTCTTTAATAGATTATGTAGGGGACAAGTGACCTGAGCAAGGTGAGGTATAAAAATTCGCCAATACCCTAGAAGTCCCAAAAATATCTGTAACTGCTTAGCATTTATTGGTACAGGTTGTTGTAATATTTTCTCAACCGCTGCACTGGGTATCATGTGAGTTCTTCCTGACCATAAAACTCCTAAGAATTTTACCACTTTACCAGGCCCTTGTACCTTCTGTGGGTTGATTTCCCATCTTCACTCCTTCAGGTGTATTTGCATGTTCCCCAAATGAGCTTCCAAATCTGTAAGGCACTCAGAAGTTAGCATTATGTCAACTATGTAGTGGAACCTCCTCCACCATCCTGTGACAAACTATGGGGCTGTGGAGGTAACCTTGGGGAAGTACTCTGAAAGTCTATTGTCATCCATTCCACGTGAATGCAAATTGATCTTGGGATTCAGCAGCTAGGGGAATACTGAAGAATGCATTAGCAAGGTCCACTGCAGCATGGAAAGATCCCATTTCCTGCACCAGCTGATCAGTTAGTAGTGCAATGTTGGGCACTGCTGCATGAATGTTAGGCACCACCTTATTTAACTCCCGGTAATCTACAGTCATTCTCCAGGAGCCATCTGGCTTCCTGATAGGCCAAATGGGACTATTGAAAGGGCTCTGGGCTGGGCGGATAACCTCTACCCACTCTAATTCCTGGATGGTTTAGGTAATTTCATCTTGACCCCAGGCAGCTGGTACTGTTTGATATTCATGGCAGTTTGACTGGCTCCCATCTTGCCCACCCCTGAGTAATCACCTTTACTGTTTGCACCCTCAGCCGAAACTCTCCCACAGTAGTATGTAGGTGTGACCCAGTAGGGCATCCACCCCCAAAATGTTTTCTCAAAGGGGAGAGATGCACACCCTGTACTCCTGGCGGGGATAATTGCCCACTCTCAGAATGAGTCTAGTCCGCTTTACTTGTATGGTTTTATCCCCATACCCATCCACTGCTATCCACTGGCTGTGATGTTTTTGGGGATTGCTGTGAATTAACGTACACTCTGCCCCAGTATCCATTAGGGCCCATGTGTTTTGTATATTAGCGGGGGACCAATAAATTCTCAATTCGACATGTGGCCTCCAGTTACCCAGTATGGCCCTCACCTGTTGTTAACCTTGACCACCCCTTCAAGGCAGTGGTTGGGGGGATGGTCCCATCCAATGAGGCTGCCTTCCTCTGGAGCAGGAAGCAAAGTTGGAGTTACCTGCACCTCCTGGTCCCCAGTTTGTCTTCTGTGGTGAATTGCTGGTCAGGTCTTAAAGCCCTCCATAGGCTCACCAACACAGCGTTTGGCTGCCCATCAGTCTTGTCCCTAGCAACTCTTGCTCTGCACAGATCCATCCACGTCCATGCTCAGGAGACATGGAGGGGCCCCTTTGGTAAGTTCCGGCCCTTTTCTCTTGTTTCTACTCACTTTAGTACCTTTTGAACCCTGTTTACATGTTGGTCTAAATCATTTAAGTCTGCCAGAGCCTTGCCAGCCTCCTACAGGTCACGCCTGACTATGGGGCTTAGCACTGCCACCAAAGCTCCATACCAGTCTAATGGGCCTTGCTGAATCTGTGTCTTTCTTAAGTCTCCTGTAAACACAGTCCTGTCTGGGCCTTTGAACTGGGCATCAAATACAGCTTCCCTCATACCCAGTTCCCTCAACAGGGCCTGTCCTTTATCAGTGGTTTTCCAGTCTCTAGTATTCATGGGAATCTCAGCTGCAGATACCCACATGTCCCGAATGGCTCTTATGAGCCAATCCATCATAGACTGATTTCCCTCATATTGCTTTAAATTGTGAAGTCTTTGTCTCAAAGAGAGATGAGTGGTTATGTTGCTTAACTTCTCTGCTTCTATAGAACTTAAAATGATCCCATCTGCCCCCATGTCCCATAGCCTCACAAGCCAGGTGGCTAAAGGCTCCTTCATAGCTTGTTTTATGGTCTTTCCCAGTTCTAATAGTTCTGGTGCTGAGTATTCTATGATTACCATGGTTTCCTGCACCGGGCTATTGTTCTATTGTTAAGACCTCCATCAACATGTTAGACCATGGATTTTCCCTTCTTTGAATTAAAGGTCGGACCTAGGGAGTATCTCCCACTATCTCTAGGTCACTTCCTTCTTCACTACCTGACTCTTCCCAGGGGTTCCAGGTTTTAGGATCCCAGGCTGGGCCTTTTATTATCATTCTGATCTGGGCTTTTTTTTCCCTTTTGACCTCCTAGATGTAAAAAACTGCATGCCAACACCTTCATCTCCTTTTCTCTCTTATCTAATTTACCGGCAAGGTCAGAGGCCAGGACTGAAGAGGCCAGCCTCATATCCCTCTCCCACTCTAATTCCTCTCTAACACCTTCAGTTTTCCTTCTGGCTAAGGCCTCTGCTTGGGACAGATTTATTATCAATAGCAGCAGCCAAGCGGCCTCTGTAGCTACTTTTTGACATTTCTGTCCCTGGTGTGCTACTCCCAGAGCTTGCAGAATCTGTTCCAGACCTTCTGCTGTTTTCAGGGCATCTCCATAATCACGTGGCGGCCACCACTGGTCAAGCAGGCGTGCCACCCCATACCATCTACAAGATGGCTGCAACCCTGGGATTTCTCCCATTGCCCTCGACTGTTTAGAAGGCCTCACCTAGTTACATATCTCACTGTCTACTGCATTAACCATGCCACTGCAGCCACCCCCACCAAGCCTATGGGAATGGCCCACCAGGTTAACATTTCCTCAGCCCACACTCTCCCCTCACCCCACTCTACTTTGGTTGTCCCCATACCAGGAACATCATCAACACTCTTACAAAGCTCATTCTCAGTTTCATCAGATCCTGTAGGCTATGCCCATTGTTAGTCAAATTCACTGCTGGGAGGCATATGTGGCATCCAATCCCCTCCTCCCACGGTCCTTGTGACAACCTGAGAAAAGAATTCTCCCAACCCTACTCATCAGTGTCAAATCCTATTTTTGCTAGAAATATAAACATGAAATGGAGATTTTGTCACACAAACTTTTGGAACAATAGTAGGCAGTTGATTGGTCTCAGTCAGTAGGTTCAGATAGTGGATCATCAGTCTTTGTTGTGTATAAAACCAACCCCCAACTTAATAAGCTTAGCACAGCAATCATGTATGCATGATCCTGTGGATGCCAGGGTGGGCTAAGCTGAGAAAGGAAGCTCTGGGCTCCTGGGGCTGCAGGAGCTGACCTGGACTTGGGGTATGGTTCTAGGGTGGTATAGCTGTTGGTCAGAGGCCTCAGTTATTTCCCACACAGTTTGTTTGCATGATGGTGAGAGTTCACAAGGAGGCGAGAGTGGACTTAGCAAGGAAACCTGAGGCCTAGCCCTGGTCTTGCCCAGTGCACTCTTGCCGTGTTCTACTGGTCAAAGCAAGGCCAGCCTCAGGTTTAAGGGAAGAGAGCAAACGATTTGTACCCAGCCTTGGTTCAGTTTGAGGAATGCTCTTAGATGCTCTAGTTCTCAATCTTTTAGCTTCAACTTTGCCAAAACTTTATTATATCTGATAGTCTATGTATTCAGCATATTTCTTTCCTAATAGAAAGGATCATGAGCCAGGAGTATTGGCACACGCCTTTAATCCCAGCACTTGGGAGGCAGAGGCAGGCAGATCTCTGTGTGTTCAAGGCCAGCTTGGTCTACATAGTGAATTCCAGTCCAGCTGGGGTTACAGGGAGACCGTCTCAAAAAGAAAAAAAAGGATCATGCCGTGTCTAATGACTTAACTCTTCATTAATCAATTGTAATTTATTGTTGGAAAAACAGCATTAAATAATCATTGTGGAGAGTGAGGGCTTTAAATTCATTTGCTCTTCATTTTGCTCCATGTGTTTGTGTTTGTAGTTGATGGGGGTGGGGTGGGGAGAGGGAAGAGAGAAAGAAGCAGACCTTGGGTGCCATTCACAGTCTTAGCCTTAGTTGTGCTGTTATGCAGCATTGACTGTCAGTGTTGGGCAGTGTCATAGTTCAAGCTGTAGAGCTCCATAGCACAACATGGTGGAAACTTAGGGTTCTACAAATTGAGAAGTTGGAGTTAATACTTAGAAAATGTCAGAGATGGGGATGGTAACTTGTGCCTTGTATTAGTTACTTTTCTGTTGTTGTGATAGAAACACTGACCAATGCAACTTATAGAAGGAAAAGTTTATTTGAGCTTACTGTTCCAAGGGGCAAGAGTCCATCGTGGTGGGGAGGTGTGGCATCAGGGGTGGCTGGAGGAGGAGTGGAAGCTAAGCGCTCACATCTTCAAGCAGGCACAGGAAACAAGAGAGCGACTAGGAGATCCAGCAAGGCTTAAGAACTCCCTAAGCCCGTTCCCAATGACGTGCTTCCTCCAGCATAGCCATATCTTCTAAGACCTCCCAAAACAATGCCACCAACTGGAGACAAAATGTGCAGATACTTCGAGTCTGTGGGGGACATTCTCATTCAAACCACCACATGGCTGTCATCTCAGCAGTGTTTCCAGGCCAGCCAGGCTTGCCAGAGTAAGACTCTGCCTCAGAATAACCAAAGAAGATAAAACAAAAGGTTGTCACAGGGAAATCACAGTTTAACTAGTGCCATGCAAACTTTTCTGTTGTAAATCATTTTAAAATATACTTTTCTCTGATAAATCATTACAGACTAAATTTGTGTTTGAAATCAAGTTAATGACTTGTTCAGACCTTGATCTTATGTAAAGACAAGTTTTGACTTCTTTAAAATGGTGCTGAGAATCAAAGCCATAGAACTGTTTTGGATGCTAGGCAGGTGTTCTACCACTGCATTCTCAGCCCCTTGTCTTTTGAGGCATGGTCTTGCTTTGTAGTTGGAGGATGGGATGAGGTTTAAACCCTTAATCCTCCTGCCCGTGTTTCCTAGGTGCTGAGATTACAGGAATTTGCTACCACATTTGGTGAGACATTTATTATTATTATTATTATTATTATTATTATTATTACTACTACTACTGCTGCTGTTACTACTATTTTTGAGACAGGGTCTTGCTGTGTAGTCCAGGTTGGCCTTTAATTTTTGATCCTTCTCTCTCTGCGTCTCTACTGCTAGGTTAATAGGTATTCAACATGCTTGGTGACAAATGATTTTTAAAGAATTGTTTGCCTTCCTGAGAATTACGCATAGGGCTTTGCACCTTCTAGGCAACTGAGATACATCCCCAGCCCTGGCCAAACTCATGGTCAGTCAGCTTTGGTGGTACACCCTTATAATAATTTTGGTACATGGTCAGCTGACAGGAGAACGAGTTGAAGGCCTCAGCCCTTAAGTAATACAAACTCATTTCATATACTTTTGGGAAGTTCACAGTGCTCTTAAAAGAAATTGTATGGAATTAGATGGTATCAATATTGTCATTACAAAGGCACTCGTTGACCTTGAACTCTTCACCCAAACCTCACCCTGTGTGTATATTACTGTGCTCCCATGAATAGCCATAGCGCCCCATACTGGAGCAATTGTAGATGCTTAGTCCCATGTGTATGTTTTTTGCCTCCAGATTTCACCAGAAGTTTGAGTATCACTACTCCTGAACAGAAGATTGAAAAGGCTAAAGGGGAAACTGCCTATCTCCCATGCAAGTTTACACTTAGTCCTGAAGACCAGGGACCACTGGACATCGAATGGCTCATATCACCATCTGATAACCAGCAGGTGGATCGAGTGGTGAGTTTAAGTGCTGCTCACTCTGCAGCTGTTGGATGTGTCTTCACATGGACTAGTTCAGGGAGGTAGGAGAAGCTGTTAGGTGTGTAGGTGGGGAATATGATCATGCTGAGGAAAGGAAACGACTGGAGTGAAGGGGTTAAGTGGACTGAGGCTGTAGAAGAGAAGTTACTTCAGGGAAGAAGAGAAGGTTCTGAATGTTGGAAAATCTGGATTTGATTGTGTGGCGTGAGCAGGGAATAGTGGATATCTGGAGCAGACAGGCTATTGAGACAAGAATACGCATAGTGTTAGGGACTGCAAGTAAGATATACTTTGCTATAGGATGGGTAGAATTCAAGTAAAAAAATTTTGATTGGTATATTTTTTAATATGTATGAGGGTTTTGCCTGCATGTATGTAAGTGCACCATATGCATGCAGTGACCATGGAGAGCAGAAGAGGGTGTCAGATCCTCTAGAACTGTGGTTACAGATGGTTATTGGCCACCACGTGGGTGCTGGGAACAGAGCCCAGGTCCTTTGCAAGAGCAGCAAGTGCTCTAACTGTTGAGACATCTATTCAGCTACCTAGAGTTAAAATTTAAGCTTTCTACAAGGCTTCTGTGACCTGTAGAGGATTGATTATAAGATATAACATAGTACAACAAAGATACTTATTATTATTATTATTAGAGCCTGTTTTCTTTATTTCTGCAGGTTAACTATCCTGTACAATGATTATTAACAAAAATAGAATCTTTATAGTATTAAAAAATGTATAATACATTTAATTATAAATAAAAACCCCAAAACACCATCATAGCCTCCTTCCTTCCTTTTTTCTTTTCTTTCCTTCTTTTTCTTCTTCCCCTTCCCCTTCCTTTTTGATAAGGTTTTACTTAAAGCTGGCTGAGGTGGTACATGCCTTTAATCCCAGCACTCGGGAGGCAGTGGCATCTCTGTGAGATGAAGACCAGCCTGGTCTACATATCAAATTCCAGATCAGTTGTGACTACAGGGAGTTGTGACTACATGTCTCTCAAAAAGAAAAAGGAGATTTTACTTAAGCTGGGTGTGATGGCGGATGTTTTTAATTCCAACACTGAAGAGGCAGAGGCAGGTGGATCTCTGTGAGATCGAGGCTAACCCAGTCTACATAGTGAATTCCATCCAGACTAATTGGGGGGCTACAGGGAGACCGTGTCTCAACAAACAAACAAAAAATTTTAAATAAAAAAATATTTTACTTAAAAAATTTTTTTTTTATTATGTGTGTGGGTGTGTGTATGTGAGAGCACTGTCTGCAGAGACCTTCAGATCCCCTGGAGCTGGAGTTATAGGCAGTTGTGAGCTGCCCCTTATGGATGCTGGAAATTGAACTCATATCCTCTCCAAGAGTAATATGAACTAACTGCTGAGACATCTCTCCAGCACCCAGTCTTATTTCTAAGTACTAAGTGTCTAATGTAGAAAATTTTGAAAGGCAAAAATAGAACAAAAAAGTTGCCTAGTAACCTCACTTCCAAATACACACACACACACACACACACACACACACACACACACACATACACACACACCACTTCATCTTTTCGATGTTCACTTTATTTAGAATGTAAATTGAATTCATTTGACACATTGAGTTTTTTTTAAAAAAACTATTAGACTGGGAGTAAAAAAATAAGTTCCAATATTTAGAGGAATATGCTGCTACAAGTATTTAGAAATTATAAGGGTTGAGCATGGTGGGGCACACTTGTAAGCGCAGTACTCAGGAGGCTGAGGTAGAATGATGAGGTTGAGGCTAACCAGGACTACATAATGAGATCTTGATTAAAAAAATTAAAATTTTACTTATTGCCCGAATAAGAGAGAAGAGATTATTTAAAAACTGAAAGTAAGGGGTTGGAGAGATGAACCAGTGGTTAAGAGTTTGTACTGCTCTTGCAGAGGACAGGGGATTTCCCTGCCCCTCCTCCCCCATATCTACCCCTCAGGAGATTACCCTCCGAAAGTTACCATCAGGAGGTCACCACCTGTAACTTAGCCCTAGGGGATCTGATGCCCTCTAATGGCCTCTGTGAGCACTGCATACATGTGTATAAAGCCACACTGTGGCACACATATAATCAAAACCAACCTGGAACTTAAATTCTTCCACTTAGTGGCTGAGTTCAGAAATTTAGTGTTTTTGACAAATCCAACTTTTCCCACAACGTGTTTGTGAAGGAAGTAAAAAAGATGCTTCCCTAGTTGTCAGTGACTAGGACCATGGAGTTACATTTGCCCTGGTTCTACTACCAGAACTTCCCGTCTCCCTAAGCAAAATAAATCTGAATTGACACATTTTGTCTCCTCAGTCCGGATACCCTGTTTCTCCTCAACCCCTCACTCTTGCTTCCCCTTTCTCTCTGAAAATTCCTGTGCTCACAACAGATGTTTCTAATGGAGGTCCTGCACTTCCCTTCCACTGTACTGCAGTACTCCAATTCTGTGGTTTAAACAGGAAAGCATGGGTGTTCACTGCTTCTGAGTTAGGGGAGGCTGCGAAGCCTGTGACAAGGGTCATATAGAGACCAGCAAGCACAGTGTACCCCGGGCCTACGGCATGTCGGTTTGTGAAAGGAGGCCCTGTATCTTCCAGGCTGAGTAGGAGGCATAAGAATCTTGAGACAAGCATGGCACTGGCCACTTGGCCTGGCATGGCCATTTCTGGACTAAAAACCTGGCCTCAGTTTTAATACACAGTGAAATCAGACCAAAAGGAAGATGGTGGGCTAAGGAGACCCTGACACAGGAGAGGATGCTTCCAGAGAATTTCAGTTACATTATATGCTAGCTGAACTCCTATTTAACGTAGCAGATAGTAGCTAAGTTCTTAGAATTGGAGAATTGGGCTGGAGAAATTCCCTGTGTGACCACTTTAGTGAACATTTTTCATGAAATATCATGTTCTCTATCTCAGCCAGTGTTCTGTATACTTAAATTATATAGCCATGCTTGAATAAGCATGAAGGATATCTTCTTCTGAGAATTAGTACCATTAAGTGATTTTTTATAGTCATATGAACAAGCAGTTTTCCGTAACTCCAGTTCCAGGGGATCTGATGTCCTCTTCTGGCCTCCATGGGCATTGCATGACACGGGTACACTTACATACTTGCAGGCATTACACTCATACACATAAGATACAAATAAAGTTAGGAAAAAACCTTTGAAAAGAGACCCATTTGTCTCTTTTCATAATAGTCTTTTTCTGTTTTAATATTTTACATTGATCTTGAAAAAGATATATTCTTGGATAATATTTTTTTCCCTCTAGTTATGCTGCCCACAATTAGCATCTCAGACAAGAAAATTGTCTGTGTAGATTCTGGTTGTATTTCTGTTGAGTGTGATATTAGGCTTTGGCCTTTGAGTCTCATTTGACCGGAACAAGGGATTTCACAGGGAAATGTGAATAATAATGAAATGAAGTAGATTTTTAAAATCGTCTTGTCTTATTTTGCTTTTGTTTTAGATTATTTTATATTCTGGGGACAAAATTTACGATGACTACTATCAGGACCTGAAAGGACGAGTGCATTTCACGAGTAACGATCTCAACTCTGGCGACGCGTCAATAAACGTCACCAATTTACAGTTGTCAGATATTGGCACATACCAGTGCAAAGTGAAGAAAGCTCCTGGAGTGGCAAATAAGAAAGTCCTGCTGACAGTCCTTGGTGAGTTAGTTCTGTTTGCGCTGGGGGGTTTGCATAGTAACAAAGTGAGTGTTCGGCGCACTGCACCAGCATTACGGCAAAACAAAACTTGTTTCACATTGAAGTACAGCTGATGTCCTCACATAGCAGGAGACAGAGCTAGTGAAATATTAGAAGGAGAAGATAAGAAGCCTGCTTAATTGCAGAGTTCATGAGTTTACGCATAAGTGAAGGAGTCTATATGATGTAGAGGTAGAGCTCTGCTGTGGTTTAAATATGCCCCCACCTAAACTCACAGATGCTTAATTCCTGAGGAAAAGTTTTGAGGGGGGTGTAGACCCTTAGCAGGTCAAAGAGGCACTAATCTGAGGAGGGATTCATGTAGTTCTAGTGGTATAGTTCCAGAAACCAGGTTGTTTCAGAGTTGATTAACTCCTTTGACCCCTCCCTCTTTTCCTCAGATGCTAATTTGGTGCCATCACTGGAAACCAAGCAGATGTTCCCTGTGCCATGTTTTTGAACCTCTTGAATTAGGACCTAAATTTCCTTCCAATATAAATCATCCAGCTTTGGGTATTTTGTTATAGCAGCAGGAAAAAAAAAAAAAAGTAGGACTGGAGAGATGGCTTACTGGTTAAGAGCACTGCACAGGACACAGATTTGATTTCCAGCACTAACATGATGGCTAACAACCATCGGTAACTCCAGTTCTAGGGGAATCCAACGTTAATCTTCTGACCCCCCGCAGGCACTGCATAACACGGGTGCACTTACACACATGCAGGCAATGCACTTATACGCTAAAATAAAAATAATAAATAAAAAAATTGTTTTTAAAAAGACTAAGCCAGGAGTTAAAGTGTTAAGAGTTTTAAGGGTTTCGTTGTTTTTGTTTCCCTCAGAATTTTCCCTGAGAATTAAGTCAAACCTGTTGATTTCCTTGGACCTCAGCCTACTATTTTGAAATATAAAGATGTAATTATCATTAAGTCTAAGATCTTATTCAGTTTAAAACTGTTTAAATGTGCTTTAAGCCTTTACTTTCATAAGGATAAATGAGGCTTCTAGGATAAATTAGTGGAGTATTTAGTTGGAGGAGATGTACTGTGGTAGAAGGAATTGGAGTAAGGACTTGGGTAGTTATTTAGGCTCCCTGGCATCAGTGGTTTCCCTCTCTGAGGTAAGGGGAGTAGACAGTTGCTAGGATGCCTGGTAGCTCTCTGTAGATAGTCATAAGGGGGTAAGTGTAAACTTAGTAAGTGGTCAGAGACCACAAATTTTATTATTTGTCTTTAGAATCTGAGATTATATGTACAATTAATCTCTTCGAATTGAGAAGGTTGTAACTCATAATTACACATTTAAAACTCCCTTGTGGTAGGTAGACTTCACGGTGTGTAGTAACTACCATGAAGTCAAACACAGCTGTCAGTTCTCTATTTTCCCTATTCTGTGACCCATGTGACCCAAGATCTTATGTTTATGGAGACTCACTTTTTGTAGGAAATGTTAGTTCCTAGAATTACTTTAACATAATCTAGGAAATAATTATTCAGAGCAGATTTTTCTCTTCATCCTACTCTAAAACAAAGCCAATTAGGAAAGTTAAAGAAGTAAGGAGTTAAGTGTTCTGGGCCAGACTCACTTTGAACATCAGGCTCCTCTGAAGCATGCCTATCTAAGCAGATAGAGACCAGGAACAGGAAAGGGGATTTACTCTTCCATCTGATGGCAGCTACTGGGGCTGTCTTTGTTGCTAGCTGTCTCAAGGGGTCCTGATAAAAGGTACTCTATCTTAAATGGCTACAGTTGAAAATATTTCCTATGATGTGAAAATGAGCCTGAATAAGGAATCAGAGAAAGGAATGTATTATCCTTGGAAATCCTAACTATGTCCATATTGCATAACTAACCAGTGATGCCCGAGGCTATTACCTTGTCTATACTTCTTTCAACACTGCTTTTCAGGAAGTACTGAATTGAGGTAAATGTTGACTATTTCATATGGATATTCCTGTGATACATCAAAGAAGTGATAGCTGGGTATCAGGATTTGGGCAAGGTACCTTGGAAACAATGGAATTTGAAAAGTTCTTTTCAGAATAACTGTGGACCCAAGCATGCTAGCATGTTTTCTGTGGGTAGGGATGTATAAGGGGTATGTGTTTATGGTTCCTGTGAGACCAGGTCCTGAGGTAAATTTGCAGATTCAGCTAGTAGACTATTACAGCATAAGACCACACATACCCTGAAGGGAACCAGGATTGAATAGCAGTGATGGCAGATGAGGCTAACCACACTCTTGGGAGCAGCAGGCAATGGCCTTTAAGATATTTTGATTACATTATATATTTATTTATTTATTCATTCATTTATTTATGTGTGTGCATGCACACACACCTGCTTGTGCACAGTGGGTATGTGGAGGTCAGAGGACAACATTCAGGAGTTGGTTCTCCTTCCATCATGTAGGACCCAGGGAGCAAACCCAAGTCATCAGGTAAGCAAGCGCTGTTGCTGATTGAGCAATCTTGCCAGCCCAGGAACAGCCTTTCTAAATTAATCCTTAACATCAGCACCCCGTTATTCACAATGGATAAGTGGGCGATTACCAGAGGTGGTAAACCTTGAGTTCAAACTAGAGAGGAAGAGAAAGGGATAAGCAAGGGATATGAAAAGATGAGGTTGCTGAAGGGGAAGCAGGGATGACTAATGCTCTGATTTTATGAGGTTGGCACAAAGCCAGATGAAGAAGCCTCCTCCTTCTGACCCTTCTGTATTTTCAGATGAATCATAACTACTCTGGGAGAAAACACCAGTTGTTTTCTCTTGATAGCAAAAATTGAGAGGAAGTTTATCTCTTAGCTCTGTGTGGAAATTGTCTGGAAAACCTGTGGAAAGATAAGAGGATGTTCCCGCTAGTCACTACTAGTGACTCACTGGTTCTTCAGTCTCAGGGAGTTGCCACCAGTGCCTTCAGAGGGCCATGAAAATTCATTCATTAAACTGTGTATTGTGTAGCCATGAACCCAGATGACTATTGTTTGATTGGGTATGATTGGTGGCATGTTGCTGTCACTTAACTCCATTGTCATAGCCTGCCTTGTTCTTTCAGATGCTCCAAAAGCTCATTTGGTTGCAGCTCATTAAGGAAGCCAGAATGAGTAATGATAACAGACACTTGATAGATCAACACCAGCACCTTTTGGGGCACTCTGAAAGAGTCCATTATCGAGACCCTTTGGTGTAGAGTTGAAGTTTCGACACCTCAGTGGCATTACCATATGTGGGGGCTTAGTCAATTCTGACTCTAAAGGTCTTGGGGTATTTGTAAGCTTTTGATGTAGGGCAGAGTGTTACCTCTAACCTCCACTTCATATTTTTTAAATAATGACCAAGCATCCCTAAAGTCCAGACCAGACACTTTCAAGCATAAGATATTATCTGTGTTCCCTTTGGGCATTTCTTCTATTCCAGCAAGAACATAGGGTAAAGGTGGTACAGAGTTTGGGGGTGGCATGGAAAGACTTCTATTTTCTCTTTGGATTGAAAAGCAATTGGGCCTCTCTCAAGTAAGTACAAGAAACCAGGAGTGATAAAGTCTTGCTGTTTGTGATAGGGCATGATTAAATCTCAGCTGAGTTGGACCTGAATTTTCCAGCCTATTGCTGGACACTTTTTGTAATACAAGAGAGGGACTTTTTTTGGTATAAAGGTTAAGGATTGGAGCTGGGTTAAAATACTTTATTAGCAATGAATGTTTGATGTACAGAGCTTTACAGTCTCATTTACTGCTGGTTTATTCTAATAAAGGGTTTATGGAGAGTTTGAAGAATCAAAGGACGAGTATAAGTTCATTTCCTTTAAGATTCATAGTATGAAATAATTGGCCAAATTTATTTTGAAGTCCAGTTGATTATAGTCTCTAGGGTAACCAGTCTGAAAAAGAAACAGATGTGTTAACAGAGCCAGGTGTGGTGGTGCAGGCCTACAGTTCCAGCACTCTGGGCCAGGATTACAAGGGCCAAGTCTTAACTAGGCTCTTGAAGACTGCATAGTAAGACCTTGTCTCAGGAAAAAAGGAAAAATAGTCAGTAATACAGTTAAATGCCTGAACTGGTCACAGAGCAAGAATAAAATACTGATGCTTACTGTTTCCCTAATGCTGCTCCCAGACCCACTTTGTACTCCACCTTGACTAGGGTACTACTTAAAGTACTCATTGATGGTATAGCCTACTCCATATTTAGTTTCCACTTGCCTAGGCTTCCCACAGAGGAAGCTGCTGGAGCATTGATCACTGCTTTCCTGGGAGTCTCCTTGGAATCCTTCAGGGTCTCCCTTCTTGTGCAGTGGCTTTCTATAATTTTCCTTACTGGTCATTTTGAGTTTACAGAGTACACATTGGCTCCTGGTCCATTGTCTCATCAAGATTCAACAATTGTTCCAAAACTACAGTATTCATCAACAGCAGAATGGGAAAACACACTTGTTTTATACTTGTATTGGTATTCAGTGGAATACCAGTCAGCATTTAACAAAGAATGACTACTAGTATACACCATGTGAATTATTCTCAAAAACATGCTAAGAGATGACTAAAAAAAGTACAGCATTCTTGTTATTCTAGTCATGATTCTAGAAGGAGAACAAACCCATATATAATAGAAATCTTTGATCAATAGCTGCTAGAGCTAGAATTTTTTTTCTTTTCTTTTTTCTTTTATGTGTATGCGTATATTGTCTGCATGTAGGTAAGTGCATCCCTGTTGTGTAATGGCCGCGGAGGTCAGAAGAGGCTGTTGGATCTCCTGGGACTGGAGTTACTGACAGTTGTTAGCTGCCATGTGGGTGATGGGATTCGAACCCAGGTCTCCTGCAAGAACAACCAGTGTTCTTAACCACTGAGCCATCTCTCCAGCCCCTAGAGCTAGACTTTTCAAGTGAGGTTGTCTGCGACCATTGTAAGAGAACTTTCTTGAGAAAAGTTATTCTTACTGCTTGGTGGATATACGGTCAGCCCATTGTATTACTGGGTTCTACATCCTTAGGTTGAACCAAGCAAGGATCAAAAATACTTGGGAGGGGCTGGAGAGATGGCCCAGTGGTTAAGAGTACTGACTGCTCTTTCAGAGGACCCAGGTTTAATTCCCAGCACCCACTTGGCAGCTAACAACCATCCGTAACTCCAGTTCCAGGAGATCTGACACCATCTTCTGACCTCCACGGGCATTGCACAACATGGGTACAGTTACACACATGCAGGCAATACACTCATACACATAAAAATAATATAAAATATAATAAAAAAATATTTGGGCCAGGCATGGTGGTGCACGCCTTTAATCCCAGCACTTGGGAGGCAGAGGCAGGCGATCTCTATGAGTTCAAGGCCAGCCTGGTCTTCATAGTGAGTTCCAGGACAGCTGGGGCTATAGGGAGACCCTGTCTCAAAAAGGCCAAAAAAGAAAAAAAAAAAAAATTGTTTTTTTTTTGGGGAAACAAATTCTATGGAACACGTACAGATTTTTTCCATCATTTTTCTCTAAACATGTACATTACAACTATATAACATTTCTAAGTATTACACACAATGTATAGATAATTTAAAATCTAAAAGGGAGGAGGTTAAGTGCAAATACTATGTCATTTTATATAAGGCACTTGAGAATCCTAGTATTTTGACACCCAGAGGGGTCCTGAAACCAGTTTAGCTCTAAGGGTACCAAACAGTGACTATTTACATCCATTTGTTAAGCCTATATTACTAACATTAATTTTATTGCATAAATGTTATGCCCCAGTGAAGTGCAGAAGGGTATATGCAATGCCAAGGTGTTAAGCCAGAGTTGGGGTAAGTTTCAGGTAAGGAGATTAGTGGTTACTCTAAACTATTGCTCAGAGGTCTGGAAGTTAACCTCAGGTTTACTTTTTATCATTTTCTAAATGGAGTTGAATTCATGTAAATACCCAGTGTTAAATGATCTGTGCTGCACTAAGAGAATTGTCCTTGTTATCAGCACTGATTATAAATCCTGGTTGTCCAGTAACACCATCTAGAGACATATGCCTTGGCACGTACTTCCAGATGGCTGCATCTTAAGCACAGAATAGGTAAGGAATGGAGAGGGAGCATCTGTGAGCCTCATCATCCAGCATCATCGCCCTTGCTGTTTGCACATGTGCCTATGGAATGGAGGGGCACTGAGCTGAGCTGCACCCGAGATGTTGCCAAGCCTTGTGCAATGTCTGCTTGCCTGAACTCATTACCTGTTTGCATTTGATAAAGCTGAGTAAGCTGGTGTTGACAGCCTATCGTTCCTTCATTCTTTTGTCCATTCCGAGCCTGGCACCAGCTGATAAGGAGTCAGTGGTTGTGCATCATATTCTGTGTTTAAGTAATCCATTAGAAAAACAAATTCCATTCCTCTGGATAAAGCTGTAATTTCTTTTCTTTTTTTAGTTAAACCTTCAGGTACAAGATGTTTTGTGGATGGATCAGAAGAAATTGGGAATGACTTCCAACTAAAATGTGAACCAAAAGAAGGTTCACTTCCGTTGCGTTATGAATGGCAGAAATTGTCTGACTCCCAGAAAATGCCCACACCGTGGTTAGCAGGTACTGCCACTGACTGACACAAACTGTACCCATGCGCCACTGATTTGGACTTAACTCTAGTAGGGTTTATTTGTATATGTTACATATTTTAAATTCTCAAGTGCCTCATGTTTTCTGTGTGGAGCAGTCGAGATCATCTTGAGAAAATTATTCAGTATTTTATAATCACAACTAAATGTCATCAATGAAGAAATATTTCTATAATGATTTCACCTTTAGGATATTGTAATTAGTTACTTTGTTTGATCTTTTTTAATGGCTGAGAAATGTTCTTGATCACAAATTAGATCTTGGTTGTTTTGCCTAGATTGATGCTGAAGCTTCGGTAACTTACCCATTGTTACTGTAAGTTTCAAAACCAACTAGCCTGCGTAACATGACATGAGGTAAAAAGTTACAAATTGACTAAATATAATCACTCATCTGATTATAAAACTGACCTGTTAGTTCAGACTGCATGCTTTACCCTCCTCCCATCAGTCCCACCCTGGTTTTTAGTAGCTTTTCTCTCTTCCAAACTGGATGACAGTCCAGTAGATAAGATAGGTCCTAAAAACCTTCCTGCTACATGAAAGTGTCTTTGTGAATTGAGACTGCTTTTATAGTTAAATGTGCCCCAGATGAGTTTGCAGCTGCTGCGTGCTGGACCAACCTCCTCGCTCTAGCTTAGGCTCTGTGACGGAGGGATCGTGGTTACTGTCAGCCTGCTCTGTAGGACTTGCGGGTTGACTGTGCCTGCTGGACATGCGTATCTGGCTCTGGCATTTTTTTTATACCTAGCATTGTCTTGTCTTTTAACTTATTTGTCAAACTTAGTGAGGTTTATTAGCATCATTAAAAACTCAGAGCAGTAGAGACTATGAGTTTATGTTTTCCTTCCTCTCCCATAGAAATGACATCACCGGTTATATCTGTAAAAAATGCCACTTCTGAATATTCTGGGACGTACAGTTGTACAGTACAAAACAGAGTGGGCTCTGATCAGTGTCTGCTGCGTCTAGATGTTGTTCCTCGTAAGTATCTTCTTTGATCTGCTTTGAAAAGATTTTTATGGTCTCATGTCATTCCATCAGCAAGGGTACACTGAGGATAAAGGATGCTAACTTTGATCGGATCACTATGACTGGCTACTGCTTTTTTAGAATATATGAAGGAAAACCCATTACATCGTAATAAAACTATAATTATCGCTAGGTGTGGAGGCGCACACCTTTAGTTCCAGCACTTGGGAGCAGAGGCAGGTGGATCTCTGTGAGTTTAAGCCAGCTTGGTCTATATAGCGAGTTCCAGGTCAGCTGGGGCTACAGGGAGACCCTCTCTCAAAAAGACCAAAAAAAGAAAAAAACGGTAATTATGAATTATAGTGGTAAGAAGCTAAAAGTTGTCAAATCAACTTGTATAATATTTAGCCATTAAAGTGTGAGCAGCTTAGAACACTTGTATGCTAAAAAAGATAGCTTTGACTATTAAATTTTTTTAAGATACGTTATTTTTTGTGTATGAGTTTCTTGCCTCCATGTATTATGTGCATTATGTGCATGCCATGCAGTACCCAAGGAGGCAAGGAGGGGGTTTCAGATCCCCTGAACTGGAGTTATAGATGGTTGTAAACTGCCATGTGGGTGCTGGGAACCAAACCAGGGTTCCTCTGCAAAAGCAGCAAGTGCTCTTAACTACTGAGACATCTCTCCAGACCAACTATTTAATTCTTTTAGCCAAGTTTCATCAATTTTTTTATGTTAAAAACACATTTCAGAAGAAAATTGTTTTTATAAGTTTTCCATGCTGAATCATGAAAGACTTACTGATTTATCTTTCAAAGTTAATATATGCGATGAAATGAATCTGTCTATATCCTCCCTTCACTGTCATAGATGTAGTGTTCTGGGTTTTCTTGCCTCTACTAATTCACACTAAAATCTTATCCTAGCTTCCAACAGAGCTGGAACGATCGCGGGAGCTATCATAGGAACTTTACTTGCCCTCGTGCTCATCAGTGTTATCATCTTTTGCTGTCGTAAAAAACGCAGAGAAAAAAAATATGAAAAGGAAGTTCATCATGACATCAGGTAATGAAGTGAAAGGAGACGTGGCAGATAGATGCCAAAGTTAGGTCTCTAAAATGTTATTTCTCTGAAGTGCTTGAGTAATTTTTATGACAATTGGGTAAAAGCTTTGACTCCTTCTTTTAAATCATGTCCAAGCATATATGTTCAATTCCAGTGCATTTGTCCAAGAACTTTTCATTGTGCACCCTTCAGATTGTCCTACATCCTATTTTGGCAACTACTGCAAAATGATTGTCTCAAGAATGCTTGCCTTTTCATGTGAATAGACTTGCTCCTCAGTAAGCAACATGGGTAGTTTGGGGAACAATTGGTAGTGTAGTTTTTCTTTTTTTAAAGTCTTATATCTATTACTTTTATTTTATATGTGTGAGTGTATTGCCTGAATGTGTGTAAGTGCACCTGTGCCGTGCAGTGCTCACGGACGTAAGAAGAAGGTGTCAGATCCCCTGGAACAGGAGTTATGAATGATTGTTAGCCACCCACCATGTGGGTGCTGGGAATTGAACCCGGGTCCTCTCCAAGAGCAGTCAGTGTTCTTAACCACTGAGCCATCTCTCCAGCCCCAGTTCTCAGGTTTTGAGAACTGAGTATACGAAGTTTTCAGCTAAAGTCTTAGGGGATCTTTCATAGCAAAAAGGAATAATTTCTTTACCTTGGGAATAGAAATCTGTCTGCAAGTGTTCTGATAAACTTCATGTCACCACCACTAGATGATCATTGATGCTAGGATGTGAAGCCTGGAGATTCAGTCTTCAGCAGATATTACAAAACCATAGGCACTTGTGGAAGAGCCACATTCATAAAGTGTGACACACTTATCAAGATAATAAACTGAGACAAATGCATAATTCATATCTCCCTCCCTCCCTCCCTCCCTCCCTCCCTTCCTTCCTTGGTGATAAATTTCTATCTTTTTACTTAAATACCCTTGCCTATAATTTGTAGCTTAAAAGTTGTAGGCTTTTAGAAACTGGTTTCTTAGCATGTGCTGGGGACTTTGTTTTCCAGGGAAGATGTGCCTCCTCCAAAGAGTCGGACATCTACTGCTAGAAGCTACATTGGCAGCAACCATTCCTCCCTGGGATCCATGTCTCCTTCTAACATGGAAGGGTATTCCAAGACTCAATATAACCAGGTTCCGAGTGAAGACTTTGAACGCACTCCCCAGAGTCCGAGTCTCGCACCTGCTAAGGTAGCTGCCTCTAATCTAAGTCGAATGGGAGCGGTTCCTGTGATGATTCCAGCACAGAGCAAGGACGGGTCAATAGTATAGAATTTCTCTCCGCTTTCCTGCTTTCTGTGGTTCTTTTCTTCTCTTGATATTTGAAAACTTATTCTGGTCTAAATATTGTTAACAGCCTCAAAACATATTTTAAAAAGTTAACAACAAACCGCAAGAGAAACATACTTCATATTGAAATAATAAAGGCATAATAATTAGTAAAGGCATTTACCATCAGGAAAAGATGGCTTTTCTTAAGTTGATTTCAAAGATACCTAAATATTAATACAAGTAAGATGTAGCACTTTGAATATGTCATAGGTGAAGAAATCTGTGAACTTGCCTGCATACCAAGTTGATACTTGAATCACCTGAAAGTGGTACTTTGTAATTTCTACCATTATTTTTACGATGTCTGTCTCATTTATTTATGACCCAACAGTGTCCCCCAAATTTAAGAAATATCCATGGCAAAAATACTTCTGTATGTGTGTTTGTTTTTATAGCCTTCCTCAAAATTCTGAGTATTTGGAATGTCTGTAATAGTAGGAGACACTACAACATTTTAGAAATGACTAGTTTTACTTTTAAATTATTCATAAACATCATCTATGAACTTATCTCTTTTTGTTTTGAAACAGGGTCTCTCTGTGTAGCCCAGGCTAGCCTCAAATCACAATCCTCCTGCCTCAGCTTCTTGAATGCTGGAATTACAAGTGTCTATTACTGTACTGGGTCTAAAATCATTTCTTAAATATTTGATCAACTGCAAAGGCAACAGCAAATAGTAAAGCATTTATATAGTAAAAATAGTAAATAGTCAAGAAGCATCTATCAGATTCAAACCATTTGCTTCAGCTATGTGTAGAGATGATGCCAACAGTGAGGAAGGGTGAGAGCACCTGCTGCCTCGGGGGCTGTGGTGGTCTGCAGAACACTGTCCACAGAGATTTAGGCTTTCCACTTCATTTTTCTCATAACAAAATGTGTTAGTTATCACTTGGTAATTATACCTGAAACTTAACAAATAATTGATTTCAAATTTGTGTATGATTTTTGTTGGTTTTTGGGGGGAGATTTTATTGCACATTTTTTTTTTGTTGTAGAAATATGTAATCCTAGGCCTACCCTCTCCGGTGCTGTTCCTAGAAGCTATTTTTCTCCTAGATTCAGTGAACAAATAAATACATTTGAGGCAAGTGTCTTCCACCAATCCTGAATTCCAGACTTGGGGCGATTACAGTTGCAGTTGTGTGGCCAAACCTGCCTTTGTGTAGTTCCAGCAAATCAAGCTGGCCTTTGAAGGTTTGGTTAAGTCTTAGTTTTGTGAAAGTGACTTACTCTTAAAAGAAGTTTTTAAAAAGGAGTAAAAAGAATACTCCTAATCTGCCAAATGTGTTAAGTGTAGTTTTAGTAGAAAACAGTGAGTTTATTGTTATTTCCCTTAAATTGTGAGGGTGTGTGTGTAGAATATAATGAGCCAGCAGTTTCTTTATGGTAGATAAGGGCTGTAATAAATGATTTAATTAACTCCAAAACCTTTTCCCTGGGAAAATTGGTTTCTGTTCATCTCTTTGAGTGCTGTGCTGGCAAATGCTACATTCTAAGTTAATGTTGGCATGCACTTACAGTTAGGCAGAGTATTGTGTACACTTTCTCATGGTAAACTTAAGCTGAGTGTCCATGTAATGTAATGAATTAGTATGTAGTTTTACATATTTGGAAGCATTTTTTTTTAAAGTAGATTCAAACCTCATATAACGTTGCTTTTTATACTTGGGTTAGCATTGCCATCTGTGCGTTTTGGGTAATTTTTTCACTCTGACTTTCTGGTGCCTATGAGCTGACTATCACCTACCTGAAAGGTGCTTAGAGGTGAAGGTGCTGTGTCTGAACAAGTCCATCACTGTGACTCCTTTATATCCCCACACTAAATGTTGCCTCTTCCTCTCCCCTCTTTTCTGATGTCACTGAAGTGATAGTGTTATTGATAAAGATTTAAACAAATTTCCCATCCCCAGTACCCTTTGTATTGCTTTTATAACCATAGCTATATTTGACTGCCAGATATCTGGCAGGTTTTCTAAGGTATTACAAGAATAAACAGAAAATAAACTTTAATGATTTTCATACACTGAAGATGATGCTATTTAGAAATTGCTGTTTAAAGTGGATGTGTTTAGTAAGATTTTTACATATTGCAGTCAGATCCACACCAACAGTAACTAAAAAACAAGTTTGTAAAAAGAATTAAAAAAACTAAAAACATTAAAAAACCCTATGTAACCACAACAGCCCAGAGGGCATAAAATTAGAGACATAGTTAAGTTTCAGGTTTTTAAATTTTTACTTAAAAGATCATATAATACTAATAATTTCCCAAATAATGCTCAGTGATAATTTTAGTTGAACCAGAATTCAAATATTTGTTCTAGAATTAATTAAGCATTTCATCAGACTTTATTAATACAATGTAACTAGAGAGCCAGTATCAGTCAAGGCCAGCACTGTATCTTCAAAGTAGAACTATTTGATCCATTTTATATTTGAAAGACTTTGAACCATGTTTTAATGTTACATAGGGTAATTTGGAGAGAAATGATAATGTGGATTATATGGTCTGTACTCTGAATATGGAGTAATTTTTAGGTATTTTCCTACTGGAAATCTTACTAATCCTTACCTGTTAGAAATTCTTCCCCTAACCCCACCTCACCCCCAAATTTCTTACTGATTCCCTGACCAGTTATATAGGCAAAGTATTTCCTTTAAATTTGAGTTACCTGCCAAGAATTTGTTAGAATGGAAATACAGCTGATGTGTTTAGGGGAAAAAAGTCATTATCTATTTGGGTTATGGGCATAAAGAAATGCCTGATTTCTGCTGGGTGTGGTTGTACACACCCATGACCCCAAAACTGTGGAGGTGCAGGAGGATCTTGGATTTGAGGCCAGTCTGGGCTAGTAGCCAGTTCAAAGCAAGCTTGAGCTACATTGCAAGAGCCAACACCATAAAAAAGGGGGGAAAAGTCCGATTTAAAAAATTTCAGGCCCGGCATGGTGATGGCCCATGCCTTTAATCCCAGCACTTGGGAGGCAGACGCAGGCAGATCTCTGTGAGTTCAAAAGTCAGCCTGGTCAACATAGTGAGTTCCAGGTCAGCTGGGGCTACAGGGAGACTGTGTCTCAAAAAGACCAAAAAAAAAAGAAATGAATTTCAGATTGACTTTTGGAAATTTGGAGTAAGTGAAGAGGCAAGTAAATGTTCTGACTAACTAGAAAAACTCGTTGCATGAAGTTGGCTATTGAATTCTTTAATATGTGGCTAATTAAAATTACTCAGTCTGTGTATGTAGCATGTAAATTTGAAGTTTTGTAAATACTCATAGGGATTTGTTTTTCCTAAATTTCATTTCAACAGTGTTTAGAGCTCTTTCAGCTGCCTTATTTCAGTGTGAACAGAAAAAGTCCCTATTTTATGTGGTGAATGCTTTAAATGTGTCACGGAGTAGTTTGTAGAAAATGTTGGCACAGTTTTACTTTTGAGTGGTTTGTGACATTATATATTATATATATGTACATATATCTTTATAATATTCCTGTGTTTCGTAGTGTAAATGTTCTGGGCAAGTTTTAATATTTCAGATGCATTCGGATATTCCAGCAATAAAAGGCAACATATTCTGCAATAGAATTTACTTGTTTGCCTATTTTGACATTAAAATAATCCATATTTAAGCAAGACTTTTTTTGAAAATGTTACAGAAGCAGGGAAGAATAATAAGTTAGTGAATTGTGGTTCTGTTTGTTTTACTTTTGGAAAGGCTGATTATTTACCTTAATGATGTTAACCCTAAGCTCTTTAATTAAAATAAAGTTTACAAAACACACGTCCTATTTTGTAATTATAGTGACCAGCAGTTGGTCTGGTTTGGGTCGTGAACACTGGAGCCTGCAAAGAAGAGCTTCATGCTTTCTGCTAATTTGTTTAATGCCATAGGTATTCAGAGAACCACAATTCACTGATTTACTTATTCTTGTTCCTGATTGTGAATTTTAGTGATAAATACACTTGTATTACTTAGAAAACTTTTGACACTTCACATTTGCAAAGGTGAATATTGGTAATGTCACTTTCCAATTTTGTATTTAAAATATCTGGTACATATCCATCGATGCAGATTTTAAAGTTTGTAAGAACAAATTTTGTTTAAAAACAAAAACAAAAACTTGCTCTTAGTTTTGTGACCTTGTGTACTTTTGAAATAAAATGAAGAAAGCAGCTCTCTACCTTGTGGTGTGGCTTTATTGTGCCTTTAAAACAATGTCAGCTACAGCTTCAGTGTGTTGTTCCTTCCTGCTCTCCTGTACCAGGCCCCCATCCTCACATCCATTTAACAAGAATAATAAAGACTGCAGTCAGTCATCCTAAATAATGAAACACATCAAACATGCATATATTTATATTCCCTCATTCCTGTGTATTTATTTATATGCCAGTATACAATATTTGAGTTTGAGGTTCTCCCAAATCCTGTCATCTCAGAATTTTCAGTATGAACTTAGTTCTCCAGGGAATTCATAAAAATGAGTGTACGTATATTAAGAACATATACCTCCCTCTTAGTCCATTGCTGCTGTTTTAACAAAATATGTTAGTTTGCTAGGGCTTTGATAACAGATTGCCACAAATGGTGTGCCTTAAGTATCAAGAACTTAATATCTCACAGGAGATAGAGGGCCACAATGAAGATGGTGGCAGGGATGGACATCTTCCCAGGGAGCTGAGAAAGAGTCCAGGGATGCCCTTGGGTTAAATGTGGCTGTTTGCTCCCTGTCTCCACATTGTCTTTCCTTTGTCTGTCTCTGCCAGAATGGAACATTTAAATTTTATTTTATGTGTATGAGTGTTTTTCTTATATGTATGTTAACTACATCCATGTCATGTAGTGCCCGAGGAGGCCAAAAGAGTGTCAGATCCCCTGGAACTGGAGTTGGGATGGTTGTTAGCTGTTACATGGGTGCTGGGGACCAAACACCATCCTCTAGAAGAGCAGCCAGTACTCTTAACCACTAAGCCACCTCTCCAACCCCAAGAGTTACCAATTTTTAAAGGATACCAGTCATACTGCATTTAGACCCACATTTGCAGACCTCATTTTAAGTAATAACTCCCATTCTCAGGTACTAAAGGTTATAGGAATTGGGAGGGGGGGTGCAAATAAAATGTCAAAGGTAGTATGAAACACCTGTCTAGAATGTTTTCTATTTTTAGGGAAGCAGAACTAAAAGAATTTTAAATGTTTAAATCTTTTTTTGGATTTATTTTTATGTGTATGAGTGTTTTTGCCTGCATGTAAGTATATCATTTGTGTGCAATGCCCATGGAGGCCAGAAGAAGGCGTCAGATTCCCTTGGAACTGGAGTTAGAGATGGCTGTTAGATGTCATGTGGGTGCTGGGAACTAAACTTAGGCCCTCTGCAAGAGCAACTAGTGCCATTTCTCTAGCCCCAAATTTTTATTTTAAATCTTATTTTAAAGTTATAGTATAACTGGGTCTGAACAGAAAGTTCAGAAGGTAATAACGCAGTGTAGTGTGAAATACAAGATTAATACTTGAGAAATAAGATTAATACTTGAGAAAGTTAAAGAACACAAAATTAAAAGTATACATAATGAAAAGTATGATCAGTTTCTTCTAGGAATAGTCTGTACCTATATAGATACTTATGTGTGTTTGTGAGCTTATCCTATTTATTTTTAAAAGTTAATGGTGAAAGGATTGGCTGTTAGGGTATATTGAGATACTTATGTGTGTTTGTGAGCTTATCCTATTTATTTTTAAAAGTTAATGGTGAAAGGATTGGCTGTTAGGGTACATTGGGTTTTAGGCTGGAGCAACAGAGTGGAATATTGAAGTGAGACAGACTAGCAAATTTGAGTGTTTTGAGAAGCAGCTATTGTAGGCATATAGCACATAGAATGTTTTTTAGAATTTAGGCAAATGATAGTTGGCAATTGAGTTACAAACTTGGTTTAGAAGTAAAAGTCAAAACTATAGATAAAAATGACAGTTTTAAGGACCACAGCAAAGAATTTAGAGAAATAAAAGTGGCCGTTAAAGCCCCAACTTATGTAATTGTTGGAAGTGAAGCTAAGGAACTGTTTTGAACATACTGCGTTTAAGGAATTTACTAGAATATGAAACTGGGTGATGTTGAATAGATACACAGGTGTATCTGGAACATGAGAGCTGGACTGGAGATAAAAGGTTAGGATGCATGAGCATGGAAATGTCAGTTATCACACTGGTGTAGATGAGTGCCCTGGGCACTGCAGTCTAGTAAGTAGGGAAATGGGAGAGCATGCACATGTGTATGTAAATATGTGTGCTGGTATTTGGGACCCATTAGTAAACTGCTAAATAAACCTCTGCTCAAACTGTCGAAAGAAAAAAAAAAGGTTAAGCTCAAAGCCTGGTTTTACACACTTATATCTTAAATATGATTATATCATATTTACTGTCTTTACACTTGCATGTATATGTGTATGCATAAACATATACACATACTATTATGTTTTTAAAAAAACTTAAAAGAAAATTTAACTCATCTCTAGACTGGGGGTGTAACTGTGGTAGGGGCTCTTCTCATGAACAAAGCTGTGTTTGAGTCCCAGCACTGCATAAAAACAAAAGCTAAAACCAAGTCTCAGATTATGCTGTATTTGCTTATGGATACTATTTATCTGCATATATAAAATGAGGTTTCTCAAAGCTGAGTCAAATTTTTTTAGTCTTTAAAATATAAATATTTTATTTATATGAATGTATTGTCTGCTTATATGTAAGTGCACCCATATCATGCAGTACCCATGGTGGTCAGAAGAGGGTGTTGGATCCCCTGGAACTGGAGTTACAGTTGTTAGCTGCCATGTGGGTGCTGGGAACCGAACCCGGGTCCTTAACCACTGAGCCATTTCTCCAGCCCCTCAGTAAAATCATAATAATTTTCTATATTTATCACTTGGCATATATGAAATTTAAGATAAGTATCTAAAAGGGGATGATACTGAAGTATATATTGATAGTAATTGAAACCCCCTCCTAAGTACTACAGCACCTGTACTCTTGATGGAGGAAAGGGGTCATCCCAAGCAAATCCTCACCAATACTTTAACCCAAATTTCTGTCCTTTTTTTGTCCTTAGGTAGACAATAGTCTCATGGTTTAAAATTCTTTCATTTGTACTCTTGAGCATCTTTTTCCTTTAAGACAATTCGTATTTTTAAGAACTATGTTGATATCCTTTGTCCATTTTTCTTTTGTATTATTGTTTTGCTAATTTGGAGGCACTCAAATATTAAAAACTAGGTCTTTACATTAAGAATGAGTTTGTCCCCTCCAGGTATCATTGTTATTTGGCTGCTATGATGTTGTCCTTAACTGATGCTGTAACCCTAAACCTTTCTAAATCCTATCTTCAAATCATTCTGGTCCAACCTGACTTCTCTCCTTGACATGATGCCCTTGTAGGGAGCTGAGGGTCTCTCCCCAAGCCAGATGTCACACTTTTCAAAGGTGGACACACCTTTACATTGAAATGTCAAACATGTGACACCCTCAGTTATCTTGGTGATAACTACAGCAGCTCTAGTTTTCTTCACATTAAGGCACTGCCATATGTACCTGTATCTCAGTTTATCTTCTTTGTCTTCAGGTTGATGTAATTTCCACCCAGAACAGTTTTATGGAAACAACACAAACTAGGTAAATGAAGCAATGAATTGCACCTGAAAAAGATGCAATTAGGTTACAGTTAGGTTAGCTGTCATGCACTATTCAATATGAATTTTGGCCAATGGCAGTGTTCTTTTAAAATTGTTAAGTAGGACAGTTTTCCTTTCATACTCCCAGAACTGACAACAGAACATTTCCAGGGAACAGTGGAATGACCTGGGAGGGCTTGCAAACTACTGTAAAATTCAGAATCCTCCAATATACACTAGTCTTTTAATGTGAAAAGTAGAGCGTTTTATGTGTTCACAGAAATGTAACACAAAACAAAATTAGTTACCCAAGAGAAAAGGAAGTCTGCCCTGTGAACTAAAATACCATCTGCTATGTTCACAGCAAAGTGAAGATACACTGTGTATGGAGCCAACAGTACTTGAAGAACTTAGGTTTACATGGGTTGGATCGAAAATTTTTATAATGTTATGGGAAAACAATATGCCATAGTTAATTGAAAAATACTTAAACAGTAATTCAATTTAAAAAAATGGAAATGCCAACAGACTTTTAAGTTTTAAAAAATTTAAATGTCTGTGATGGTTCCAGGAATGACAAGTTTTAAAGGTTAAATTTGGAGTTGGGGTGGTGGTTTATCAAATTTTCTCCAAACACACATGTATTACTTTGTGCATCATCCACTTTAGTACCAAAGCAATACTTGGAATATGTTAACACTTCCAAGCCACTATGTAGGCCAGGCTGGCCTTGAACAATGTACTTTCTTTAAAGAATGATCATGTTAGCTGTTTTTGTTCAATTTTAGTTTTACTCATTAATTTGACTTTAAAACCGTAGCTTATATACTGTGAAAATTGGAAGTCAGGACTGGAGATTAATTTGTCTATTTCTGGACCTTGAAGGTTCACCCCTACTATAGGAAATATATATTGAGATATTTGAGACATTTCCAAGACATCTGCAGCTTAATGTCTAATGATGATTGATTAAATTAAGGCACATACATATTATCAGTGAATACTAAAGCTAGTACAAATTTAGAAAAAATCATAGAAGATGTTCCATAGTTCACTTGTGACCATAAAATACTTTTTGTACCACAATGAGTATAGGAGTACAGAAGTAAAAGCTCCTCCACCCTCTAAAATCTTGGCAGTGGCTGTATCCACTGAAGGGAGAAAGGGGTTTCAGATTATCTTTCTTTTGTACATATATATTTTTATCTTGAATGAATACTTTTACTAACAAAAATAAATTTATTGTACATGACTATGGGATACTCAAAAATTCCCATCATCATAGGAAATGCACTGCTTTAGACTATTATCACTCATACTTTTCACATCCACAAGATGTTACTTCACCTTTAAGCTTTGACATTGACGAGAGTATCTGATGCCCTCTTGTGGCCAAGAATTTTTATAGGTTTATTTTTCACTGAAATTGGGTCTAAAGAATGGCAATCTACCTCATTGCTCTCCAAACGAAAAAGAAAAATTGCATAGTATAATTAAGAGTTTAAGGATAGGTGCTGGAGAGATGGCTCAGTGGTTAAGAACACTGGTTGTTCTTGCA
>NW_008330318.1:443312-444773 GCF_000622305.1 Nannospalax galili
TATATTTTTTTAAGGATAACCATTAGTAACAGTTTAAGAATACACATAATCTTATGCTATCAAGCTCCTAAAGATACATCCTAGAGTTCTAATGCCTAAATTTAAAGTTTTAGTGTTTCCTGGGTTTTGTTTTTTTTTTTCCTTTTTGAGACAGGGTCTCCCTATTGCCCCAGCTGGCCTGGACCTCATTATGTAGACCAAGTTGGTCTGTATCTCACAGGGATCCTCCACCTGTCTCTGCATTCTGAATGCTGGGATTAAAGGAGTATACCACCATGTCCAGCTGAATTTTATGTTCTGTGAAGAAATATTAGCCTGGTTTGGTGGTGCATTCTGAGATTTATGTTTTCTAGTACATGCAAATATGTAGTTATCTGATGAGTGCTCAAATGGTTCTTCCTGTCTGTTCTTCAAATTTTCCAAGTTTACATACCTGTAACAAACTAGAACAAATGTTATCTTTCCTGAAAAAGTGCTTCAAACTTTCCAACTTTGTATCAACTGCCCACAAATCTGTCACTGCCTCCATGACCCCCGAGTTATTTTTTAGTGGGGCAATGGTGATACTTGCCTCTAATCCCAGTACTAGGGTGCTGAGGTGGATCATCTGAGCTAAGCTGGTGGAGACCAGCCAAGGCAACATAATAGGACTTCCATCTGAAAACTTTTTTCCCTTTCTCATTTTAAAACTAATTTCCCTTGTGATGCTGATTACCAGTAGGAAAAGATTTCAGAAGAAATGTAGACATTGTGGTTTAGATATAGGCAGAAGTCGTTAATGGCTTATGTCAGTGCACAGTGACATTAAGACTAGGAGTCTTTATTGTTATAAATATGGTCCCTAGTGCTGGGAGTGGTAGCACATGCTTTAATCCCAGTACTTGGGGGGCAGGGGCAGGCCTCTGAGATGCAGAGTGAATTCCAGGCCAGCTGGGACTACAGGAAGACCCTATCTCCAAAAAAAATTTTTTTTAGTTACAAATACTGTAAACCCCACTATAAAAACTAACTTCATTTTCCAAATCACTGAACCATACTTTTTCTTTTCTATGGGTGTATGTCAATTTAAAAAATCTGATAGGAACTGACAGGAATTCTTGAACTAGCGAAAGCCATGTAGTAAGTTAGTAGGAAACTGTGATTGTTCTTGGTTAAGTCAAATAATTTAAAAGCTAAAAATTTAGCCAGGCATGGTGGTGCACGCCTTCAATCCCAGCACTTGCAGAGGCAGGTCGATCTTTGTGAGTTCAAGGCCAGCCTGGCCTACATAGTGAGTTCTAGGCCAGCTGGCGTTACAGGGAGGCCCTGTCTTAAAAAAAAACGGTTAAAATTTAGAGGTTAAGGTAAAGGAGGGAAAGTATTGTCGTATGTTTTTATAAGTTTATCTTTAGGTAGGAATCCAAACTCATATATTTTTCTTTTTTTTTTCTATAGTTGAAGTATGCTTACGAGACCGATGGG
>NW_008330318.1:444846-462013 GCF_000622305.1 Nannospalax galili
TTAAAGTTTTAGTGTTTCCTGGGTTTTGTTTTTTTTTTTCCTTTTTGAGACAGGGTCTCCCTATTGCCCCAGCTGGCCTGGACCTCATTATGTAGACCAAGTTGGTCTGTATCTCACAGGGATCCTCCACCTGTCTCTGCATTCTGAATGCTGGGATTAAAGGAGTATACCACCATGTCCAGCTGAATTTTATGTTCTGTGAAGAAATATTAGCCTGGTTTGGTGGTGCATTCTGAGATTTATGTTTTCTAGTACATGCAAATATGTAGTTATCTGATGAGTGCTCAAATGGTTCTTCCTGTCTGTTCTTCAAATTTTCCAAGTTTACATACCTGTAACAAACTAGAACAAATGTTATCTTTCCTGAAAAAGTGCTTCAAACTTTCCAACTTTGTATCAACTGCCCACAAATCTGTCACTGCCTCCATGACCCCCGAGTTATTTTTTAGTGGGGCAATGGTGATACTTGCCTCTAATCCCAGTACTAGGGTGCTGAGGTGGATCATCTGAGCTAAGCTGGTGGAGACCAGCCAAGGCAACATAATAGGACTTCCATCTGAAAACTTTTTTCCCTTTCTCATTTTAAAACTAATTTCCCTTGTGATGCTGATTACCAGTAGGAAAAGATTTCAGAAGAAATGTAGACATTGTGGTTTAGATATAGGCAGAAGTCGTTAATGGCTTATGTCAGTGCACAGTGACATTAAGACTAGGAGTCTTTATTGTTATAAATATGGTCCCTAGTGCTGGGAGTGGTAGCACATGCTTTAATCCCAGTACTTGGGGGGCAGGGGCAGGCCTCTGAGATGCAGAGTGAATTCCAGGCCAGCTGGGACTACAGGAAGACCCTATCTCCAAAAAAAATTTTTTTTAGTTACAAATACTGTAAACCCCACTATAAAAACTAACTTCATTTTCCAAATCACTGAACCATACTTTTTCTTTTCTATGGGTGTATGTCAATTTAAAAAATCTGATAGGAACTGACAGGAATTCTTGAACTAGCGAAAGCCATGTAGTAAGTTAGTAGGAAACTGTGATTGTTCTTGGTTAAGTCAAATAATTTAAAAGCTAAAAATTTAGCCAGGCATGGTGGTGCACGCCTTCAATCCCAGCACTTGCAGAGGCAGGTCGATCTTTGTGAGTTCAAGGCCAGCCTGGCCTACATAGTGAGTTCTAGGCCAGCTGGCGTTACAGGGAGGCCCTGTCTTAAAAAAAAACGGTTAAAATTTAGAGGTTAAGGTAAAGGAGGGAAAGTATTGTCGTATGTTTTTATAAGTTTATCTTTAGGTAGGAATCCAAACTCATATATTTTTCTTTTTTTTTTCTATAGTTGAAGTATGCTTACGAGACCGATGGGATTACAGTGGTATAAAAATATGAAGGACTGCTGAAGAATCAAGTACTGTAATTTCTACTCAGAACTCTAGTAGACTGTTTTTTGAAGAAAGAAAAAAAAAAAAAAAAAAAAAAAAAAAAAAAAAAAAAAAAAAAAAAACCAGGGTGACCAAAAGGCGCGCATCTAGCTCAGGCAGGCCTTGAATTTGAAGTGTAGCTGAGGTGAGCCTTGGACTCCTGGTCCATCTCCCTCTGCCTCTTATATAATGGGATTACAGGTATGGACCATCACACTCAGTTTATGAGGCAGATTAGCCACTACCTAATGTAAACCAGATGTCCAATGAAATTACTGAGCCAAAATCCTGGTGACAAAAAGTCCTATGTACAGTTACTTTGATATTAGCTACCACCAGTAAATTTTAGATTTTTTGGATGTATATTCTGCTATGTAGAATTTGGGGAAGGTATGGTCAACAATTTTTTTTAAAGGAATATTTAGATTTTTTTCTTTAAATATTTAAACACACTGAGATAAAATATCCCTTCTGCTTTTTCATCTTATGCACAGAACAAAACCACACATTGTCATGCCTTAAACTACTTTTTATTTGCAACTACATGATTTCACGTAATTCTTCTAAACAACAACATAAAATAGATTTCCTGTGTATAAATAACTTACATACTCTCCATAAAGTAAATGCTCAAAGGTGCGAGAACACATTGCCCACTCCTACAGTGTTTTTGTTGTATTCAACAGAGTCAACGCACAATATATAAATACACAAATCCAATATTAAAAACCCAGGCACTTGACTAATAAAGTTTCTCAAACTATATCAATATGTCTAAAGTGCATATAATTTTTAAGAAAGATTATTCTCAGTAACTTTTCTATAAAAATAAGTTTGATGGTTTGGCCCATCTAACTTCACTACAAGTATGAACTTTTAATGCAGAATAAGGTATATTCTTCCTTTGTATCAACATGACATCAACACAATCAAAAGGAACTAGTGAGCTAGTGTGGTGCTAACATGTGAGGATTAATCCAGTGATTTCTGTCACAATGCATCCCAGGAGGAGGTACCCATGTCACTGGAATTGGACGATATGGTTTATTCTTTCTTCCTGGATTTGGATAACCAAATGGAACAGGAGGAGGGTAGTGACTCTGATGATGGCCATTTCCTCGGTACATTCCTGGCTTTTTTCTGGGCAAAGGGTGCCACACTGGAAGAGGTGGGAATATCAGTTCTGAAATCTGCAGGGAAGAGAAAGCATTAAGTATGTTGAAAGAAAAAACTAAGTCATGTTTTCAACAGAGACTAGGTAAACTTTCAGATTGTTCAGTCACACAAACTACCACTCACTCACAAAGAACCCTAAGAGTAGGTCAAAGTGGCATTACTATGTTAAGTTTAAATATATTTAAAAATTTTTTCCAAACCACATCATTCACAATGTATGCTTACTAAAGAATTAAACAAAAACATACCTAAAACAACTTTACAGAATATATGGAAACTTCTAAGAACATACTAGGTTTTAGGGCATTTAAGCACTGTTTTCTAGTTAACTAAGTGAGGAGTCATATAGGGAGCTTTGAAGCACAAATGCTTATCCTCAGCCAAGGTCTACTTAAAAACAATGGAATCTGAGGAATAGAGGACAAGAATTTGGCAAAGCTTTCTAGATCATTCTGTGGTAGCTGTTGAGTACAACTGTCTTAAAATTATCCTGCAAGTCAGGTAACATCAAGTTCACATTATTCAAAATCTTATCAGTAGTTTTGGGCCTCTATGTTCAGAATGCTACACTCCATAAGTTTCAGATTCTCTGATCTCTAATTTGCCCTTCCAGGTGTAGGCATTAAAAAGGACTTCCGTACTCTTGTCTCTAAAGCCTGGTTCCCCACCATGTGGCTGTTTGTTAGCTACATGTCTGTAGACATGGCCTTTTTTCCTTCTCCTTCATTCTCCTCCAGGCAGCAGCTGAGATTTACAGCTTGTCCTGGGGGTTTCCCTTTTAAACTCTAATAAAACTCTTCTTGCTTTGAGAGTTCTAGATCAGATGGGGCTACATACAGACCTGAGACCCTGACTCAACAAAATGAAATAAAAAACAAGGGGGAGGATTCCATTTCTTTGGGAAAAATGTTCAAATATAGACGTATGATGAATTTGAAAGTTCAGTTTCTCATATTCAAAAATTCAAATAATCTGCTTCTCATTCATTAGGAAAAAATTTTTGTCTTAGTCCAACTCTGCTCTCACTATAACCTTGGTATGTTAAATTATGTCGAAGACAAATTTAGTAAGAGGTAGATTTTTAAATATTCTAAAATAGTAGGTATGTACATGTAGAGAGTAAAGCTCAAGTCGAAACATCTATAAATGTCTCCGACTTAAAACACTCATACACATAAATAAGTAAAGTTTTAAAAATTAGTTTCTCTTCTGTTGAATACTGTTGGTCAAGTTTTTAAAAAGTAATTAAATGCCAAATGATACCAAATGCTGGCGAGGATGTGGAGAAAGGGGAACGTTCATTCACTGCTGCTGGGACTGCACTCTTACAACCCCTATGGAAAACAGTGTGGAAAACTCTTAAATAACTAAAAATGAACCTACCATATGACCCAGTTATACCACTCCTTGGCATATATCCAAAGGACTCATCCTATTGTAGAGATACTTGTATAATCATGTTTGTTGCTGCTCTTTTCACAATAGCTAAGAGTTGGAAGCAACCTAAGTGCCCTTAACTGACCAGTGGTTAACAAAAATGTGGTGTATTTACACAATGGAGTTCTATTCAGCAGTAAAGATGAAATAATGAAATATTCAGATAAATGGATGGATCTAGAAACTGTTATACTAAGTGAAGTAACACAATTTCAGAAAAATAAAAGACCTATGTTCTCCCTCATCTGTGGATCCTAGCAGGAAATCCTTTAAATTCCATGTCTTTTAATAAGATGATGCCATACGACAGTCTCTTCTGCATGAAGTAACTGCCATCATCACTTCAGCTGTGCCTGATTGTTAAATACTGTCACAATTGGGCTTGTTGACGGAGGGGCAAACAGGGTCATTGGATCCTCACCAGAGTATCCAGCCACTCTTCCCAGCCTTCTGTATGTAATTTGGCCCTAATCACACATGTCTCCTGGATTTGGGAGGGCTAAAGTATACAACATGCTGAGTAAAGGCTTTCTAGTGTGCATACCCTCAGGTCATTCATACACTTCCGCAACCCCTCAGTTATCTCAGCAAGTAAGCTCAGTAAATTCATTGGTTCACCAGTAAAACTTTAATCAAACATTGGCTTGACACTAGAACTTTTAAAGGGAATAAGCATTGCTTAGTATCTCCAGGAAAAGAATTCTCATAACAGATGGAAAACTTTTTTGTTAATGCCATTATGTCTCATATTATTTACAAAAAGAAAATGAGAATGTAAAAGATGTTAAAAGGATATGGGAATGGATATATTTTCCAAAATACACAGAAAAAACGAGAAAGCCTAAGCCAAGTGATGAAGGTCTGTGTAAGTGTGTTATCATATATAAGGGATGAGACAAAAATAATATACACATAATCTTAAAGTTTTTAAGGTCATTGTTTAGTCAACTAGTTAAGGAACAAAATATATATCAAGTCAAGATTTATCTGAGAATATTTGGTTTTTACCCAACCTTTATCTACATAGCACATGGTAATTAAAGTACAAGACTCTGGAACTAATCTTCTTGGATGTCTAACAGCCATACTTTGAGGTCTATACTAATGTGGTCAGAGGGACTTAAAGGACAGTTTTTGCCCCTTGCCCTCCAAGGTCGACTAAGTTACAGGGTAATATGAAGCATCTCTCAAAATGTCCTGTAACTGTGGTGAATCACTTGTCCTCTGTTCAGGGAGGACATGGATACCCCATGAGATGGACTTGAACCAGTGTCCAGTCTACAAAGAGGAGGGTCAACTCAGAGGAAACATCTCATCCATGCTTCCAAGTGAAGCCAGATATGGTCGAGCAGGACCTTTGACTTATCTTCACATAAATGGAACTGGTAAAAGAAAGGAGCTGGGGGCTCCTCCCAAGCCCATGAGACCCTTGAGGAACAGATCCTCAAACAACCTTAAGTGTAAAAATAAACTGATTTATCTGGGCCACCTGTATGGTCTTACAGACACCCAAAAGGAAAGTATAACTAAAGAGTAAAGTCATCAGTATATTTAAGAGTTCAAGGAATTACACTTCCCAGACATTAGGCTTTAGTCCATATAAAGTTATTTAGACAATTACTTCCCATTGATGATTTTGTTCTTAATCAGAAAGTGCTGCTCAGATGTAAGACTTCAAATCTTGGTCTCCAATACTGTGGTGCCCACCTATAGCTAAAGGAGACAATCAGCTATTGTTCTAAAATGATGGCTAAATTTGTTTTCTCCCCCTGTCTAAAAGACTTTGAGAGGGAACTGACACAGATTCTAACCACTCCAATAGCTATCAAAATGCCTGAAAACAAATCCTGAATCCATCACTTTCTAGTCCAGCCTTGGCAGGCAAAAGAAAAATGAGGAACCCAATAGAAGAATGCTTTTGGAAACCCTTGTCAAGAAATTCCAATGAGCTCTCATATGAACATTTGAAAACTGCCCTGTTCTGACTTTTTTCTAGTTCCCTGTGTAGAATTTGTAATGGTAATTACTCTTGCCTTTACTTTTCCTTCACACCCCCTATTCACCAGTCAAGGACTTTCTTTCCCTCGTATAGGTAAGAGTAGGCAGTTAGGGTAAAAAGACCCCAAAGAAAAGTAGCCAGTTTCTTGGCTAAAACTCACAATGTCCTTGAGCCTCTTAGCAACATACTCTGTTCCAAAGGCCAAAAATATTGAAAGTATTTGGGACTTTTATCTTTAAAAGATTTTAGGGTTACCTTACCTCTTCAGAGGGGGGAATGTTACGAGTAAGAAAAAGCCCCATTTAAAAAAAAAAATACAAGAAGAAGAAAGAGTACATGAAGTTATCAGAAAAAAGTGATGGCGAGATATGGGAGGAATTGGAGGGGAGGGAGTGGGCATGGATTTGATCAAAACACATTATACGCATGTATGAAATTCTCAATAAATTACATATGAAAAAGTAATTAAATGCTTTTTTAGTAGGTAGATATAAACTAAATCTGTAAATGCAAACACACTAGGTATAGGATGCTTTTGACTGTTAAAGTAACAAGGGAAACTTTGTTTTGGCTTGAGTAAAAAACTAAACAAAATACAGTCCAGTGAAGTTTCTAATAATGAAAAGGGAAAGAAGAGTAAGAAAAGTGGAAGTGTTAAAAAAAATATAAAGCTGGGTGTGGTGGCGTACACCTTTAATCCCAGCACTTGGGAGGCAGGGGCAGGTGGATCTCTGTAAGTTCAAGGCCAGCCTGGTCTACATAGTGAGTTCCAGGACAGCTGGAGCTACAGGGAGGCCCTGTCTCAAAAAGACCAAAAAAATAAAATAAAATAAAAAGTGAGCAGCAATTATTGAATAAAATGAAGAAATTTTAATCAGTAATATTTTATCATGACTTTTCTCGGAGGGGGAGCACATTTTCTTGAATCATATTTATCCTAGTTATTGAAGAGTGAAACATACTTTTGATAAAAGTGATTCAATGCATCTGAGAGAAGCAGCTTCTCCTCACTGTGTAAATGAGAAGAAGTGGGACTCAGAATATTTATCCAGAGTCTCTGGGCACACAACAGGGCTAGTTGGAGCACTATGGCCCTGTCATAGGAAGTGTTTCCAGCTTACCTGGTACACAGGACTTGGGGTTGCAGTCACTGAACTGGGTTTCACTTCCACTTCCTTACTTGGTTCTTCATCTGAGGAGGAAGATCCCGAATGATAATCTGAGGTAACCTTATCCAGGGCCCTGCTAACTTTCTTGGAGATCTCATCCTTGTTCTCATCCTCATTTTCAAAGCTGGCAACGATGAATGCATTGTTTTTCTCTCCATACCTAAAGCACAAACGCAATGTGCAAATCATTATAAGCAAGAGATGGCCTTAAAAACAAACAGGTCTGGACATGCCACTGTTCCAAGGCAATAGAGGATCCAAATCAGAATTGGATTCTACACATTTAAAAATCCAGCCCAGCTCCCTGCCACCATTTAATTTCCTCACTCCTACTCAATTTAAGTATAAATGAAAGTAGCTATTTTCTACTGACTTCAAAACAAAATGGTTGAAATATCACAAGTGATTCATTCATCTTTTGACTACATGAAATTAGTTATAACATTTTCCTAATGGGTATAGTGGAGCAGAGGCAGGTGGATCCCTGTGAGATCTCTGCCAACCTTGTCTACATAGCGAGTTCCAGGCCAGCTGGGGCTGCAGGGACATCCTATCTCAAAAAAGACAGAAAATAATTTTTTTATTGATTCTTTGAGAATTTCATAGTATATTTATATTCAGACCCTCCACGTCCACTCCCACCTTACCCCACCACCCCCAACTTCATGTCCTTTCATTATTTTTTAAAAGGCATATCCAGTCTAATTTGTGTTCCTTAAATGTTCTTGAATGTGGGCCTAACCTCTGAAGCTGTGTCTAAGCACCCAACATTACATCCTTAAAGAAAGCTGACTCGCTCTCCCAGCAGTAGTTCCTCACTTAGGGCTAGGGCTTCTTGCCCACCTTCCCAATTCACACTGGGTTTTTGTCTCGCTTGATCTTGCACAGGTCTTGTTGTACACTGTCAAACAACACTGTGGGTTAATGTGTGCAACTGCTCTTTTGACTCTGGAAAACTGGGTTTTCGGGTTTCCTTGTATTTATCCACCACCTTTGGCTCTTAGAATCTTTCTGCCCCTCTTCCTCAATGATCCGTGAGCCTTGAGGAGAGGGTTTGATACAGGTGTCCCACTTAGAACCAAGCATTCTTTAATCTCTTGTTCTTTGTGCATTGACCAACTGTGCCCCCCCCGCCCCGTCTTAGTCGCTATTGACTCCAAGATGCAGCTTCTCTGAAGAGTTGAGAGATGTACCTACCAAGTTCTGTCAGTGGTGGCACAGCTCTAATTTCCTTAAGAAAGATTTTTATTATCTTTATTGTATGTGTGTGAGTATATTGTGAGTATGTGTGTAAGTGCACCCTTGTCGTGCAATGCTCGTGGAGGTCAGAAGAGGGTGTCAGATCCTCTGGAACTGGAATTACAAATGACTGTTAGCCACCATGTGGGTGCTGGGAATTGAACCCGGGTCCTCTGCAAGAGCAGCCAGTGCTCTTTCTTACAGCTGAGCCATCTCTCCAGTCCCTCTGATGTATTCCTAAATGTATATCCTAGAAATTCCAGTCCCAAATCAACTAAAAACTTCCTAGATTTACTTTTACCATTAAATTTAAAAGCAACCTGTGTTTCACACCTATTGAAATTAAAGAAAACCAAAAAGATAAAGAAAGTGAAGGAGTTTTTCTTGAATTTGTGTTATGGAGACGTCTAGGTTAACTGTCATCTTTTTTAAAAAGTTTACTTTTTAATATTTTATTTATTTTTATTTATGTGTATGAATGTACTATCTGCATGTATGTGAGGGCACCCGTGTCATGCAATGCTGTGGTGTCCGAAGAGGGCTTCAGAATCCCCTGGAACTGGAGTTAAGGACGGTTTGCAGCCGCCATGTAGGTGCTGGGAATCGAACAAGTCAGTGCTCTTAACTGCTGAGCCATCTCTTCAGCTCCTATTTATTTACTTTTATCTTGTATGTATGAGTATATTGCCTGCATGTACGAAGTGCACCTTGTCATGCAGTGCCCATGGAGGACAGAAGAGGGCATCAGGTACCCTGGAACTGGAGTTACTGACATGAGCTACCATGTGGGTGCTGGGATTCAAATCCAGGTCTTCTGCAAGAGCAGCCAGTGCTCTTAACCACCAAGTTGTCTCTCCAGCCCCAACTGCTCACTTTTTTCAAGCACTCAGTAGGCTGAGACAGGAAAATCCAGAGTTGAAAGCTACTATAATCAAATACAACTCACCTATCATCTTCTTGGGCCTTAGTTTCCTTATCCACCAGATGAGGGAAGCTAGAGGTAGCTGGATACTTATCTAGGAATTCTTAACAGGCAATGCCTAAGTAGTTTAGGTGAATGCTTCACAACACACAATACATGCAGTATATGTAATTTCACATTTACTTAGAATGAAGTTTTAAGTATGGATATTTTTTTCATGCTTTAAAAGCTCAAAGGTTAATTCATGTATTAATGATAGCAATATGGACAACAGGCTTATACCTATCATTTTTGTCCACTATGGAGTTAAAATTCAGGCATTAGAAAGGCAGGAAAGTCACTAGAATACAAATCACTGCCTTTGTAGAAACAAAGTTAAGGCAGGCAACTTTATTAACTCAGATCTCTTCAACACCAATGAAGTGGTACGTCTTTACCTTTGTAGTAATTTGGTAGGATGGCTTCATGGTAAATGAAGCTATGTCAATTGCTAACATTAAGAATGTACTTAAGTGCTTAGGAGAATTAGTAATGGACAACTTTTAAACTTTCATTTTTCAATGATATATTGCTAAAACAAAGTCTAATTCACCTACTATGAAACAAGTAAATATTTATTTAATGCTTCTTATCAGAAAGACTGCAGACATTATTTTAAAAGTTGTAAAATAATACTGGATAGAGCTGCCAGCTACTCTCAAGACTTTCTCATAGGAAAAATCTATAATCTATTCTGTATCCTTAAGTATTTCACTAAGTGATAATCTTTTAAGCTATGTTATTCTCTGTATTCACCTAGCATTTTATCCCAACAACATAATAAAACTATGAAGAATGCTCTCTCTAAGTGCATTTTTAATACCAGCTTTGTCTCAAGCATACCAATGAATTTTTTTTTAAGACTTGTTTTTATTTTTAATTATGTGTGTATGTCTAAGTGTGGTTATGTGCACATGAATATCAGTGCAAACGGAAGCCAGACATGTCAGATTCTCTGGAGCTGGAGTTACCGGCAGCTGTGAGCCACTTGCTGTGGGTACTAGGAACCAAACTTGGGTCCTCTAGAAGACCAGTATACACTATTAACAACTAAGCTACCTCTCCAGCCTTGAGTTACTGTTTTTTTAAGACAGGTATCTTTCAACTGTACAACTGCTACATCAGCAATTGTTTCAATTTCCAGAAAACTTATCTTTCTAGTTTGAGTTCAAAAGGACTTTTCAATATTTCAGTATCCTCTATTAACTAATAGTGATCACCTTTACAATTGTTAGTATGTTGTTCTTTGGGGAGTTTTGTTATCACTGAGTGTGTGTACCTACATTTTGAAGGTGATCTGTATTAGTTGTTAAAAAAAAAAAAAAGTAACCCTTGTAACTTTATAAATACTATGCACAACCCCATCTCCCTCTCCTAAGCTGGGAATTGAACCCAGAGCCACTGAACTAAAGTTCCAGTCCATCTGCTGAAAATCTGTTTCTAATTTTTGTTTATGGGCTGAGAAATCACAAAAGTAACTTAAAGAACTATGTGTTAAATTTAGAGTCAATCAGGTTCCAAGTATAGGTCAAACAAAGTAATTCAATATAGTAACTTTTGATAGTTATTTCTTACAAACTGAGGTATTTAGCAGGATTTCTGTGGACAAAGTCTCCAAAATCTTTCACTCAAGTGACAGAGACCCTAAAGAGTCTCACAATCTAATAATGTTTGGCCATCTCCGATCAACTTTACATGGCTTACTCTTCCTTTTTCTCTAAAAAAGTTTTGGAGGGGCTGGAGAGATGGCTCAGCCCTTAAGAACACTAGCTGTTCTTACAAAAGACCCGGGTTCAAATCCCAGCACCCAACAGTTAACTCCAGTTCCAGGGAATCTGACAGCCTCTTCTGTCTTCCGCAAGCACTGCATGACACAGGTGCACTTACCTACATGCAAGCAATACACACATACACATAAAAATAGTAAATAAAACAAAGTTTTGGAGAATTTCCATTTTTATAAACTTGTACCTCGCACACAAAATTTCCACAACTTTATACAACTGCTGGCAATCAAGAAGTTATCTCTAGGAGTTTTCCTACTAAAATTTAGTTGAAGAATAGCCATGTATTTTTAGCATTACTTACTAGTTCACCCTGTTCTTTCATCCTAAAGAAAAATAGCTTTTCAACCTTGTCACCTAGTCAACCTCAGTTCATCCTTCACATCCCAACTCAAGTATCACCCATTCAAGTTTCCTGAACCCCAGTAAAAGGTAAACCAGGGAATCTGATGCCCTCTTAGACTAGGGCGTTGCATGACACAGGTGCACTTACACACATGCAGGCAATACACTCATACACATAAATGAATAAAAGAAAGTATTACTCTAGTCATTTGAAATCAAAATAAGAAAGGCGGAGAGATGGACACCAACTGAAGGTTATTAACTCACACTATTTGGAATCAGCTGCTCCTAATTTGAAGAAAGAGATGTGGAACATCAATGAAACAGTAACAGAGGACTAGGTGTTTAAGTTCCACATTCTACCTTTGGTATACAATAAAATCCTTGGCAAAGTTCTTGGAAAACCTGTCCAATCAGTTTATGAGTTCCTTGAGGTATAAAACAGAAATGTAACCTGTTTTTCACCATCTCAAGAAGGCAATTTCATATACCTCCTGCTTAAGTAAGTCCAAGTACCAGGTCCTGGCTGTTAAATGACATAGGTAGGCCAGACATGAAATAATTTGGTAAAATCAGTTCAGCTGTTAAGCCTGAGGACTCACCGACAGCACACCTCACATGGATCCACCCAGAGTGTGAGCTCCTTTGGCAAGCCCAGGTCACTGTACAAGATGCAACTGTTCTCACAGGCTTTTAGTACATCGGGATCAACTCTCTGAAACTTATTGACACGAATGCATCTACAAGAAAGAAGAATTAAATTAATAGCTATAATTGAATCTCAATCACAAACCTGATCTACCAACATATGTGAATGTGAGTAATAACAAAAACACCCTGAATGAGAACCTATGAGATTCTTACATGTGAACATCAGGCAAAGAGGGAACATCAAGACTGCCTGGTCTGGTAAAAGAAGGTATCTGTGTGAGCCCAGGGTAATCACAGACTATACTAAACTGCCCTGTACATTTAATAAACATGGAGATCAAAGCTATATTAGTTACAACTCTGGCAACACACACACACAAATTTTTGAGACAGATTCTCATATATCCCAGGCTGGCCTCAAACTTGCTATGCTGCTGAGGATGTTACTTGGACTTCTGATCCTAACGCCTCTACCCCCAAATTGCTAGGATTACAGGTCTACATCATCATACGTGGTTTTTTGAAATGTGGGGAAATCAAATCCCAAGCTTCATTCATGTCAGGCAAGTTCTCTACTAACAGAGCTATACCTCCACCCCAACCAGTATACATTTTTACAAATTAGGTTTTATATATTAAGTAGATGAAATTTATAACGAATATAAGACTCCAACGAATGACTCAAATATTACTGGAAATGTTTTGTGAGAACTTTTAATGTCACTAATTTGCTTTTACATCCCAGATAAGAAGGTAAGTCTTAAAGGGAATGACCTTTACTTCATCTATAATTGTTCCAAAACTACAAAATTATTCAAGGACAAAAGAATTGCTCATATCACATACTTATGATTAACATGTAGTCCTAGAATATTTTTAGTTCATTCCATGTAACTTGTGTTACCCAAGAATTTTCTTTAAGCTGCCAAAGTAAGTTAATTAATGAATCCTGTTACATTTTAAACTAAGAAATGCCACATTTAACAACTGAATGTTGACAAACATAGCTAGTAGCTGCACACAGTACTCTCTTCACTGCCTAGCCTGCTGCCCCTGGTACTGGACTCAATAAACCCATTTTTTTCCCAAATAAATAAAACAGCAAATGCAAGATGTACATTAAAATAAGCATTTTGCTTAAATAGAAACTAGTAGCTACGATGGAAAATATGAAAAGTATTTCCTGCCTTCAATGAAGATTTAACCAAGAGAATCTGGTGTTAGAACTAGTGCTGGTGCTTATGTACTGGGTGAGATCAGATAAACTGTTTACTTCTGTACTGCACCTGACAACAAAAATATGACAATACAAATGATCTGACTCTAATTGTGCCACAGTACTATCAATAATAATGTGCTGTTTGGGCAGTGAGTGGATATAGCTCAGTGGTAGAGCAATTGCCTAGAGTGTCCATGTACTGGGCTCAATCTCGAGCACCCAATAATAGCAATAAAATCTGTAACTAACAAAAGACCAAGCAGTGTCTCAGATATTACTAGTATAGTAATAGTTTTCTACTTAGTTTTTAAAGTTGGGTGTTTTTATTAGCTGGGTTCAATCTTTATGGAAGAAAGTTCTCATTATACAACAATAAACATTTCTAAAAGGTAGTACTTCTTTTCGAGCATTTACTATGCAACAGTTTCCTACACTTATTAGTTTCTGCATGTACTAATAACTCTTAATTCTTCTTATTACTTCATGAGCTAGATACTATCTTCACCATTATAAGGAAAAAAAAGAAGCAACTTGAAGACTTGTCCCACATCACATTGTCAATCTAGACTTCAAAGCTAGGTCCCTAGACTCCAAAGTTCATGTTACTTAACAATACCCAGGACTAGGGTATTAACTTAGAATAATCGCCTAACACATATGAAAGCCTGGGTTAGATCTCCAAGCATATAAAACCCCTTTTCCCTCAAAACATGCCACCACAGTGTCCTAGTCTATCTGAATAGCACCATTAACAACAGCAAATTAAGAGTGGAAAAAATTGTTTTATTATGTATATGTCTTGATCCTTTTTGTAAGATGGATCTATCCTACAGACTCTAATGTCATATATACACGGCAATTCAAAAGTGCCATGTACCCCAACATCAAAAGGACTTAAGAATGTGCAGCTCTTGGGGCTGGAGAGATGGCTCAGTGGTTAAGAGCAGGGCCTGGGTTCAGTTCCCAACACACACAGCAAAATTCCAGTTCCGGGGGGATCCAATGCCCTCTTCTGACCTCCAAAGGCATTGCATGGCATGGGTGCACTTGCATACATGCAAGCAATACACTTACACAGAAAATAAAAATATTTTTTAAAAAAGAATGCAGATCTTACACATTTTACACACCTCCTCACAATGAGAGTGATGCTGACTCTAAGCATCAAAATTACATGTATATAGTTAGAGTTTGCACCAAATTTCGATACCATATATATTTTTATTCTATTTTTTCACCCTACATTCTATGACTACTTTACCATTAACTACTGTGAATACAAAATTACAAAATAGCATGAAAATAGTCTATTATTTACTTAACGCTGATGCTCCTTCCCAATGTTTTCTTATAAGTACTAAGAGTAAAAGTACCATCTACATTCATACAAATTTGCGTCCACTTCTGATTTATGTTCCCACAGTAGACTTTGAGACTTTTACAGATCTTAGTATTGTCAAGCTGTCCTCCCCAAATATCTTATTTGTCTAAATGTAGAGAAACAATTTTAACTTATATTCCTCATTTTTTTCTCAAGCCACATGAAGTCTAATAGTTCTTATTCACAAGACAGTTTCAAAATGGTTCAATGACACTTCTGAGCACATGCCAATTTAATCTTATTTGACTTTTTCTCAGGTTTTTAGAATTACTGGGAAATGAAACTACACTGGCTGACCTTTCAGTATTTCTTAGTGCCTTCTTTTTCAGTAATATTATGGTGGCCTGGCATTGCCCAACATCAATTAGGTTAAGCGTAAAAAGCTTCAATAGCTGTAACTCACAAAAGCTCTTCACTCTCCCAGAAATGAGGATGTACAGAAAAACGACAATTAAAACAAGAAGCTAAAAAAATTACTTGAGTCAACTTCAATTCACATTTACTGAGTTATTAGGAAATATCTTTGGATAAGTATGAAGCAAATATAGAAATTAGTTTGGTTCTTTTCTTATCATTAGAATATTATACCCCAAGTGGCTTCAAGCAAAGGAGAAATAACAGCAAATGCTCTTTTCACCTCAATCCTAGATTTCTAAATTGTAAATGTTTAGCAAAAGTCCTTTTGATATCAATGCAGTAAAGTGTTTATTTGTAGAGGAAACCCCAGTGACAATAATATTGACAAATACAAGAATCTCTGGAGTTGTCACTACCACACTATCATTTCTAATTTTGAGATCATATCCCAAACTGGAGGAGGTATGATAGCTAGTTTTAGGAGACTGTCAGCCCAAGCCTCTTAAGCAGATATACCTGGTACTGGCAGTGGGCATGTCTGGGCATGTTTTTTTTCAGGAGCCTACTTCAAGCTATAAATGTGACCTCTAAAATACAAAAGCCACAATAAGAATTCTCTTCTTTCTCAGTGCCATGTATAGAAGCTCATGAAAACCTGGAGTCAGTTAAGACTTGATTTCAAATCCCAAAGCTAGCATTCAGCACTGTGGACATAGATGAGTTATGTTAAACTGGCTTATACCACAATGAATTGTGCACAGTATTTAAAGACCATCCCTGTACAGGCCAAGAGCACAAGTTGTCTATTATGTACCAACAAAACTTCAAAGCATGCAGCATGTCATTTATCTTCAGATACAATGAGACTCATTTCCCTCAATTCTGACCATGCCCATTGTGATTAGGAATCTTCTAGAACTGTGAAAACCTCCAAGCACCTATGATAATGCATGAGAAAATACTCAGCACCTCAGAGGTCTGTGTATTTTGCAGATAAAATCATGACAGACATGGTCTAGACAGACAACCTTTGGCCCTCTGGCCTTGCAGCTATTACATGAACTGATCTTCACTTGGTCAAATCTAATTCTTTACCTGTAGGCCTGTCCTTTTGATGGTTTTTCTGGATACCAGTGATTTTTATATTTCTCTTGAAGCACTAGGGTCAATTTCTCAGCAAACCTCTCTACGGCTTCTTTTTTCAACTTATCATGTTTCCGAACAAGCCTTGTGAAAAAGAAGACGACAGCAGCAATTTCGTTCTTCATCTTTCCCTGTAAAGGTAAGAGTTTTCTTTAAAACAAAACAACATAAACACACATATAAACACATACATACAAACATAAAAACTGAGACAGGCCAGGTGTGGTAGTGCATTCCTTTAATCCCAAGCAGAGGCAGAGGCAGGCAGATCTCTGTGAGTTTGAGGCCAGCCTGGTACACAAAGCAAGTTCCAGGCCAGCTGGGGCTACAGAGAGACAAGATCTTGGAGGGGGGGGCACATACAATGGACCTCAAAGACAAACGATCTGCAAAACATCCCTCCTTATAGCTTTCCCTGCTTTCTTCCAATTTTATCTTGTATTCCCCGGTGGGTAACAATCGCTAACATGTTTAGTCTTTAGAGACGCATTACAAAATACTACTAAGACTTATTGATTAGTTGAGACATCGTTAAGTAGTCTCTGTTGACTAAAATAAAGCCTGATACCACTCAAAACGAATTACTGTAATAAATATTATACAGCCCTTACTAAGTAAGCCAAAATTGAACTGCAAATAAAATTCTGTGAAGTGATTTCTACTTTAAAATACAGAAAAGTTTTCACATTAAATCTAGTGTACTGTAGCGACATTTTGGAAGTGTTGCCATTTCTAAAAGGTTAAAGTTAACACATTTCAGTAACTCTACTCCTAACTATATGCCCCCTAACTAAAAACAGAAGTCCCCCTCAAAAAAAAAAAAAATAATTGTACAAAAATGTCAATGGCAGAGGAAGTCCTACCAGCCATAAAGAAGAAACAACCCAAATA
>NW_008330318.1:462749-476397 GCF_000622305.1 Nannospalax galili
CTCAAAAAAAAAAAAAAAAAAATTGTACAAAAATGTCAATGGCAGAGGTAGTCCTACCAGCCATAAAGTAGAAACAACCCAAATATCCATCAAACGATGAATGGACAAAGTGTGATATACACGTGCAATGGAGTATTGTTTGGCAATTAAAAAGAATGAAGTTTTAACACATGCCAGAAGATGGGAGAGCCGTAAATACATCATACAGAGGCAAAGAAACCATGCACAAAAGACCACATCTTGTATAATTTCTTCCTATGTAATGTCCAGAAAACAACCCAAATATCCATCAAACGATGAATGGACAAAGTGTGATATACACGTGCAATGGAGTATTGTTTGGCAATTAAAAAGAATGAAGTTTTAACACATGCCAGAAGATGGGAGAGCCGTAAATACATCATACAGAGGCAAAGAAACCATGCACAAAAGACCACATCTTGTATAATTTCTTCCTATGTAATGTCCAGAAGCGGTAAAGTCTATGGAGGTAGAAAACATACTGGGTGGCTGAGAGGATTACAGGAATAATTCTAATAAGGACAAGGTTACTTTTCTGGGGTAATAAATTCTAAAACTGAGTACTATAATGGCTTCACAACTCTGAAAAGCTAAAACCATTGAATTGTGTATTTTAAATGGATGAGTTGTATGGTGTATAAATATACCTGACAAAGCTGTGATAATATTAAAAGTTTTTCAGCACTGAACTTTTATAAATACTCTTCCAGGAATAGGTATATTTTTCTAAAAGCTAAGACAAAAAATAACGACTATCAAAATATATTTAACAGAGAGAAATGCAAGATCACTCATAGAAAAATTAAACAGTCAGCTCCATTTTGGAACTGCCTCAAAGGACTCTTAAAATGGCAAATTTGACTTATCATTGATTAATGCATAAAGGCAAAAACCTTGTTTATATATATATATATATATATATGGAGAGAGAGCGAGCGCCTTTCTTGATGAGCTCATTCATTTGGCTGCTGAAAGTAACTTGAAGATACTAAGATGCAGCATTTACCAAACATCACCTTCCTGGGAGGCACTTACAGTCCCTGCTATGTTTAGTATAAAAACCACTTAACTTGGGGCTGGAGAGATGGCTCAGCGGTTAAAAGCAGTGACTGTTCTTGCAGAGGACCAGGGTTCGGTTCCCAGCACTGACATGGCAGCTATGAACCCTCCTTAACTCCAGTTCCAGGGGAATCCAAAGCCCTCTTCTGACCTCTACAGCACTGCACGACATGGGTGCACTCACATGCATGCAGGCAATATACTCATAGACACAAAATAAAAATAATAAAATATTAAAAAAAACTAACTTAACAATAGTCTATGTTCCTAAAAAATAAAAAGCTGTTAGCTTCCTTTTCTGAAACTCTTCTTCATAATGTGGTTCCTTCACTGTGCCTGCAAATTCAAACAAGAGAACTTACTGTGAAATAAATTCTATATAGTTATCCGAGAGGTGTCTAGGCAGCCATATCACCCACACCTTCCTCCTGGAACCCTAGAAGGCCAACTTCACCACTGTTCGTTTACATTAACTGGGATGGATTCTGCACACAACAGTGTGTGCGCATCCACTACAACTGCTGTAAATACTTCGTTCTGAAAAAAAAAAAATTAGGTATTTCCACTTTTTTAAACTACATTTACACTGGAGCACCTTATGATGCAAAAGAAAACCCATTGGAACTGAATATACAGTTTGAGGAGAAAGTTTTGGGTGGAAATACATAAACCACCAAACACAAGGACTCACACTAAAGAGATGTACTGACTAAATCACTCTCATTCATTAGGCCTGCCAACTGTGTGCTACATTAACAGAGTTTGGGGATTCGCTTTAGTTTGTCCAATTTCATATAAAAAAATAAAGGAAGGAAAGAACCACTTAGGGGTTGCTTTTGGTTAGTAACTGAGGATGAGTCATATGGACTTATTTATGTTTCTGTTTGAAAGAATGATGGTTGGCACAGCTGAAACATTAACCCACTCCCACATTCCCGGAGTGCAAAAAGGTAACACAGGGCGAGCACTACCGCAAGAGGGGCCAATAGGGACCGCACTCCCTCCACCCACTCCCCCCAAAGCACCCATTTTAAACACCGCTTGGTGACGTCATCCAGAGACATCGTCATCACGGCGGCTGCTCCTTAAGTTCTACTTTGTTTCACAAGCCCGGCCTTCCAGTTTCTAACTTTGTAGTCCCCACCCCCTGGTCTCGAAAAGCTCACCGCAACCCTTTCTAGAAACCCAGTGTTTGCCCCGAAGGTCCTACCAGGGTGGAGGGGGCGGGAAGCGCGGCCGCCAAGGCAACGAGGGGCTCCGGACCGCGTGAGTGGCGTTGGCCGGCGGAATCCGGACCCGACCGATCGGGGCTCCGCAGCATCCCCGGCCCGCGGCCGGCCCCACGCCCTCCTCGGAGCGGCCTGCGCGCCGCGTCCAACTTCTGCACGCCTGGCTTCCACCAAGTTCAGGGGCAAGACTGCAGGCCGCCCTCCTACCCGCCCCAGCCCCGGGCCCCCGGCCCGCCTCCGCCCACCCATTAGACGCTAGGCGACGTGGCACGCGCCTGAGGCCGTGTCGCCTCCCTCCGGGGCCCGCCGAGGGCCCACCGCCGCCGTTTCGCCTTCGACGTGGCGGTGGGCCCGTACAGACCTCCCTCCCTGACTCCCTGGGCCCCGCCGCCGCGCCGCCCCGGCCCGCTGTCCTCACCGCCCGCCGCTACGGGGCTGCACCCTCGCCGGCTGCGGCCGCGTTCTGGGACTGGGGACCAGAGCGCGAGCGCGGCGAGCCTCGTCTGGCGCGTGCAGCTATGTCGTCGGGCGGCCGCCGAGTACGCGCTGAGGTGACGGGCTGCTAGCGGAGCGCGCGGCCGGCCGAGGGGCGAGCGCGGTCTCGACGTGGCGTGCGGGGGGGCTCGAGGCCCGGAAGAGGGGAGGGGCGATGATGGGGTGGGCCTTGGCGCCAAGTAGAGCCAACTCGCGCGCTCGGGGGAGGAGCCAGGGGCGGGCTTGGAGGCTGGCCCCGCCCTCGGCTTTGCGCGCCGCCCGAGCCTGCCACGCGCCGGCCGAGCCCGGGCTCCGACGGCGGGACCGGCACGAGGCCGCCTGGCTTCCGGCCCGGAGCCACGCGGAGGACCCAGCGCACGCGGGTGGCTTCACCCCAGCCAGGTCCTCGGGGGTCCAGCCAGCTGCATCCCTTTAGTTCTTTGGCCTTAGTCACGTCAGCCGCATCGCTTTAGTTATTTGGCCTTACCCACTCTGGTCCCTTCCTACCTTGCGACCCGCCTCTTTCAAGTTGAATCCGAACCTCCACGCAGCTTACCCGACCGGGCGTGAGGGGTGGGGCGTGGGGGGCGGCTGGAGCATGCGTACATGGGCTGCTCCTCGTCCTGTCTGCTGCTAGGCAGTTGGTCCTCTGCCCTGGCTCTGCGGACTTTGAGAGATGGTCTCCTGTAGCCGGCTGTGAAGCGCTGTGTGCAGCGGCTCCAGGGATGGCCCAATGAATCCCAGGCTATTTCTGAGACACTTCTGACCCAGCGACTTCCCAGGGATAAAGGTTTATCCTAGACCAAATACAAATAAGGAAAAGGAACATTATTTAGCCGATGTGGTGGTGCATGCCTTTAATCCCAGCAGAGGCAGAGGCAGAGGCAGGCGGATCTCTGTGAGTTCCAGGCCAGCCTGGTCTACATAGTGAGTTCCAGGCCAGCTGGGGCTACAAGAAGAGCGGCTCAAAAAGGACGAAAAAAAAAAAAAGGAATATGTTCTCACCACTTTATGTTAAACTGTCACTTTTAAAGTGGGAAAACACTTTAATCAGTCAAACATGCCACAACACAAGACATTCTTTTAATATCAAAAGAGACCAAAATGTAAATTACTTAAGAACCAATTGTTAAAAGAGATATCTTGGCCACGAATCTTATTGTTTACTAGAGTCTGGGAACATATGTTAGTCTTGTTCTATGAATATTTAAACTACTTATTACTGATGTTGATGATGATAGCCTTGTGTAATTCAAAATGACAATTTCTAGCAGTAATATACAACCCTGAAACCATTACAAAACCATTATAATAAGCCTTTATTAGAAAAAAAAGTAGTTATAGTGCTATAGAACTAGGGCCACTCTCAGTTTAAAGACAGTTCTGTTTTATGTATGACTAAAGTCTATTCTCGATATGAGTGTTTTCATTTAAAACCAATAATCAGATTGGGGTTGTTTTACTGATACAGGCTTTTAATTCTACAATTCCATAAAAGTTTTTTAAAAATTCTCCAGAATTTCTGAATCTTGTGATTGATGTTTTGTGCACTCTTTATTTTTCTGTGGTCCTTGTGGTTCAAACAGTAATGCCAAATTTTTAAAAAGAAAAATATGAACCCCAACACATTCAGTAGGTACTAAACATTATATTCTGAATCTCTCTTCCACCCCTTCTCCCTCTGTATGTGTGTGTGTATGTATGTATGTAAGAGACAGGTCTCCCCTGTACCCACATCCCCCCCTACCCGGCCTGAAACTCACTAAGTAGATTAGGCTAAGGTTGTCTCACAGAGATTCACCTGCCTCTGCTTCCCCAGTGCCTGGTCTAAACGTGTGCATCATCACTCCTGACATGTTTCCTTTCACTGTCTTTCACTTCTAACTCACACAGATCCTCCTGCCTCTGCCTCCCAAGTGCTGGGATTAAAAGCATGAGCCACCACGCCCAGCTCAGCAGCACTAATCTTCCTTTAGCCTAGCTCACCAAGGTAAGGAAGGCATTTATTTGAGGGTGTGGACTTCAGGAGGTGATTATAGAATGAGTGGAGACTTATAAATGGGATTTGAGTCCTTTTAGTGAAGAGATGATCACTTTTTCTATTCTTTGCTAGAGGGCACAAGCAGAAGACAGCAAGACAGGAAGTGCATCTTCACCAGCCACAAGGATCTTTTGGCACCTTGATGTTGAATTTCTAAGCCTCCAGATGTATGAGAAAATACTTTCTGTTTTTTAACCTTCTCAGCCTTTGGTGTTATGTTATAGTAGCACAGACTAAGAAAGAAACAGCTGATATAATTACATATTACTACATGTTTCTCTTTCACAGCTAGTAATAATTGTACATTAATACTGTTTTTTTTAAATAAGTATCATTTGCTTCAGCACAAATGATTTCTTTTGAAAATGAACCACCAAGGTAGAGCTAGGGCTTTTATAATCACACACATCCTGTGGTTGTATCTGAGTAAGAACTAATTCTTAACAAAACCAAGGAGCAGCCCTCAAAATCTTGTTTTCACTAAACAACTGTGTAACTTTAAAATACGTTGTTTTTTTGAGCTCAGGGAAGTTCAGCATTGAAAATAGTACAGTTTTGTTGGGCATGGTGGCATACGCCTTTGATCCCAGCACTCCAGTGGCAGAGGCAGGAGGAGCTCTGATACTGAGGCCAGCCTGGTCTACATAGACAGTTCCAGGCCAGCTGAGATTGCAAGGAAACCTATCTCAAAAAAAAAAAAAAAAAAAGTAGTTTTAAGCGCCATCTTCTCAAACTATGAGTCTAGATGCATCTGAGTGCACAGTCATCACTTTAATATTGAAAATAGAGAGTTCTGTTATATTATGCAACATCACGGGATAATGTACAGCCCTTGGGGATCATTGGAGATCAAATAAGTAGGATCTAAAATACTTTAATATATTTATGGCAGCCAGTTTCCTAACACTATAATGAATTACCCAAGAAAATTAACAAAGAGAAAGGTTTGTTTTCACTCACAGTGTTGGAGGTGCTAATCCAAGATCAAATGAATCTACTATTCTAGCAAATGTCACAAACATGTGGCATAGCAAACTGTACATCTCGTGTCCAGGAAACAAGAGGTCATGATCTCACAGTCTTGTTAGGGGCATGCCTTTGATGGTCTAAGAACCTACCACTGGGTTACATCTCCCCAAAGCAGTATCCTGATGTCAAGTCATTGGACCTTAGGGGATGCTCAACAGCTAAACTATAATTTAAGATTTTCTAGGACTTAGCCATTTCCCTAAATTAAATCTATTTTCTTTGCTCTTAACTTTGTCTTTTTGAGAGAGGGACTCCCTGTAGCCCCAGCCAGCCTGGAACTCACTATGTAGACCAGGCTGGTCTCAAACTCAAGTAGTAGAGAGCTACTTGCCTCTGCCTCTCCAGTGCGGTGCTGGGATTAAAGGTATGTGCCTCACAACTGTCTGTAATTCCAGTTCCAGAGGATCTGCAGGCATTGCATGACACTGGTGCACTTAACTTACACGCAGGCAATACACACGTACACGTAAAATAAAAATATAAATAAAAATATTAAAGAACACTGAAGAAAATTTGGAATCTTCATTATCATCTCTTTTTTATCATGCTGAATGAGGACTGGAATGTGGGTCATATCAACTTCCTTTTTCGAGTTTTATTTTTATTTTATGTGTATGAGAGTCTTGCGGTGTATGAGAATCTTGCCTACATGTAGGTAGGTGCACTCGAATTGTACAGTGCCCTCAGAGGTCGGAAGAGGGCATTGGATTCCCTAGAACTGGAGTTAGAGTCGGTTGTTAGCCACCACGTGGGTGCTGGGGATTGAACTCATGTCCTCTTCAAGAGCAACTAATGCTCTTAACCACTGAGCCATCTCTCTTTTGAGTTTTATTCATTAGTTTAAGTGCTCTTTACCACCTCAACCAGGCCTCAGATATGGCCCATGATTTCTGAAAGAAGACTGTTTTGATCAGACCTCTTCATTCTTTATTGGAAAAGTTAAGATTTGTGTGAACTGAGTAAGGATATTGCTTAAGGGCCAGTCACATTGGGCTCAGGTAGTGCTTTATATTGGAAGTGCCTTGTGTAAATTTTTGTTCATTGACAGAAGAGGTATAATTGTCATTAACTTCCTTTGGCAATACTTGCCTGATCTTCAGATCATCAATGAAACTGATTATTAGTGAGTACAGCCTATGTGTACATATACATAGCCACACCTACATACACCTACATACACATATATAATATGAAGGGCTGTCTTAAAAAGTGGTTTGTGCAGTTGTGAGAGAAGACAAGTTCAAGAATCTATCAGGTCATCAGTCTAGAATTATAATAAGAATTGAGATTATCATCTTGAGTTCAAAATTTATAGATAGGACTACAATGTTGAGGTTTTAAGACATAGTTTCTTCTCTAGTAAACTTCAGCTTTTGGTTTTAGGGGGTTCAGGCCCATCTTTAAAGGTACCTTCCTTTACTTAAAGTCAACTGATTATAAATGTTAATCATATTTATAGAATGTCCTTTATAGCAACTAGTGTTTGAGCAAACTAGATACTGTATCTTAGTAAACTGACACATAAAACAGTCATCAAAACAGCTGTTACTCAGCTGGGCATGATGGCACCCTCCTTAATCCCAGGATTCAGGATGCAGAGGGTGATGCATCTCTGTGAGTTCAAGACCAGTCTGATCTATATATCAGGATCCAGACCAGCCAGTACTACATAGTGAGACCCTGACTCAAAAACAAAACAAAAACCCCCAAAGAGCCAGGTGTGGTGGCACAACTGCAATTCAGCTGTAAGGAGGCAAAGGCAGGCAGGTTCCTGGGCTCTCTAGCCTACAAGCCTAGCCTACTCAGCCAGCCCCAGTCCAATGAGAGACCATTGCAAAAAAGAAAGTGAATAGTACTTGAGGTTGACACACGAGGTGGTTGTCGTCTGGCCTCCGCATGCCCGTAGGTGCATACCACCACCACCATCCAACACTCACACAAAACAAATTCCTTCAATGTTTTTTTCCTTTGTGTGGCAGTGAGGATGGGTGGGGATGAGGAAGCAAGGATTGGATGCCTATTTTCAGAAGCCATCTTCCGTACAACCAAATCAAATATTTGGGGAAAGTACAGTTGCTGGGATCAAAAATTGAGGGAATAATCTGGTGAATATAATAGTCAAAGACAAGAGTCTAGTCAAAGATACATGTCAGTATGGTTTGAATGATAGCAAGGTGTTAGCAGTGTGAGATGGGCCTTGCATTGGTGATTCTGCTGTGTAAGGGTGAAAGAGAGCTGCTTGCTAAAGAGATTGTTTATTCTTTTGTTTTTTTCTTTTTGAGATAGGGTCTTTCTGTAGCCCCAGCTGGCCTGAAACTCGCTTTGTAGACCAGGCTGGCTTTGAACTCACAAAGATCTGCCTGCCTCTGCCTCCCAAGTGCTGGGATTAAAGACATGGCACCACGCCAAGCTGAGATAGTTTATTCTAGTGCCACATGTAAGTGACTATGCCACAGGAATGCAGACTCAGTTTGCTCCAAATAACATGTTTCCATGTAGAAACTGTTTCATGGAATTTTTACAATTAAAGGACAAAAAGGAAGCCATAAATCGAAGCATTTAAAAAAACACTGGTGGAGACATCAAGCAGGGTTCCAGCAAAGAGGGACATCTCAGATATAGGTCTCTCTCACATGCTGTCTGATGGCATTCTTGGCTTTTAGATTGGTGAAAACTAGTTATCTGTGAACTTAATGCATTCCAAAAAGTTGAATGTTAGGTCAGAGACAAAGGTTGGCAATGAATGACTATTAAAGGGACTGAAGATAGCACAAGGTAGTTTGGCTCTGGATCTGCAACATTCCAACTCTCCACAATCAAGAATTTTTAATCAGTGAATCTTATAGACTCTTTATTGTAGGTGTGGCTCCTTTCATCACCCAACCCCTGGGAACTTCAGGTCATAGGAGGTACCCTTATACAATGGCTTAATGAGGTTTGTCTCCTTTACCCTTTTGCCTTCCACTGAGTGAGGGCACAGCATTCCTCTCAGCCAGAGGATGCACCAATAAGGTCCCATATTGGAAGCAGAGAATTGTCCTCACCAGACAATACCTCTTACTAGTACCTTGATCTTAAACTTCCCACCTCCAGGACTGGGAAAAATAAATTTCCATTCTTTATAAATTCCCCAGTCTCAGGGATTTTGCTGAAGCAGTGCAAATAGACTTAGATCCATTAAGACACTCTACATTTTACAAGTTGGATTATGAATTCAGGGCCACATAAAGATGTAAAGACAACCATGGTGTAGGAATATCAAAGCATTTGGATGGGCCTGGGTTCCCAGCTGAAAGGAAGTTTTACAGGCTTGTGACAACATTATTTGTAAACCTTCCCCACTGCATTTCAGTACCGACCAGTAGAAGGGGAGGGACCATAAACATGAGGAAATTGCTTTCCAGGCAGAGTCACTCTTTTAATGCAGGCAGCATCCGTTGCACCACAGAGTTGGCTAGAATTAATAAAATTCGCACAGCAAGTCCTGACACTTGATGGCCTAATTAGAATGATTATGGGTAGGCTTTACAACTGTGCTTTGTCAGCAGATGAGCCAATGACATGTTCCCATAATGAGCATGTTCCCACCCCACCCCTGACCCAGCGGGAGCTTAAAACATGAACTAAAGTTAGCACATTAATAATTGTTTGTGATGTGGTTAGCAAAAATATTTTCTAATGCTGTGCTTAGAGGAGTGCTTTTGGAGATAATTGCAGCGAGGCAGGATTTTCTCTTAAATTGTAGGAATGTTTCTATTCATGTTTAGAATGGAAACGTGTAGAACGTTTCTATTGTGTGTGTGTGTGCGTGTGGTATGATGTGTGTATGTAGACTTGATTTCTAAGAGTAATGAAAATAGAGAATTTATTACAGAAAGATTACTGTTCTTGTTTTCATATTAGTCTAAAGTGCTCACAAATCCTTTTTTTTGGTAAGGAAAATTGGTAAAAGTTGTGAAATAGCCTCCATCTGAACTAGAATACAGTAGGGGAAGAATTTGAGGAAAGAAACAGTCATACATGGTCAGGTTGGTCATTTTCTCTTTTGTTTTTAATTTCTCTTTTTTAAAAATATTTTATTTATTATTTTTATTTTATGAGTGTATTGCCTACATGTATATGAGTGCACCCACGTCGTGCAATGCCGTGGAGGTCAGAAGAGGGCGTTGGATTCCCCTGGAACTGGAGTTAAGGACAGTTCATAGCCACCATGTGGGTGCTGGGAATCGAACCTGGATTCTTTGCAAGAGCAATCAATGCTCTTAACTGCTGAGCCATCTCTCCAGCCCCTTGTTTTTAGTTTCATACATATAAAAACTGAATTCTTACAGTGTTGAGCTGAAATGACGAATAACATTTATCAGATATTCAGCATAAATGTTTAAAAAATGTACACAATTCTAAGGCATTAGAATGTCTGAGTAGCAGCAATTGGGAGACTACAACTGACTGATCCTTTAATACGGTTGTGGACCCTATGCTAATTTCCCTGAGCTTTTTCAACTATGCAATCTTAATTTGAGGGCTCTAAAATTAAGTGATTATTTCAATTTTTTGTCATGATAAGGTTTTTATTCGACTTTATTATTTTTAAGGAAATTAATTCAATAAATATATAACTAAATGTTTTTAATATTTTATTTATTATTTTTATGTGTATAAGTGTATTGCCTGCATGTAAGTGCACTCGTGTCATGCAGTGCTTGAGAAGGTCACAAGAGGGCATTGGATCCTCTGGAGCTGGAGTTATGGATGGTTGTTGGCTGCCATGTGGATGCTGGGAATTGAATCGGTCCTCTGCAAGAGCAGCCAGTGCTCTTAACCACTGAGCCATCTCTCCAGCCCCATAACTAAATATTTTAACAAATATTTTGTTTGGGGCTAGTGAGATCGTTCAGTGGGGAAAGATTCATGCTGCTGAGCCTAACACTTGAGTTCCATCTCTTGGACCCATATGGAAGGTGAAAGCCAACCTCTTACCGCTACATATACACTGTGATGTGCGTGTACCACTACTCCCAATACTTAAACACAAATAAATAAATGCATAAGGTAAAAAAAAATTAAAAATACTTTGTTTGATTCAAGCTGGGCTTGGTGGTACTTATTTGTAAGCCCAGCAATCAAAAGGCAGTAGGATGGTGAGTCTGAGGCCAGCCTGGGGATACACAGTGAGACCATGAATATATGTGTGTATGTTTCTTTGGTTTTGAAAGAGAGAGAGAGAGAGAGAGAGAGAGAGAGAGAGAGAGAGAGAGAGAGAAAGAGAAAGAGAGGAGAGAGATTTACAATGAGAAAAACCCTTTACACTTTACAGAAGGCTTTCACAGAGGAGTAAGCTGGAGACAGCATTTTTCTTCTTCAGTCTCCTCCTCCCTATCTGAACTGATCACCTCATGACTTGGAGAGAGAACTTCATCATTAATAGCAGCAGCTCTAGACAACCGTCTGAAATCCAGATGCGGATCTAGCAGCTTGATGAATATCTGTCTCCTCTTGGCTGTCTGATGGGTATTTCTTACATACCATGCCCCCAAATGAACCCACTCTGTCCCTGTCCCCCAACTGCCACTAAACTTACTCCCTCTGCATTCCTGTACTCCATGGCTCAGGCCCAAGATCTCAGTGCCAACAGTGACTCCTCTCTCTCCAAAACACCCTATAAACCATCCATCAGCTCATCTTTTGACTCATTCCTTTGTTTTCAACTCTTTGACCCACTCAAATGGCAATTTTATATGCTTCAACTTAATGCAGTCTCCATTATGATCGTTACATGAACTATTGTGACATCTGTCTAACTGGATTCCATATGGGGTTAGTTCAGAATGGTCTTTTAATATCGTGTGATTATGCCGTGCTTCAGCACCAGTAAAAGACACCACCTTTCACTCCAGTAAAAGACAAAGGCCTGACAGTGGTCCACAAGGTCCCAAGGTAGCTGCCCCCTCATTTGTCTTTGTCCCCCACCTCATGTTCCCTGCCTCTCTTGCCTCATCTCTTGCCATGCTCTTCTTTCATCTCAGTCCAGTGTCATGGTCTCTGTTAGTTTGCAGTTGCTGTCATAAAAAATAGTCACAGATTGTCACAGGCTTTGCAGTTTAAAATAACATACAGCTATTGTCTTGTAGTTCTGTGGGTTAGAAGTTGGAGTTGGCTTGGCTGTTTTCTCCAGTGGCCAGCAGAATCCAGAGCCTTAAATTTGTACAATTAAGGCCTCTTGGCTGTCGCTTAGGGTCTACTTACCTCCTGGAGGACTCTTCCACACCCTTACCTTTAGGTCCTTATGTTTCCAAGCCAGCAACATTGTGTGGTGTCCCTCATACTTAAAATCTCTGATGTTGGATAATTCTTGCTGCAGCCAGAGAATGCTTTCTGCTTTTAAGGGATCATGTGATTTAATTAGACACTTCAGGATAATCTAGGATAATCTCTTATCTAAGTCTGAAACAAGTTCATCTTCAAGGTTCCTCTGCCACATAATACAACAAAGTAATAATTCTAAGAAGTAGAGTATTACTAAGGTTTAGATAAGATTTACATGTGTCCACCAAGGTTCGTGTTTTGAAATTTCATCTGCTTTGTGAGAATTGAAAGGCTGAAAACATAATCCAACTCTGGTGTTTAGAGATGAGGCCTTTGTGTGGTGATTAGGAATAGAGAAGACCATCAGAGTTCCTTGATGGAATGATGGTGGCATTCTAAGAAGAGAGAGAGAGCTCAGATGTCATGTACACTCATGTGCACTCTGTTTCTTGCTGTGATGACCCAGGCTACTTTGGACTGCAGAAAGCAAGCTATCATCATCTGTGGCACCTTGGCTTTCTAGAACTCTGAGCTAAATAAAATTGCTTTCTTTTTAAAGTCATTCAGCCTCAAATTACTTTATTATAGTAATACAAAACAGACTACTAGAGGTATGGGGAGCCACACTTCTGTCTACGATAGATGCAGCCTCTTAGCCAAGCAGATTTCTATCTCAGGCTCGTACACTTGGGTCCTACTACCTGAAACATTCTTCCTGAGCATAATTACACAGTTCATTCCATCATTCCTTTCTGTCTCTGCTCAGTTTCTACCTGAGTTTCCCAGACCAGCCTTTGAAAGAAACATTTCCCAGTTACTCTTTATTAACTTTGTTATTAATTTTTTACCACATTTTGTGTAGTATCTGTCTCTCACTGCTAAGCCCCTTGACATCAGAGACTTACCGTTGCATTCCTATGGCCTAGAGCAGTTCCTGATAAGTGATAAAATGTTCAATAAGTATTTTCTGAATGAATACAAGTCACCAAAAAATCCCAGGGACCGCACTCACTGTGTCTGACAAAACTGAGGTAACTGTGATTGATCTTGGAAAATCACTAAAAAATATCTTATTCTTAAGAAAATCTTTAGTTTTCCAAATGTCTTCTTGAGAGCATTAGTAGAAACTTCTGTTAGCATCTCTACTCTGTCAGAAATACAAGCAGCCTGGCAGCGCTGTCCTTGGTGTCCCTATACCAGCTCCCATTACCAAGTGCTGCAAGGTTTTTAATGCACTGTGCTAAAATCTGAAAAGCCCTCAAGACCAATTTTGCAATTTTCAGAATCCCTTCTTCCCTTCTTTCAAAATGAGGACTTAACACATTTGCCAATTCTTTTAAAAACATTTTATTATTTTTATTTTATGTGTATGAGTGTATTGCCTGCATGTATGTAAGTGCACCCATGTCTTGCAATGCCCATGGAGGACAGAAGAGGCTGTTGGATCCCCTGGAACTGGAGTTATGGACAGTTGTTAGCTGCCATATGG
>NW_008330318.1:476511-486037 GCF_000622305.1 Nannospalax galili
TTTATGTGTATGAGTGTATTGCCTGCATGTATGTAAGTGCACCCATGTCTTGCAATGCCCATGGAGGCCAGAAGAGGACAGAGTTACAGTTTTAACTGCCATATCCATGCTGGGAACCAGTCCTCTGCAAGAGCAGCCAGTGATCCTAACTAAGCCACCTCTCCAGCCCCACATTTGCCTATTTTTGAGACTTAAAAAAAAAATTGAAATGTTTCCTCAGAGATTGCAAAGGTGTACCCTAAATCTATAAATAACCAGAACCAGAATATTATCACCCTGAAGTTTTTCTACTTTTTTGTTAACCCCCATCCTTAGGATATTGGTTTTGTTGTTTCCTACTTAGGATTTCTTTACAGTAGAGAGTGAAGACAATGAGAATTTCAAGGTTTTACTTGTGTTGGTGTCTGCATTGAGCCAGGATCTGAGCACTTTCACTGAACCTAGCTGAACAGCCCCTTGGGATATCGCAGCTCCTTCTGACTGCTCACCTCTCATCCTCATTGGTATAGATTTCAGTCACTACCTTTGTAGTTAACAGATTAGACAGCGCTTTGGATGGTCTTGCTCTTCAACATTTCTCCCCTTTCTTTCCGCTAGTTTTCATAATATGATCAGACTACTTTGCAGGTACCTGTCTCTTATGACTCATTTGCTATTTTGAATCTTTGTCACTGCAAGTATTCCTACCCCTCAGAATTAAAACATACTGTTTAGAAAAATAAATTTAGAATCTATATAAGTAAGCAAAAAATGTCATATGTAAACAGAGCAGGGTTTTTTGTTTAGTTTTGTTTTGTTTTTCCTCAAAGTGCAGTGAATGGACCACCTGAATCAAAATCATAGGGCAGGGAAGGACTTGCTTATTACAATATAGATCACTAATTACTGAATCAGAATTGAACAAGATGGAGAAGAGACTTGGAAATTAGCTTCCCCCCCCCCAGCATGTCTCAGGTTATACTCTTCAAAGTTTGAGAACTTTTTTGTCAAGTATATGGAACACCCTAAGTCCTTGCTAGCAAGTAGCTATTGTAGGGCTGGCAAGATGGCTTACCCATTAAAGATGCCTGCCACCAATCTCAACCATCACAGTTCCCTCCCTGGAACCCACATGGTAGAAGGAGAGAACCAACTCCTAAAAGTTGTCCTCTGACCTCTACATGTGCACCATGGACCATGTACCCACACTCACATACATACATACATACATACATACATACATCACACACACACACGTAACAATAATAAATAAACATTTAAAAGGGAGTTACTATAATATGTTTCATATGATAGGCAGAAAAGTAATATATAACAAATGAATGGCATAGACAGTCAAAGTTCTTGTGTTACAGGTCCAGTGTTAGGAATGAGATGGTGAGAGTTAAGGCTGGCTCCATAGAACAGGTGTTTATTGCTCATAAGGGGTACTCAAGAATTATTTATTGTATTAATGACAAAATCCATCCAAAAAAGTAAAGATACCATAGCATTCTTTAACTGAAAACAGCATGAAAGGCAGGAGAGATAGCTCACAGTTAAGAGCACTTACTGTTCTTCCAGAGGACATGGGTTTTGTTACCAGCACCCACATCAGGTGGCTCACAACTCCCTGTAATTACAGTTCCAGGGGATCCAACATCCTCCAGCCTCTGCAGGCACCTGCACACATGTAATGCAGATAAAACCATGCAGCCACACACACGTATTCACATAAACATAAATAAACATTAAAAAATAGATTGAAGCTATTTTATTTTTATCCATTATCATACAGATAAGGAACTTGGGTTGAGGAGGCATCAAATGACAACACTGTCCCTTGTCATACATCAGGGTTGTGCTGAAAAGCCCTGGAACCAAGGCCTCCAACTTCTTAGGGTTTTCTCTACTACAGTGCTACAGTACAGCTATTTTTTTAAGTGTTATGAAAATACAAATGGAAAAATGATGCCATCTGCTTGTGGAGGGAAGGAAGGTGGATGAAATTAGAAGAAAAACAGCATTTTTTAGGAAGACACTTGGATGCACCAATTTCTTTATGGACATTAGCTCTCTGACCATTGTGAGAATAACCCAGAACATTTACCAGTTGCTTTGGATAGGAAATAATGGGCATTTGAAACTTGAATACGGCTGTGGTGATGAGTGAGCAGCTAGGAAGGTATCGAGGCTACCCAAAATATGTTGGGACTGATTCTTGAATGAGAAAACATGCAAATGAAAATTTCTAAGATTCAGGACTTTTCAAGAGTTCTAGAACAAGACTAGGCTATTTATTCTTAAATTTGAAAATTGTGTGAAAAGAAAAAAAAATTTAAGCACACAAAAATAGAAAGCACATCCCATACTTGCTTAATCTTTTTCTTTCTTTGATAATATTGAAAACAAATCTGAAAACTGTTTCCATGTCTTCTACACACTCCACATACTTCAGAAATATGTCATATGTTGTATAGACTGTCCTTTGAGGCAGACTGCCACCATCTTCATTAACTGTACCCACTTGCATCATCCCAGCTGGGCTCATTGGCTGTTGACATTCCGGCCACCCCTTCCAATCAGTGGTTTGCAGGGAGCCTCAGCATCTCATGGAGGGGCAAAAATATATAGACAGGGGAAGACTAGAAGAAGGGGCTCTGTCTATGCAGCTATGAGGAAGCCATCATCCATACTGGGTATACATTTTGCAGTGTGGCTACTTTTGGGGTCACCCATGCTCTGTAAGTGAGCCCAGTAAACTGACTGGTTCCCCAGGGGGAGCTTGGGTGGAACTGAGCTTAACTTTGTCTTTGGGGTCTTATGAGGAAGAGGTGAGTAGACATTGTCAAGTCCCTCCCCCCCCAGAGAAATTTTTTTGAAACACTCTAAAACATTAACCTTTTAAAAAAACCACAATTTAATGCCATTTATAACTAAGAAAATTAGTAATATTTTCTTGATGTCATTTTGGTGTTTGCAGATATCTAGTCCATCAGAATATCTCTAATTGCATGAAAAGATCCTTTATGTAGTTGGTTAAGTGAATAATTGAAAGTCCTAGATTTCTTTAGAATGTTCTGACTCTAAAATCTTTTTAGAGATGAGCTTACGTCTGCTTTTTTTGTTTCTCATAGTGTTGTGTGATTTTTAGCCAATCTGGTCTTCCGGTAGAAAGAGAATTTCAGGGAAAACCCCCCTCTGTACCAGGTGTGGAGGGAGAAGAAAGGTTAGAGAAACACTGACTCTAAGGCAGCTTTTTAGGGCTTTTCAGTTTCTTAGGATTCAAACTTTGCAACTAGTGTCAAACTTTGCTCTACAATTTTCTCAGCCTTAACAGACAGTATGGATGCTCTGAGATACCCATAGAAAGGTTGGTCTTAAAGTACTAGAAAAATGAAATCTCCATAGTAAAAATTTTTTGTTGTTGTTGTTTGTTTTTGTTTTTTGGCCTGTTTGAGATGGAGTCTCCCTGTAGCTCCAGCTGGCCTGGAACTTGCTATGTAGACCAGGCTAGCCTCGACCTCACAAAGATCTGCCTGCTTCTGCCCCTCGACTGCTGGGACTAAAGGCGTGCCCTACCATGCCCGGTGTAAAATGTTTTTAATCCACTAAATGGATGACTGGCACATTGTTACTGTAGACTTGTTAGCCTAGACATAGAACTTACATGTTTATTTTGAGAAAAAGATAGATTCTGACATTACTGTAGAATCATGTAGAGTCCAGTGGTAAATAGTTTAGTGCAGTGTGATTTTATAGTTTGTTGCTTTTATGGTGTTAGACTATTAAAAGAGTTGGACTGCTCTCATCCAATCCCGTTGCCCTGCTGATTTTCATGCTCGTTTGCTTTTTGTTGCCTGGTTCACTCATTCATTTGAAGTCAAGTATTTCAAAGCGTCAACTAAAAGTACTGCCTATGGCCCATACCACTCTGGACTCACCCAATTTAGCCCATCAAATAAAAGTCCAGAGGCAGCCAGGCAGCGCTGTTTTTGCCCAAGTGTAAGATAGCATTCACAACTGTCAACTTGTGAATTATTATCTTAAGTGAAAGAAATTTTTATGGATTCCAAATACATTAAAACATTTCCAGCATCCCCTTTGGAAATTTTGTGTACCTTGGTGATCAATTGCAGACTCCAGCCACACTTAAAATACATCAAATGTTCATTCTTACCGATTGAGGTTGCCATGGGAATGTCGATGAGTTTAACCATTTAGTCTTTCCATGTCATCTTGAGTTTCTGCACTTCTCCACAAGTTGTCACTTTACACATTTTCCACATCATTGCCATCTAAGATCAACCAAGCCTCGGACATTTGATCATTGTGCTCAGCACCCTTAGTGTGCACATTAGATACACTTACAATGACGTGAAGAAGGACCACACATTTCATATTATTTTTGAAACGTCTGCATTTCAGACCCTCAACAGAAAGCAGCAAACATGTGTGAGATTTTGGATATTGATAATTTATTCATTTACTGCAGGTTTGAGTACCACAAAAGGAAAGATTCAGAGTGGATGTGAGGTCAACAAAATTCACACTTCTATCTTAGAATATGAAGGCATTTACAGTCTGTAGTTAAGACTGGAACATGACTGGATTAAGTATCTGTGAAACACTAAGTTTATGAGCTCAGTGAGAAAATTTAAGGGAACGCAATGTAGGTTAATATTCTCTTTAGAAAAATCAAGGCGTCGAACCATTAAAAGAACAGATAAAGGTGACTCTCAGGGTAATGGAGTTGCATGTTGATATGGAGGCTCTGCTAAAAACAAACTAGGAAAAGCTGGTTAAAGTTCCAAAAGGAAGCATTTAAGATATACGAACCAAGTTGGCTACTCAGGCAGTCAGAGTATAGCTTGTACTTAAATCTGAGGGGGCCAGGAGTGGTGGTACATGTCAGTAATCCCAGTACATGGAGGTGCAGGCACGATGGATGCAGAGGCAGCAGTTCAAATTGAACTACATAGCAAATTTGAGGTCAGCCTGGGCTATGTGAGACCCTGTCTTAGAAACAAATACAACAACAACAGCAACAAAAAGACTAAGGGAATAGACTTGAGGTTATGTCTGTGGGGCATTTTCTTGATTGTTGAGTGATATGGCCCCAGCCACCACCCCTGGGCAGGTGGGTGGTCCTGTGTTATATAAGAAAGCAGGCTGAGCATGGGCTAGAGAAGCAAGCAAGTAAACAGTGTACCTCCATGATTTGTGTTCCAAGTTCCTGCCCTCAGTTCCTGCCTTGGCTTCCCTTGATGATGGACTATGAGCTGTAAGCTAAATAAACTGTTTCCTTTCCATGTTGGCTTTGGTCAGTGTTTTTAAACAAAGCAATAGAAAGTAACTAGAACAGAAGTTGGTACCAGGATCGTGAGGTATTACTGTGACAGACCTAACCATGTTATTTTTGGGAGGATTGTGGAAGCATTTGGAACTTTGGACTGGAAAAGCCATTGGGTGCTCAGAGCTTAGTGAGCTGTTACTGTGGACTTTGGAACACTTATACTGAAGAGAAATGTGGATGATGGAGGCCTGACTTGTGACATTTATGGGAAAGCAAACACTAAGACTGTGTAATATTTTGAATTGAGAATGTGTGGTTTCTGGTCAGCTGGGGCTGAAAAATCAGTTGTGATTAACAAGAGACAAGCTCCACTGAACTGAAACCTTTGTTTTACTAGGATGATTGATACTGGTTGGCTGGGACTGAAAAAATCAGCTGTGATTAAGAAGAGACCAACATCATTGAAGGGAAATCTTCTGGGAAGTATTTCCTCAGGGTCAGCACACAGAAGCTGTGTTCCAGAGGGGGACAGAGGCTCCATCTCAAGCTGGAAGCAGGACTTGGTAATGTGTTAGAGTCTCCTACATGGTACTGATTTTGAAGGTGTGAAAGGATTCTGGAGAGTAGCTGAGGCTTGGCACTGTGAGAGGCCAGGAAAGGCCACTGGTGAAGAAGGTACAGCCTCAGTTGCTGTGAAGACCCCTAGGATTGAAAGGTTCGTGGAGAGAATATGAGGCTTTGCACCCTGAGAGGCCAGGAGAGCCCATTGATGAAGGTGCAGCCTCAGTTTCAGTAGAGACTCCAGCATATTGGAGATGCCAGGACCATGGGACAACTGCCAAAGACAGTGGCAGATATGGAGTGAAGCCAGCCTGAGCCTATGAGACAAGCTGTATGTGCTGTAGATGGCCTAGCCGAAGAAGTGGAGCTTCCCAAACTCTTTGGAGTCCAGAAGAGGGTGAGTGAATCCTAGATAGCCAACACTGAGCTACACTGCTGGACATTGGTTTTACTTAAGTATTCCCAGTTCTTCTGCTTTGAAATAAGACAGTATGCAACTTCTTTTGGATTTTACAGGAGCCCACAGTTGGGAGACTGGATTATTTTCAAGAGATGTTGAGCTTTTAAAGTGCTTGAATTTGTGGGACTTTTAAAGTTGTACTGTTTTATGTTGTAATATTAACATGAAATCTTGGGGATAAGAAATGGAAAGGTTGTGGTTTAATTTTGATGTGTCTGTATGTCAAGCTGACAAGGGGTCATTTGTGCTGGATAACTTCAGTTGTCAACTTGACACACCTAGATAGAGGGAACCGCAGTTGAAGAATTTCCTCCATTGGACTGGCCTGTGGCCATGTCTGTAGCGCATTTTCTTGACTGTTGAGTGGTATAGGAGGGGTTAGCCCACTGTAGGCAGTGCTACTCTTGGGTATGTCATCCTTTGTTGTATAAGAAAGCAGGCTGACAAGAAAGCAGGCTGAGCACGGGCCAGATGAGCAAGTCAGTATGCAATGTATCTCCATGATCTGTGCTCTGGGTTCCTGCCCTGAGTTTCTGCCTTGGCTTCCCTTGATGATGGACTATGAGTTGTAAGCCAAATAAACCATTTCTTCCCCAATTTGGTTTGGGGCAGTGTGTTTTTCTTTATCATAGCAAAAGAAAGTAACTAGAACAGTCAGGAACCCAGATGATCTTCAGAGAAGAGATTCCATCTCTCTTATACTCTGTAATTAGGAATTCCTATTGGAGGATCTTCCACCTGAAACTTGCCTTGACAGAATAAGGTAAGGGCAGCTCGAAAACACAAATTAGTTTTTAAGTCTTTGTATATTTTGTTCATTTGGAGCTGTGGTCCCCTTCCGTGATCCTGGAATGTGATCCCCTCCCACCAGCCTGGATCTGTGGTCCCGAACTTTGAGCTGATTGGACGATGAAGGACTTGGGCAGTAGTTTCAGCCTTCTCAGAGTAGCTTGCCTGAAATTCTAGCCTTGGAAGACAGAGACAGGAGAGCAAGAGACAGGAGGCTGCTAGACCAGTCCTGTCAGCAAGCCCTGGGTTTGATTGAAATATCCTAGTTCAAAAAGAATAAGGTAGAGAGTGATGGAAGATTCCTAGATTCATGACATCAACCTTGTGCCTACACATGTACAGACACACCTGTGCACCCAAGCACGTATGAACAGGCATACATATATGCACCCACACAGATACACATGAAAAGAAAAAAGAAACTCTTAAAACAGCCCTTCAGTAACCCCCTCTTTTGAAAATACTGTTAGTTACTTTCTGTTGCTGTGATAAAACACCATGCCCTTACAAAGAAGAGTTTATCTGGCTTAAGATTCTAGGGGGTTAAAAAAAAAATCCCGAGGGTAAGAGTCCATAATGGCTGAGGAGGCATGGCAGCAGGAGGTGGCCAGAGCAAGAAGCAACACAGAGATTATAGCTTCAAGCAGGCACAGGCAGCAGAGCACCAGATTGGAAGAAGGCTATACACTCTCAAAGCATGACCGCACCTCTAACGGTTCCATGACCCTCCACACACAGCTCAGGAACTGGGGACCAAATATTCAAATACTCAAGCCTATGGGGTAGACCTCATTCAAACCACCACAGATCCCAAGGCTCAAATTTAGAGGAATGAAGGTAGTTGCCTGAAGGTAACTTCCCAATTAGTAACTGATAGCTAGTTAGTACTGCATCAGCAGATCCTCAGTTCAGTGTATTTTATGGTCCTCTAAAATAGGTGTTAAGTTACTATTTACGCTATTAAAACACAGTTATAAATATCAAGTCTTTGCAAAATATCTTCAAATAACAGTTATTTTCCTTGTATTTGTCAGTAAATTTAATGCTAATTAATTCCCATTGTTGTGATTTATTGCATTGCATTTTTTCTTATCCATCACATATGTTACTAGCTAGCCACTGCACTCCAGCCCATTTTATTCTCACTTTGTCTCCAAAGGGTGAAGTCACTCAGTCATTTCTCAAGTTCATGAAAACTTGTAATGTACTTTAAAAATATCTCAAATTTAAAAGTTTTGAACTATAAAGTTTGCTTTACTCTATGGCAAAAACATTTTTAAATTCTCTAATTCTACTCCTAGAAATTACATTCTAGCATACACTACACTACACACACACACACACACACACACACACACACACACACTGTTCTCTGCCTTTGTCTTTTTATTTCTCTTATTTTATTTTAGATCTTTCCCACTTTCACATGGGTTTTTAGAATCAGCTTATTCTCTAAAATACCTTGCTTGGGATTTTTACTGGCAAGTCTTGAATCTATAAACCAATTTGGAAAAAAGTGACATCTTAACAACAACTGGTCTTTCAACATGGCAAGACTACATAGGTATTTTTATGAGGTATTAAAAAATATTCTAAGTAATATTTTGAAGTTCTCAGTGTTACTTGTCTTAATATCTTTGCATTTAATATTTTTGATGCCAATGCTAATGTTAGTATTTCATTACAATTTCTAATTGTTCATTTATAATATTTCAAAATACACATTTTTGTGTGTTTGTATGGTTCTAGGAACCCATGGACTCACGTATTTTGGTAAAGTACTGTATCACTGTCCTATACCCCTAGTCCAGTGATTAGTCTTTCATATTAACTTTAAAGACTGGTACTTAACTAAACTCATTTTTAGTGCTAGTATCATATTTGCAGATTTTTTTTTTGTATTTTAACATGGATAATCATGTTTTTCATGCATAGAGATCTATGTCTTCTTTCCCAATCTGCTTTTCTATTTTTTTTTCCTTTTTACAGTGTTAGCATGTCCTGTAAAATGCTAACTAGAAATGGTGGGCATGGATATCTGTGATTACTAATTTTGTGCCAATTTAACTGGGCTGTAAGGTGAGATTAGTGTTTGAATCGGTAGTCTCAGTATGGTAGATTGCTCTTTCCAGTGTGGGAAGACATCATCTCATCTGTTGAGGGTTCAAATAGAATAAAAAACAAAGGAAGGAAGAATTTGCCCCACCCCCGTTCGGCCTCATTGGTTGAGCTAGAATATCTTATCTCTTCTTTTGTACTAGAATATCTTATCTCTTCTTTTGTACTGGGATTTACACCATCAGTTCTCTTGGTTCTCAGACTGAATCACACCTCTGACTTTCCTTGTTCTCTGGCCTGTAGATAGTAAATGGTGGGATTTTTCAGCCTTCATAATCCTATGAGCCAATTCTTTACTTCTTTCTCTTTTTTTCTGAAATTTTATA
>NW_008330318.1:486236-502570 GCF_000622305.1 Nannospalax galili
CTAGTTGTCAGGTTTGTGTAATTATGGATAATTAAAAAATATCTCAGTTTCTTTCATTTGCTTTAATTTTTTACATTTACTTATTTTATATATGTGGCGGGGGGGCATCCATGTGCTTGCCATGGCATACATGTAGACATCAGAGGACAACTTGTGGGAGTCTGTTCTTGTTCCCTCCTTCCCTCATGTGGGTGGTAAGGATTGAACTCAGGTCATCAAGCTTGATGTCAAGTGCCTTTACTATACCATCTCACTGGCCTACTTTCTTCAATTTTGATATAAATTATAAAACTTAAATCAATAAAAATAACTGAGTCAGAACTCTTCTGTTCTGGATAGAAATAACCCATACTGCCTTAAAAAAAAGGAAGCTTATTTGACCATGTAGCTAAAAGTCAGTCATAGGGATGGGGTGGTGCCTTTAGGCTCAATTTCTCTTTTGTAGACTTTGTTCTTCTCCTTCTGTCTAGCACTGTCCAAAGACAACTTCTACTCTTTGATAGCAGCAGCATCTCCAGACCTAATGTATTCTTAGTCTGAAGACCACCAGAAAAGAATGCCTATTCCTCTCTTGGAAGTCTCATCAGTCTTGGTGACTCACCTTGGCCCAAGTTAGGGTCAGCTTGTATATCCTGAAATACATTGGTCTGGCCTGGAGAGTGTGGTGGATTAACTGGCTCAGGACTGTGTCCAGAGCCCACAAAACCATTTGGTATGAGAAAGGTAAGGACACTACAGGCCCAAAAAGAAACAGAGAGATGGTTGCCAAACTTGCAGAGAATAGTTTGAGTGGCTAGAATCAGGGGCAGTTCCCTGTACTAACATTTATTCATCACATGAAAAGAATAAACATTTCATATTTCCCCACTTATTTCTCCTCAGAATACCTTGTGACACAAGGACTATTTTAAATTAGAGGTATTCTACAAAATTGGGAAAGAAATATTTACCAGCTGTACATCTGACAGAGGGCTAGTATCTAGAATATACAGATAACTAAAACAACTAAACATCAAGAAAACAAAACCAATGAAAATTGGGGCATAGAACTAAATAGGGAGGTCTCAAAAGAAGAAATACAAATGGCTGAGAAATATTTTACAAAATGTTCAATATCTTAACTATCAAGGAAATTCAAGTTAAGTGATAAATGGATCAACAAAATGTGGTATATTTGTGGGATATTATTCAGCTGTTAAAATATGAAATTATGAAATTCGGAGGTAAGTGTCTAGAACTGGAAACTCATTATGAGTTAGGTAACCCAGACTCAGAAAGAGAAATGTTGCATGTCCTCTCTTATATGTGGATGCAACTTTTAATCTTTAGATAAGTGTGCCTCAATCAGAAAATCCGTAGAGGTCAGGAAACTGATAGGGAGCCATGAGGAGGAGCTTTCAAGGGAGAACGATGGACTGCAGGTGGTGTGAAGGGAGAATGGGGGATGATGGAGCAGGAAGGATTGGGTAGGGTGGGGAATGGGAGGGAAGGGTCGAGGAGGGACTGTAGAAAAGGATAACACTAAAGACCCTTGAGAAAGTCATGTGGAAACCTACCTTTGTAGAAGCTTCCATATATATTATATACATATATATATATGAGGAACCCTATAATGGAGGAACAATAGGGGGAACATCATAGACACTTGTAACCTATCAAGTAAAAAACCCAATGCCAGGAATATGTTATTTCTTTTGAAGCTGTTGGTCACTGGGGTCCCATAGACTCCCCAAAACATTACAGGTTATTTCTATTGCTCTTGAGTACCCTCCAGAACTTGATGGCGAGACTCTATTCCTGAAGACACCACATACTTGAATCATGGAATATGGCAAACACCACATATTTGAATCATGGAATATGGTGAAATCAAGCTTGTACAGACCCAGAAGCTTTGTCCCTACTGGCTAGCTTTGATAGTGCTGCAAGGTGCTATGCATGCTGCCAGAAGAGAAAAATAATCATCAGTTTCACCCAGCTGTGAACTCTGAAAGCTACAGTAACAAGTAACCTGGCAGGATATGCTCACTGGTGCAATAAAAGCACAAATATTATGGGAGTAGCCATCACTTTCTGCTTGGATTTAGGGTTCACTCCACAAGATAGAACTAAGTGTCTGGTAGCATTGCTGGGGGTAAGAAGTTGTGGCTAAATAGGACATAAGCCCTAGTGGGGAGCCTACTACTCTTATTCTGCTAAATAGACTGACGTCTAATGATTTATCCTTTTTTTTCACTATTTGAAAATTTTTATTTATTTTTATTATATGTGTATGTGTGTATTGCCTGCATGTAGGTAAGTGCACCTGTGTCGTACAATGCCTGTGGAGATCAGAAGAGGCTGTTGGATCCCCTGGGACTGGAGTTACGGACAGTTGTTAGTTGCCATGTGGGTGCTGGGATTCGAACCCGGGTCTTCTGCAAGAACATCCAGTGTTCTTAACCGCTGAGCCATCTCTCCAGCCCCATGATTTATCCTTATACCCATAGATTAGTGCAGCTCTTAACCCTCATCAGAGAAACCTCTTTTAGCAGTGGATGACAATTAACACAGAGATCCACAACTGGTCATTATATAGAGAATAAGATACTGTGGAGTCCTCAGCCCTAAATGGGACATCTATATCACACACACTTCAAAGGATCATCTGACAGAGGGCTAGTATCTATTGTCAATATCACAGAACATTTGCCTCTTTGTCTCTATGGATATAGTTTTTTCAAAATCATGAATTCAGAAGAAAACAATGAAACAAGAACACATACTGTCACCAAACTTGTGGGAGCGGGAGAGGTACATAGGTTTGGTTTCCTAAACTAGCTACGAAGAAATACGAAGGCTGATGGAAAACCCACTCCTCGGTCTGATAGCAAATCTGAAGGGTCAGTTAATTATTGTTCAATATCTACACTTATCAAATGCTTGTTGACTGATTTCCTTCACCTACTCTCCCTAAAGGCTGTGTTAGCTATGTCATTTTAATTAATGCATTACATGGAAATATTCCTTATGTTTCTGAGGCCCCTAGTAGGTGGTAAATTCCTTGAGAGGAGAGTCCTAGATTTAGAAGACTCATGTGATTATAAGCAATATTAAAGCTGCAAGGAGATGAGCGGTGTCTTGGCTCCCATGCTGATTATTGTAATCTAACAAAGGAAACAATAACAGTTCTGTCTAATCTAGGAAAGCAAGACTAACTGCTAAAGAATGGGTATCTTCAACACTAACTTCTGCCACACTGATTTAAAAAAAGAAAGGGAGTTCTTTAGGGATGGAGATGTGGATACACACACACACACACACACACACACACACAGAATATAAATCAAATAATAAACAAGAATTCCAAGATTGTGAGAGTAGACCATCAAGCCACACTGCAGGGTCCTATGTGACTACACTGGTTACACTCATGAAGCCGGATCTTTACCGTCATCCATGCAAGGTCTCTCCAGACACATTCCACATGTGGGCAGTAAGATGAGAAAGGTGAATCAAAGGAAAAATACTAATTGAGCTTTCCTGGAAGCCCTGACCAATAAATATGCATTTATATTTCATTAGCCAGAAATGATTCACATGCCAACTACTAGCTGCAAACTATCTGGGGAATGCCTTTTTTTTGTGTGTGTGACTGGAAGTTTTGTTGTTCCGAAGAAAGTTGGAGATTGAAAGGAAAGGGAGAGAGGCTCTTGTGTAGGCAATCAGCAGACATATCCATTCTGACACTTACTGTTTCATCTATCCAATGCACCCCGAAATGTAATGACTTTAAATCATGACATTTAGTTTGCTCGTAAGTCTGCATCTTAGCAGAGATCAGCACTCTGCCTCAGCTGGGGTGCTTCATTTCAGGGTGTCAGCTAGAATCATTTAAAGTTGTACTAAACATCTAGGAGTTAATTTTGTGAGATAGCGGGTGCCTGTGCTGGGGCAGTGTCTGCAATGCCTCCACGCAGTTCTCCTCTTGTAGCTGTTTGACTTCCTGACAAGGCAGTGGATGATTCTGGGAAGTCACATGTTACCACTAGTGCTGTAGTCATCACCTCACTGCAGTTCACGGGAAGGAGACTTAGACCAGCAATCAGTAGTAAAATGTGGATGTCATATTGTAAAAAGAGCATCTGGGATGTGTTCTATTTTTTTTGATACTTTAGAATATAATTTCCTTATAAATTGTTTACTTACTCATGTGCTGAGTATAGTTATTTCATTTTTACAGACATCAGTGTTCCTTTCTCCATTTTTTCTTTTAAAAAGAAATTTTAATATTTTTATTTTATTTTAGTTATTTATTTATTTACTTATGAGTCTTATGCCTGCATGTATGTAAGTGCACCTATGTCATGCAGTACCCACAGAGGACAGAAGAGGGTGTCAGATCCCCTAGAACTGAAGTTACGGTAGTTAGCCACCATGTGGGTGCTGGGATTCGAACCTGGGTCATCTACAAGAGCAGCCAGTGCTCTTAACTGCTGAGCCATCGCTCCAGCTCCTGAGAAATTTTAATATTTATTGTTTTTATTTTATGTGTATGAGTGTATTGTCTGCATGTATGTAAGTGCATCTATACTGTGTAATGCCCACGGAGGTCAGAAGAGGGCATCAGGTTCCCCTGGAACCAGAATTACAGATGGTTCTTAGCTGCCATGTGAATGCTGGGAAAGGAACCCAGGACCTCTGCTCTTAATTGCTGAGTCATCTCTCCAGCTCCTCCCTTTCTTTTTCTTCCTTAATATAATTTTCATTCTTTTTGTTATTGAAACAATATCATTCTATGGTCGAGCTGCTCTCAAACATAGTCTTTACACCACAGTCTCCCAAGTGCTGGGCTGCCATGCTTTTGAAAGGACAAAATTGAACCACACTTGTTGCTTGCTTAAAGTATTTCAGTACTTCCCATTATACTTCAAACTCAATCAGATTTGTTTCATGTTTAATGAGGTGCCTGGTTTCCCTCTCCAAGTTCACCTCATTCTTTTTTACCTTTTACTTGGTGTGCTTTTGTTATATGGAATTTTAATACTGTAACATGGCAGCTTCTGTTCTAGTCCTTTGTTCACAATTTTTTTCTTTCTGACACACTTCCTTCAATATACTGAATAGATCAGACGCGGATCATTCTTCAACACTCAGAGGGCCTTTAATAAGTGATCAGTCGAGACATCACATATCACCATTATGTTCCTCAATTATTGTTTGTTTCTTCCTTGGAAATAAAACACCGCTTTAGAGACTTCCCCAGTTGGATCACCATTGTAGATATGCTATATGCATGGTATTTTTATCATAAAATGAGCTTGAAACTGTTGTCCTTCTTATTGAACTGATATGAACTGAAGCCCCAAGGTACATACATCATACAACTCAGGCACTTCTATAAGAAACAGTTTTATTTACTATGCTCTAAACGATTTGGCACAAGAAAGGACTGATGTTTCAATTAGACTTTTCATAGTTGGTCAGGAAAGAATGTCACAGGGCCAAGTCATTCATCAGGACTTTGAGTGAGAGGTACAGCTTTATTGGATGATGATGGGAGGAAAGCATTGTAGGTGTTGGAGAGTGTGCGAACAAAATCAGAGTTGGGAAAGCACTGGTACATTCTGGGGTTGATGAGTAATTGTAGAATAGGATGTGGAGGAGTTAAAACCGAAAGGGCAGGTCGCATCATTCTGTAGGTAATTAGAAGGCTATTTTTGTTTGTTTTGTTTTGTTAAGAAGAGACTACCTGTGTTTTAGGAAGATAGAGTTATACAAGATAAATGCTAGGAACCAGCTATTGGTATTGAACAAATTGCATAAGTACTTAGAGTCTCATTTTGCTTACTGTTCTGCTTAGCTTGTTCTAGTTAGCTTTATGTTGATGTGATAAACACCATGACCAAAAGCAGTTTGGGGAAGAAAAGGCTTATGTGGCTTGCATCATCAAAGGAAGCCAAGGCAGGAACTCAAGGCAGAAACCTAGAGGCAGGAACTGGAAGCAGAAACTGTGGAGGAATGCTGGTTACCTACTTTCTTTCCCTGACTTGCTCAGATTCATTTCTTATATAGCCCAGGCCCACCTTGCCTACAGTAGGTTGGGCCTTCCTGTATCAACCAGCAATCAAGAAATGCCCCACAGACATGATCTCAAGTCAATCCAATGGAAACAATTCTTCAACTCAAATACCCTTTGCCTGGGTGATTCTAGTTTGTGTCACATTGACAAAAACTGACCAACAAAGCACTCTATAAAGTTGAAGGCACTACACAGCTGTTAGGATTTTCATCATAGGTGTTCTGCATAGCTCTGGATTAGGGACAAAGTAGAAGGAAGCCTGAAACCAGAGCATCTTGGAAAAGACAGAGCCAGATAAGCAAGGATCAAAGCCCCAAAAGAGACTGTGATTGTAAGATGCTGTTGTCTAACAAAGGCAGGTTTGGTTTGTTTAATTTTTGGTGCTGGGTTCTAGCCTAGGATATTGCTTGAGCTATAACCCCAACTCCCAAAGGCAAGTTTAGATGAGATTATATTAGTAAAGCTCTTGGAGTACATGGCTCATATTTCATAAATATACATATATGAATATGTACATATATTAGCTATGTCTATGTACCTTTATCAGTCATCTATTTGATCTACTATCTTTAATCTAACAGAAATGCAAAAGACATTTAAAAATACAACCAATCAAGATCATATGCTTTATATCATATGAAGGTCAGCTGAAGAGAAAAAAAGAAATAATGTCAAAAACAACAGCAACAAAATATTAAAGGTGCCTAAGAGTCTTCACTGAGCTGGAGAGGAAAGAACAGTTTTAGAAGAGGTTAAGGTTCATTTGGGTGTGATACATTGTCCATGAGAAAACCACAGATGTTTAAAAGCTTTTTGAAGATGGGATCATGGTGTAAAGATCAGAGGAGTTCACTATCAAATGGAAGGGTTCTGAGATTTTTGCTTAGAATGCTTATTTGGAATTTTGGACAAGACCATCAGTGTAGACAGCACGGGTAAAAATAGAGGGTTAAGAAGGATTAGAAAAAAATGGCCAATGGAAGCTCCTTCAAGCAATGTTTCTCAAGCTTTATGTGTATTGGAATCATCTGACCATGATATTAAACTGTAGATTGGTTGGATAGGCCTGAGATTATGTGTTTCTTATAAGCTTCCAGGTCACAGCACTGCTGCTGGTCCATGGCCACATTGTAGCGAAGCCATCAAACATGGTGTGATGGCTAACTTGACAGGATATGAAATCAACTAAGATGAAAGCAGCTGGGTACTCGTGAGGGACCTTCTTTTTTTTTTTCCTTTTTTTTTATTGAGCTTTTAAATTTTCATATAACATTTCCCACTCAAATCCAGACCCCCTACCCCATCCCTGCCACCCGCAATTCCCCCCACTGAACCCTATGCACTCTGCCGTACATGCTGAGTCCTGTTCATTCGGGTGTTTGTATCCAAATATCCTTCAGTGTAAATGTGTCCACTGGAGTCTAGTCAGCCCATCCAGTGGTCATATGTAAGTCATACTCTCCCTCACCCAGCAGCAATCAGTCTCAAATAGTTCTTAATCTAGTGCTAGCCTGCCACCTATTTCTCACCTCCCTTTTGGGCCCTTGTTTAATTGAGCTGACAATGGGTCCTGTGCTCAATGCCACTGCTGCCATAAGCTTACGTGAGCAAGTCTGCTGTGGCCTGGAAACCTCTACCTCCCTGTGTTCATGAACCTGCCCTGGCTCCTGCAGTCCTTCTGTCTCCTCTTCTGCACTGGTCCCTGAGAAATGGGTGGGTGAGATTCCATATAGGAGTCCCATCCTACACTCTACTTGGCCAGTTGTGTCCTTTGTGCATCACACTCTGATGTACAAGTCTCATTTGTGATAGTTGAGGGGTTTATTAGACCTCTCTCCTCTTTCTACCCCTTATTATGTTATGTTGTTCTGTTCCTTTAGAGAACCCTGACTTATATACCTTGGGAACTGGACTGTGTTGAAAAAGTTCAAAGATTGAGCAGGGAGAGTGAGAAAATGTTTGGAAGCAGACATTCCTTTGACAAAGAACAATGAATACAGATGCTTCTTTTCACAACTAAACCAAAATATATAAATAGGAGAATAAGTAGATGGAAGATGGAGGTCAGACTACAGACAGGAGGTAGAACAATTCAACAGTGTTTGTAAAACATCCACTGCAAAAATTCAGCAAGGAAGAAAGACATGTACCTATATAACTTCATAAGGTGGCACTTATAAGGGAAAGGTTGTTTTTAGGACCACAAAGATCCTATTTGCAACTGAAGACAGAAGAGAAGAAGTAACTGGAAAAGTAAGAGAGGACAGCTAGAATGTGAGATGGAGAACTAAAAAGGGGTTAAATCCCCAAATAGGCAGAAATTAGAGTTGAAAGTTGGACTGGTGGCTCAAGCCTATAATCCCTTAGCACTTAGGAGGCTGAGGCAGGAGGACTGACACATGGTCAAGGCCAGCCTAGGTTACAAGTTCTAAGCCACTCTGGGTTGCAGAGTGAGACTCTGTCTCGAACAAAACAAAATGAAAAATGGATTTGGGTAAAACAGAGAAGTGATTTAAATCAGAAGGAAGGCTAGGAAAGAAGCAGCATTGATGTCAGGTGGTTTAGTCTGCTGAGGCTGGATGGAGTGAGTACAGAGTAAGGTGAACGTAGAAAGGATTTGTGACAGCCTTCCTGGGTGACATGGCACAGAACAGTGAAGGATGAAATAAGATTGAATGTGCTGAAGTTAGATACCATAAATATACAAGAGTGCCAACTGCCTCCATTAAATGACTTTGCAAGCACTGCAGAACAGCTTATAAATGAAGTAGAAGTAATTGCCTAGGTTGGGACATGGGAATGTTATTCTGGACATGTTTTGGTATCTTTGTCAAGTTTGAGTCAAGAACCTAGCGAAGCCAAGAAAGTAGACCGAATCAACATCAAAGCAACATGACACCGATAATGAGCCAGGAGACCTGGGTTCCAACTCTTCCTCCACTATTTAGAATGTTTATATTAGGCCATCTTCCTTAGTTCTGTCACCTTTATAGCAAATGTGCTGAGATAAAGCTACTTACAACCATGACTGTAATGATATTGCTTGATGAAATTGAAATAATATTATTCCTTGTCCCCATTTTGGAACAATTAAATCAATTGGGAGATGTGACCTAGATATGCTTTTTAAAAGCAGAAAGGGTTGAGAAACTCTAAGGATGTTTTCAAAGTCTTTTCATAAATAAACAAGCAAGAAAAAGTTTCTTTTTCATTTGAGCCTTTGAAAGATTAAAAAAATTAATGACGGGAGTTGGGCCCATAGCTGAGTGGTAGAGAGCTTATCTGGCATGTACAAAGCCCTGGGATTTGATCCCCAGCATTGGGGAAAAAAGAGATGGCAGAGAATGGATAGGGGAACAACCAGAGGCAAAAGCAGTTTCAATATCAGTGAGTATCTGAGTTCGTTCAGGCTGCTCTGTACTGATAAAATTGAAAAAGCTAAGCATCTCAAGTGTATGTCTCACAGTTCTGGAGATCAGGAAGTCCAAGAGCAAGGTACTGGCAGATTTAGGATCTGGTGAGAGCCCACTTTCTGGTTCACAGTTGGTTGGCTTTTTACTATTGTTCTCATATGGCAGAAGGGACAAGGCAGCTTTGTGGATTCTCTTTATAAGGCTATCAGCCCATTCACGAGGGCCCATAACCCAATTTCCTCCTTGAAGACCCCACCTCCATTACCCTAGACATGTTGAATGGACATAAACATTCACTCAGTTACAGTGAGTGATAAGGAGTGGTGATGACATAAATCAAAACATGAAATTTCAGATAGATGGTAAGGTTGGAAGAAAGGGCCTCCATGCAGATAGTAAATTCTGCATAGATATGACTTCTGTGGCAGCATAGATGTAGTTTTTTCTTTTTCTTTTTTAAATCTTCCTTATATTGGAAACATTTTGCTAAGGGTCCATGGAAGAAATGCCATAGCCCCAAAAGTTGACAGCACATGGGTTCTAGCCAGTACCAACCTCAGCATGTAAAGATGGGCAACGTACTAACAAATGGTTGCTTGGGGACTGAGATGAAGCTGGCACTGAAAATACTCCACAGAGTTTTTGTGGCTGCTGATTCCTCTCATGGCTCTAGTCCTCTGGTCAAGGATACTTAGACATCTCTCTGTTTTAGTTTCTTCATTCTTCTCCGTGATTTTTTTCTCAGTCATCTCATTGCCTTGCACTCTTGACTCCTCTCCCAATCCTTCCTACTGCTCTCTGGAAATCACATTCTTTTCTCTACAACACCCTTAATTTCTTCATAGAACTCACTATTCTTATCTGAGTGAAGACCATTTTCTTTGACATCATCATTGATTCTCAGATGGTTTTCTCTAAGGAAGCTGACCAGTCTACCTTCATCTGTGTTTCTGGGCCAGGAGGTGATAGTTGCCTAGACCATCATCATGACTTCCAATTTTCCTTTTCAGTGCTAGGGATTAAACCCAAGTCATTTCCAAATCTTGACTGTTTAATCCTGTCAAAGATCTCTCTTTTGGGGGTTGTATGGTATCCAGGTCTACGATATACTACTCTGCCTTTGAATCTGGTCATTTCCACAAATCACTGACCAGTGGTTCCTCCAAAAAATATGAAATGAAAAGAACCTTGCTCTGTGGTTTTCAGTCTCCCAGTGCTCTTCTTTGGAATCAGCTATTGTCACTGTTTTTACATATCCTTCCAGAGGCATTTTATGCAAATATAATCATATGCATATATGTCTGCATGCATGCATTTTTATATGTATTTTTTGTTTTCCAAAGATAAACAAATGGCAGGACATTATATCTACTTCTGAAACTTTTTTCCTCATTTTAAAAAATTTAATCAGAATAACTCAAATAAAAAGAATCATACAGTTAAATGAATATTTTAAATAAGTTTTCCAGTATAGTTGACAAGAGACTATATCAAATCTTACTTAGCAATGTATTCATTTTGGAACTTTATTATTCTATTAGCTAGTTAAAATTGCTCTCTTATTCTTTGTGTCTTACAGAGCTGTAGTTGATATGAGCAAGTTGAGGATGTATCATAATTGTCATCTTCAGCCTATGCTTTTTAATCAAATATTTAAAATATTACAATGATGTGTTTTGATGGTACTTGCTTGCAGGTATTATAATCAGTTTAAATAATGAAGTGAGGAAGGGAATCTAAATTTGATTAAGATCTATTATGTAGAATGCACAAAAACTCAATAAAAATATTAAAAATATTTTGTTGAATTTTCTCACATTTTGATGGTTATAATTGTACAAAGATGTGCATTTGGAGTGTCTCTCATTTTTGATTTTTTGAAAATATTTTATTATTTTAATTTTATGTGTATGAGGGTAGTGCCTGCATGTGTGTAAGCACACTTATGTTGTGCAGTGTCCACAGAGGTCAGAAGAAGGTGTTGGATCTCTTGGAACTGCAGTTACAAATGGTTGTTAGCTGCCATATGGATGCTGGAAATTGAACCCAGGTTCTCTGCAAGAGCAGTCAGTGCTCATAACCACTGAGTCATCTCTCCAGTCCATCTCTCATTTTTCTTAACAAACTATTTTAAAGAACTTATCAAATTAGAAATTCTATCAATATAAATTTTCTATTGCAAAACAAATCACTGCAGAGTATTTCTGAGTGGTTGTTCAGTGATTTATAGGATGTATCTCCTGCTAAGAAAAACTTTAAGCCCATTTTCTCATCTTCTACTATCTGAAGCAAGGCTACCAGAAATAGCAATTAACCAACATGCTCCTTTATATTGCAAGTGTTTTGTGACATCACTTCCTAATAGTAAGAGTGAGAGAAGTTATTTGCTTTTTAAAATTTTGGTAGATACTAAAAATATTCTCTGAATGCTGTGCACTCATTTACACCCTCATTAGCAATATTTGAAAAAGCCTATTTCTGGGTCTGTCCAAGTGGTAGATACCTGGAATGCCAGCATCTCAATACTTGGGTAGCTGAGTCAGAACTGAAAATTCCAGACCAACCTAGGCCGTATAGTGAGGTCCTATTTCCAACACACACACACATGCAATCATTGCCAATTTGACAATGAAAAATATTTCATTCAACTTTTAATTTATAGCTCTTCTGCTTTGAGTGAGACCGAGCAGCCTTTCAGATGTTTAACGCTGCATGTCCTTTCTCTGAATTGATGGCCATCTCTTTTGCCTATTTTCTTATTTTTGTTGCCTATTTTCCAGCCAGAAATCTTTATAAAATCAGGAAGGTTGATCTCCACTGAAATGAATGGCAATATGTTTTTCTGGTTTGTTGAATTGTCATTTGGTATTTGCTGCATAGGACAACTTTATTTGCATTTGCTTAGTTTATTAGTCTTTTGGTTTTGGTACCTGTATTTTATGTCATATTTTATACTTTCCTTATTCTGGGATAATTTTTTAAAATTTCCCTGTTTCTTTTGGCAGTTCTATTGTTCATACTTTTATCTTTGATTTAAATCTTTGGTCCAGGATTTGGACCAGGATTTGGACCGCTTCAGTGTGACCACACCCACTGTGACTCTAGATCGTTTCCGCTCAACCAATTTCTTATCTCTCTCAACCTCCCAGAACTGATCACCTGTGAACTTTCTCCATTTCTGCAAATGCATTTTTTCATTCCCATTCACTCATCACAATCTTATATTTTTCTAGGTTTCTTAGTTCTACTACCAATTCATAAAAGTTTTAGAACCATCTCTGCCCCAACACCTCCTTTTCTCTCTTACTACCTGTTCCTCCTACACAGAACCACATGGCTTTCATGAGCTCTGTGCAGGTTTTTGATACCACCATCAACTCTAAGACCTTTCCCCTGTATGCACCTGCATTGGCAACCTCCAATTTTAGAGAAATTCCTGATCTCCAGCTCTACTAGATAAAAAGCACAAAGAAGCCTGCTACTGTGATAGCTTTAGGGTTTATGAAATGCATCATTCTCTCAATGTGATTTAGCAATTTTTCTACATGTTTCATTGCTGATATTAACTATCATTTATCATTCTTCTTTACCAAAAAAAAAAAAAGAACGTATTCTCTTAACTCACTAGACTTTCATGTTCCAGTTAGCATTAGGTGGGTATAAACAATCCCTCCAAATCTAGTCACTTAAAACAAAAATTATTTTAATCTTAAAATCCTGTAGACTCTACACAACTGGTTATATCGCAATTTGGGTCTCCTGATTATAGCCTGACTTTGGGACACTCACCCTGGCTTGTAGATAAGTGAAGATCGTCGGACAGAAGATGCCGCTCCCATATCACTGGCAGTTCATGCTAATTGTAAGTCTGGAGCTGGGCTCCGGTTGTTATTTAGAGTATGCATGCATCTTACTTCTCTATATGGCCTGTGCTCTTCACAGCATAGTGACTGGATCTGAAAGGGAGTGCCCCAATACAATATTTCATGACAAGGAGGTCCCAGAATGTCAGTTTTATGGTGTTCTAGTTTGTTTCTCCATTGTTGTGACAAAACACTCTGACCAATACCAACTTGGGGAGGAAATGGTTTATTTTATCTTACATCTCCCAGGTCACAGTTCATCAGGGAGCACAAAGTAGGAACTTAGGGCAGGAACCTGGAGGCAGGAGCTGAAGCACAGGCAATGGAGGATTGCTGCTTACTGGCTTGCTCTCCTGGCCCTTGCTCAGCCTGCTTTCTTATGCAACACAGGCCCACTTGCCCAGGGGTGGCACCACCCACAGTGGTCTGGGCTCTCCTACATCACTCAACAATCAAGAAGATGCCCCACAGACATAGCCACAGGCCAGTCCTATGGAGGAAATTCCCCAACTGAGACTCCCTCAACCCAGGTGTGTCAAGTTGACACTAAAGCTATCCAGCACATATAGCATGTTTTTGTTTTGTTTTGTTTTTTTGTTTTTTAAATTCAGCAGTCAGGTCAGGTTAGATTACAAGGTGGAGAATTATACTCCACCTCTCAATTGGTGAGTGTATTGTCACCTTATTGAAGAGTATATGGGATGGAATATACAATGTACCACATGCTAACACAAAATTGGTTGTCACTAGATCTATTCTCAGAGGAGATGAGTGCCTTTATCTATTCATGGTTGATCTTTTAGTAGCTTCCCTTAGCCTTGTGCCCTTCTCCTTGGGTCTTATTAATCAAATCTCTCTAGCAGTTGTTTCTTTACAAATAAATTCTTATCTCCCTTTAAAATAGTAACTTTGCATTCTTTCTTCCCATGAAGTACCCCCCCCATGGCTGTTTGCAAGTTTCCTGATCCCTATGGATTTTCCAATTGGAACACGCATATCTAAGGATTCAAAGTAGCATACTTATGGCAGAAAACATGCCGTGTTTTTCTTTCTGGGTCTGGGTTATCTCACTCAGGATGATTGTTTCCAGTTTTATCCATTTACCTGTGAAATTATATAATTCCATTTTTCTTAACAGCTGAATAATATTCCACTGTGTAACTGTAGCACACTTTAGTTAGCCATTCATCAGTTGATGGACAACTAGATTGTTTACATTTCCTGGCTATTGTGAATAGAGCAGCAACGAACATGGATGAGCAGGTATCTCTGTAGTAGGATACAGAGTCATTTGGTTATATGCCCAAGAATGTAATGGCGGGATCATGTAGATCCCTCATGTAGATCCAATCCTAAGTTTCTGAGGATTCTCCACACTGATTTCCATGGCGACTGCACCAGTTTGTACTCCAAGCAACAGTGAACAAGAGTTCCCCCTTCCTCACAATCACAACCAGCATCATTGTTTTTTGAACTTAGTCATTCTGATTGGGGTAAGATGAAATATCCCCCTGATGGCTAAAGATGTTGAAAACATTTTAAAAGAGTTCTTAGCCATTTGAGTTTTATCTTTTGAGGAGTCCTATTTAATTCTTGGCCCCACATTTTATTTGTTTTTTTGTTTGTTTGTTTAGTTTTTTTTTTTCTTCTTTTTTTCTTTTTTAGTTCTTTGTATATTCTAGATACTGACCATCTTTTGGGGTAGACCTGGTAAAGATTTTTTTTCCCATTCTGTATGTTGCTTCTTCACTCAAAAGATGGTGTCCTTTGCTGTTCAGGAACTTTTTAGTTTCATGAGGGTCCATTATCAATTGTTGAACTTAATGCCTGTGTTATAGGAGTCCTGTTAAGAAAGTCCTTTCCCTCACCTCTCCCTGCTCCCCGGACCTGCACCACTGGCTAATTCTCCTGGCCTGCTCTCCTGCCCTCTGGCCTCTCTTGGGGTAAGTCTACCATGCAGCCCTCCACGCCTTGACTCCCCCAGCCCTGTTCACCCTTCCATCTCCCCAGCTGTTCTCTACTCCTAGCTTGGGCCCTGTGCCATTCCTAGTTTTGGGGCCCCAGACACCTGGGGAGCCAGTGCTGCTTCCTGACCCTGTTCACCCGGACCGGCTTGGTGCCTTCCTTGGGCCCCAGGAGCACTGCCTCCGGACCGGCCCCGCCCTCACCTCTCTGCTTCCCCGACCTGCACCACTGGCTAACTCTCCTGGCCTGCTCCCCTATCCTCAGGCCTCTCAGGGTGGGTCCATCATGGAGCCCTCCTCGCCTTGACTCCCCCAGCCTCATTCGCCCTTCCATCTCCCCCGCTGTTCTCTGCTCCTGGTTTGGGCCCTGCGCCATTCCTGGTCTTGGGTCCCCAGATACCTGGGGAACCGGTGCTGCTTTCTGATCCTTTTCGCCCAGGCCAGCTCCGTGCCTTCCTTGGGCTCCAGGAGCACTGCTTCCTCAGGACCTGGCCCCGCCCTCACCTCTCCCTGCTTGCAGACCTGCACCACTGGCTAATTCTCCTGGCCTGCTCTCCTGCCCTCAGGCCTCTCTTGGGGTAAGTCTATCGCACAGCCCTCCGCGCCTTGACTCCCCCAGCCGCGCTCACCCTTCCATCTCCCCCTCTGTTCTCTACTCCTAGCTTGGGCTCTGTGCCATTCCTAGTCTTGGGGCCCCAGACCACTGATGATTCCTGACCCTGTTCACCCCCACCGGCTTGGTGCCTTCCTTGGGTACTCCTAGCTTGGGCCCTGTGCCATTCCTAGTCTTGGGGCCCCAGACACCTGGGGAGCCAGTGCTGCTTCCTGACCCTTTTCACCCTGACCGTCTTGGTGCCTTCCTTGGGCCCCAGGAGTACTGCCTCTGGACCCAGGCCCACCCTCACCTCTCTCTGCTTCCCTGGTCCTGCAACACCCGCCAGCCTCTCTGGGCCTGACAGCCTCTTTCTGGGGCTCCAAGGCTTACCTTTCCTCTCCCTGATCCTTTGCATCCAGTACAACCAAGCTACTCAAT
>NW_008330318.1:503231-503718 GCF_000622305.1 Nannospalax galili
TGAACTAGATCACTCAAGGAAAGATAATGAAAAATTTAAGAAATCACGAGAATGGAATATGCAGGAATTGAGTGATAGCATAAAAAGACCAAACCTGTGAATCATAGGCATACAGGAAGGAGAATAATCCCAAGACAATGGCATGGACCATATCTTCAACAGAATTGTGGAAGAAAATTTCCCAAACTTAAAGAAAGACATGCTCATACAAACACAAGAAGCATACAGAACACCAAACAGACAGGACCAGAACAGAAACTCTCCACGGCACATCGTAGTAAAAACACTACACGCACAAAACAAAGAGAAAATTCTGAAAGCTGCAAAAGAGAAACAACAAGTCACATATAAAGGAAAACCCATTAGGATCACAGCTGACTTTTCAATGCAAACTATGAAAGCCAGAAGAGCCTGGACCAAAATATTCCCAGTTTTAAATGACCACAGAAGCATACAGAACACCAAACAGACAGGACCAGAAAAGAAA
>NW_008330318.1:507816-518387 GCF_000622305.1 Nannospalax galili
GACTGTGACCAGTGATAGTCATGTATATAGAGATTAGAAATGCATGTGAAAACGTCTCAATGTCAATTGCCTTAAAATGAATTTTTCTGTATGAAACTGTGTATTTTAACAATGAAGTGGAGATCTTTTTTAAATGTTAAAAACTCATTTAATTTTATGTCTTATAGAGTCTATAATGAGTAAAAGATTGTACAAGCCTAATAATTCATCTGTAAACCTAAAAATATACAGCCAATTTTGAGAGATGTACCCTAGCTCAGAAAAATGTTATTGAATAGGTTAATGCTGTTGTAATGAAATGCTTCTTCTAATAAACAAACAAAAAAAGTATATATATATATATATAAAAGAAAGTCCTTTCCTGTTCCTCTAAGTTCCAGTGTAGTCCCTACCTTCTCCTCTATCAGATTCAGGGTATCAGGCCTTGTGTTCAGGTCCTTGATTTATTTGAAATTTAGTTTTGTACATGGTGAAAGATAGGAATCTATTTCCTTGTGTTCAGGTCCTTGATTTATTTGAAATTTAGTTTTGTACATGGTGAAAGATAGGAATCTATTTTCATTCTTCTAAATGTAATGATCCACGTTGACCAGCACCGTTTGTTGAACATGTCTTTTCTCCAATGTGTATTTTTGGCTTCTTTGTCAAAAATCAAATGGCTGTAAATTCATATACATAAATCTGTGTCCTCAATTATATTCCATTGGTCTTTGGGTCTGTTTTTATGCCAGTACAGTGCTGTTTTTAAAGAGCTGTAGTATAATTTGAGATCAGGGATTGTAATGCTTCCAGCTACTTTTTTTTTCTGCTCAGGATTGTTTTGGCTATCATGTTTATTTGTGTGTCTCTGTTTCCAAATTAATTTTAAGATTTTTTTTTCCAAATTCTGTGCAGAATTATGTTGTAGTTTTAATGGGTGTTGAATTGAACTTGTAGATTGCTTTTGGTAGGATGGCTATTTTTAAAATATTAGCCATACCTATCCATAGCATAGGAAATCTTTCCATCATCTGGTATCTTCTTCAATTTCTTTCTTCAATGTCTTGCAATAAAAAAATTAGCTTCTTTGGGGGATCTTTATGAGACAGGGTCTCCCTGTAACCCCAGCTGTCCTGGAACTCACTATGTAGACCAGGCTGGCCTTGAACTCACAGAGATCTTCCTGCCTCTGCCTCCTGAGTGCTGGGATTAAAGGCGTGTACCACCACACCCGGCAAAGTTTTATTATTTTTATTTTATGTGTATGTGTGTATTGCCTGCATGTAGGTAAGTGCATCTGTATCATGCATTGTCCACAGAGGACAGAAGAGGCTGTTGGATCCCCTGGAACTGGAATTACAGAACGTTTTTAGCTGCCATGTGGGTGCTGGGATATGAACCCTGGTCTTCTGCAAGAACAGTCAGTGTTCTTAACTGCTGAGCCATCTCTCCAGCCCCAGGTCTTGCAATTTTATTATACAGGTATTTTACTTCTTTAATCAGATTCATTCCAAGATAGCGTTTGGACTATCATGAATAGGATCATTTTCCTGGTTTCTTTCTCTGTATGTTTGTTGTTGGTGTGTAGCAATACTATTGATTTTTGTGTGTTAATTCTCTATCCTGCTGCTTTGCTGAATGTGTTTATCATCTTTGGGAATTTTCTGGTGGCGTCTTTGGAAGTTGTTGACTAATCGGTCCCATAGACTGCCAAACAATACTGGCTATTGCCCCTGCTCTTGGTTATCCAGCAGAACTGACAGTAAGACCCTATTTCTGAAGACACTACATACAAGAGTTGTAAAACAAACAAGGAGAAATTAAGCTGGTACTGATATTAAAGCTTCATCCTTTCATGGCTTTGGAAGGTACTATGTATGCCAACAGAAGAGAAATGTAATTATCAACCTTGTCCAGCTGTGAATCCTGTAGAGCACAACATCAACTGGCTTGGAAAAATATGCCCACTGGTACAATAGTAGCATAAATGTGATGGGAGTAACCAATCACTATCTGATTGGATTTAAGTTCTGCTTCACAAGATGGAGCTCATACCTGACGCTGATATCAAGCTTCAAAACCTATGACTAGATAGGTCACAGTCTATAGAGGAGAAACTATTACTATTATTCTGCTAAAGGGACATAGTAACAAACGGATTCATAGTGACTTATTGTGTTATAACCAATGCACCTCTCAACTCTTCCCAGAGAAGCTTCCACATGTAGCAGAAGGTGATTAACACAGAAACCCACAACTGGTCAACATGCAGAGAATAAGAGACTGCAAAGTACTTAACCCTGAATAGGACACTTATATTAAACTTTTTCCCCCTAGGGCATAGGGATCATTGTGGAAAAGGGGTCGGAAAGATTGTAAGCACCAAAGGTAGTGACCATAAGGAAATAGAGTTTTCCACACAGCTGGGAAGTCACTCATGTGAATTCACAGCAATAGTGACATCATTGCATAAGACTCATATAAACTCAAGTTAGACAAAATTCTAGCATAGAAGTGGGGAAGTAGGTAAGAAGCCCATCCTTAAATGAGGGAAAAATCAATAGGTGCTGGGAGAGGGTGAGTCACTTTTCTATGAGGTGAAATGCTGGGTGAGTTAACCAGGCTCCAGTGAATGGACCCACACTGAAGGGCATTTGGGGACACAAATTTCACTCAGTAGGCTTTAAAATGTGTGTGTGTGTGTGTGTGTGTGTGTGTGTGTGTGTACACATACACACACATATACATGAGAGTACATGAAATTGGACAGGGAGTAGTAAGGAGGAGTACAGATGGGGGAGGGAGTCTACATGTGATCTAAATATACTGATGAAATTAATAAATACTTAAAAATATTTTAAAAGAAAAAAGATAATAAATTTGGGAGCTGGAAAGATGGTTAAGAGGTTAAAAGCACTTGCTTCTCTTGCAGAAGACCCGAGTTTAGTTCCTAGCATGCACATGGCAACTCAAACAGCCTGTAATTCCAGTTCCTGGGTGTCTGAAGCTCTCTTCTAGGTTCTATGGGTAGCAGGCACACATGTGGTACACATACATATATGCAGGCAAAACATACACATAAAATAAAAATTAAATCTTTTTGGAAAAATAATTTATTTTGGCTCTATATTCCACTCAAGATTAGTATAAGATAATATCTTTACTTCCAATGTATAAAACAATTTTGAAAATTGGATTTTTGTATCCTTACTTGTTTTTCTAGCATCCCATTAACTGCTCAGTCTATTGGATATTGGATACAGACTGCCATCCCTGTCACTATATTGAAGTTATTTTGACTTTGGTCCCCAAAGACATCTTAATTATTTAACCTATCAGGAACTTTCTAACCTTTAACATTTGGGTAATAGTTAAAGCTGTTTTTTGCCACTTTGTTAATAGCACTGTTCACGGTCACTTACAAATCTTGACTTTCTGTGTGATTTCTTGGCATGAGATAGGTGGAGAAGTTTTGGAGGATAAAAATCAAAGAATAGCATAGTCCTATGAATTGAGTACGGTCTGTGTTTGATGTCCATTCTACTCAAAGACTTGGTTTCTGGGTGATGCTGTTGAAAGGTGGTAGGACCTTTGGAAAGTAGGACCTGGTAAGCAGTCATTGTGACATGACTTATCTCTTGAGAGGCCTTTTGATACTTTTTGTGTGACTTCTTTAGTTGTTAGTAAAGGAGCAAGCCTAGTCCTGCTAATCCTTTTTGTTTCTATTCTAGCTTGAGATGTGACTATTTACTATGATTGCCACTCTAACCATTGTTATTTGCCATCAGGTCTTTACTTGAATTAAAGTGATAGGCACCATGTGCTTGAGCTTCTAAAGCTATGAGCTAAAAATACTTCTCGTTTTTATAAAGTTAGTTGCCTCAAGTACTTGATTGTAGTAACTCAAAGGTGACTAAAATGGATATATAATAATATATGTTCCCCATAACTATTACAGAAAATTACCATAAATTTAGCTTAAAACATTAGGAATTTATTTCCTAACAGTTCTGAAGGTCAGAAATTTAGTGTCACTGGGCTTCAATCAAAGTTCATGTCAGCAGGGCTATGCTCCCCCCAGACATTTCTGGGAAAGAATCTGTTATTTCCACTCCCAGCTTGCTGGTAGTTGTCAGTATTCTGGGGCTTGTGGCTCCATTACTCCAGTCGTCAAGGCCAGCATATTCCTATCTCTCTGTGTGCCATCTTCATGTTTCTGTCTCTGTGTGTGTCAAATCTCCTTTGGCCTCTTTCTTATGAGGATACATGAACCTGCATTTAGGGCCCAGGACAATCTCTTAGTTTAAGAGCCTTAATTTAATCGCATATGCAAATGTGACAGACTTTTGGGATTAGGACATGCCAGCTAGCTTTTGGTAAACCATTTTTCAACCTCATATTGATAAAGTTTTATTAAAGTCAAGAGCAAACAACAGAAGTAGGTCTGTCTAATGAAAATAAATAGCATGGATTTCAAAATATCAGTATGAATCATTGAGGGTGTTTTTTAAAAAAATAAATGTCTGGAAAGTATTCTTTGGAAGAATAAAGTGGTAACTTTGAGACTTAGGATGGCTAGAAGGAAATGGCCGCCATTTCAGTGAATAGCAAGTGAGCAAATCAGAGAAAAGCTCCACTCTGGCTAAGATAGGAAGGTAGAAGTAGCTGGAGATGAAAACTCACCTGGACATGACAGCTGTAAAGTCACACCATAAATCAATCTGAACTATGTCGTCTTTCAAACTATAGTTGTAGCAAAAACCATTTGTCATGTTTTCTAAGTTACTATCCTCTAATAGGTACTATATATTATAGCTAATGCATGATTAATTAATTATAGTTGATTTGAAAGACTTCTAAAATTCATGTAGATAGTGCTTGACTATGCACTTCCTCAGGAATTTTAATTAAATGGAATTAATTGAATTAATGATTGAGTGAGCATAGTGGTAGAAGGACTTGGAGTCTGACCTCCCATAGTTCTGGTCTAGTGGTCCCTGGAGACTGTTTTGTGCACTCACCTGCCATAGGAGTCATTCTTGCGTGGATAGCCAGTTGAGACCCACATCTCCTTCAAATGAATTTATACAATGCTTTTTTCTTCTGTCCTTTCTCAAATGGCAAGAATTTAAAAGCAGTCAATTCTAAACAAAATAGTGTTTCCAATTATGAATTTGCTTTAAAATATAAAGGAAAATTTTAGTGTCAAACATGGTAGACTAAAATTCAAAAAAGAATAAAAAATACACCACAACTGCTTCAGAAGCAAGGGCTATTGATCTCATCTCCATTAGCTCATCAAACAGAAAGTGAAAGGAGAAAAATACATGTTCAAAGGGACCTGGTACTCAGGTAACAGGCAGCAGCTTCAAGTGAAAATGCCTAGCTGATTGAAAACATTTAAAGGAAGCAGTTATCTTGGTGTAGGAATCATTACTGTCAGTTGAATTCATCCTCTGGAGTTTTCACCTCTTCAGAAGGTTTGTTTTGTGTAGTTTCTAAGAATACTTCTATTATGGGAAGATTTGTGTTAAGTTGATTCAGGGGAGCAGACAATTGTGGAGCCTTTTTAATGGACAACAAAAGATTGTTGAGTAATTAGATTTCTTTTTCCCTTGTACTGTTCCATGGTTTTAAAAATACTTTGCTGAGCATGCAAAATCAATTTCCATTACCAGCCTTGACCTTTGCAGTGCTATAAACATGTTTTTTCCCCTGGGTTTGGAATGTGGTTCAAAGGCGGTGGTACAAGACTGGAAGATAAGGCAGGTTCTTTTAACGAAAGTTCTGTTACAGGGAAAAAAATCTTTTTCACAGCATTCTTTCAACTGTGTCATGAATATCATTTTATATACATATATATACTCTTCTATGTTTATGCTGATTATGTACATGTATGTTTACATCAGAGTATATAAATATGAATATTTACTTATAATTGATAAATCGTAATTATATAATTTAGGGAGCTTATGTCTATATTTGTATACCATGTGGAATGGTTAGCTAGTTAGCGTATCTATCACTTCACTTGTTTATAATTTTTTGTGGTGAGACATTTGAAGTTTATAAAGTTATTCTGAAATATGGAATACATCATTATCTGTTATTGATTATAGTTACTTTGCCTTTCATAGGTCTCAAAGTTTATTCCTAACTGTAACTATACTCTTTGATTAATAGCTTTCTCCTCACCCTCAAATATGTGTATTTATAAGTCCTGATATCTATTTTTTTTTCTGCTTTGCAGTACAGATCTATGCTTTGTTTTCACTGCTAAATGGTGAAAACATTTCCAAGAAAGTAGCCAAGCCATTGTGTTCTTTTGCCCCAGGGGTTTTGTGTTGCTGAAGGGAAAGCCCAGGTTGCCATAGGACAGCCTCATTTTATTTTTGTTTTGTCTTATTTTGGATGATTAGATCCATTGTGTTAAGGATGCTGGAGCACTCAGAGTAGAAGAGAAGATGAGTTCTTTTAGCAAGTTCTCAGAGGTAGAGACAGAATGGACTGGGACAAAGAAGGAAGAGGGTTTGCATGGTTTCCAAGGACGGTATAAAGGTCCTGCCTGCCAACTCCAACTGGCAATGGATTAATACTAGATCCTGGGAACTAGGACCCTAGGGTCTGGGGTTTTAAGATCTTCTGGGACAAAAGACCCCCAACTGTTGTCCAAGCTTATCAGAAGTACTACTTCCTTCAGATACCAGTTCTTGCTAGACAAACACATTTGTGTCCTACCCTGTCAAAACAATAAAGTCATAAAGTAGAGAGGTTTGAGTGGTGGCAATTTGCCAGATATTCCTGCTTTCTTTGGTAGCCCTGGTCAAGGGGAGCTCAGATTCTTTTATCCCAATCTTAATTATTGATATTAATTTTCAGAGCACATGTTATATATAGTAAATATATCTTTCTATATGCATATATGTAGGCTACAGAATGAGTACAAAGAGTTAAAGAGGCCACAGCAGAGTTCAAGAGGTTTTAGAAGTCTGAGCAGCAGGGAAGCTGATAGAAATGCAAAATGAGTCTGGATTGATAAGGTGACCAAAACAACTGAGCTGCCAAAGAATCTGAGGAGGCAAATTCAGCTACTGACTGCTGGCTGTACAGTCAGTCTGCAGGGGGCACAGACTGGGTCCAGATGAATGAACAGACGAATGGATGAACAGCAGGTAAAGTAGGCAAATAGGGAGGGCAGACAGTTTTTGAGTAGACCTTGTCAAGAGCAGGGACTGAACTGAACTGAAGCCCCAGGAGACTTGGGAGTTGGTTCCTTGATGCACACACAGGGTCAGATGACAGTCAGTAGGGGATTTGGCTATCACAAGGCTAACTGTGAACCACTTTATATCATCCAAGTGAGAGAATTATACCCTTTCTTTTGTTTGGTAAGTCTGATAAGTTCTTGTATCTGGTGTCCTCACAGTCCCAATTCACTATGACAAATTTATAGACTTCCATTCTTTCTAGTCCAAGAATAAATCATTTATCAGCCTGTGCTGTGGGTGTGGTGCTTGACAGGTGGTGCTGTTTACAAATTCACCCAGGTGCAAAGTCATCCTCCATCTTCAAAACTGAGTTAAAAGCAGCTGGTAAACTGGAGTCTCTCAGGACAAGGTACATTCTGAGAGACCACTGTTTAAATGATGTGAAGTAACTTAGGGTAGGGCACAACCTGATTTCAGCACTAATAAGCTTATCAGTAGGGATCAATTGGGACCTTACTCCTTCCTTTCAGTATTCTGGACTGCAAAAGATATCAGCATCACTGATTTTTGCATCACCTGGAAATGGGAGTAGAGGCAGGAAGTCCACAAATGATTGAAATAGAATTTCCTGCCAGTTGATTGTTGCTTTAAGCAGCTTAAACTAATAAACAAGATGATCCTTATGCTCAAGGATGAGGTGAATTTTTTCACTGCTTTCTCTTTCCTTCACCATTTCTTCTTTGCAAAATGGTAGCTGTTATTTTCATTGTGCTGGAGTATAGTATAATTGCTACTGGAAGGAAAAAATAATCATCAGCCTTACCCAGCTGTGAATCCTGTGAACTACAACTGGTCTGGTAAGATATACCCATTGGTGCAATAGTGGCATGAATATTATGGGAGTAACCAAGCACTTTCTACTTGGATTTAAGGTCTGCTTCACAAGGTGCAGTCCATACCTGACATTTTTATCAGGCTTAGGAGTCTGAGGCTAGACAAGTCACAGGACATAAGGGAGAACCTAATACCAGTTTTCTCCTAGTTATCATGTTAAACTGACTCCTAATGACTTATTATATCCATAGATAAATGTATTCTCAACTCTCATTAGAGAAGTTTCCTTATGCAGCATAGTGATTAACACAGAAACCCACAACTGCCTAGAGTGCAGTGAACAAGAGGCTACAGAGTGCTTATCCATGCTTATTATCGGACTTCTGCATCCCAAGGCTCAGGGATCATTGCAGGAGAGGGTGAAAAGATTGTAGGAGCCAGAGGTGGTGAATGACCACAAGGAAACAGAGTTTTCCAGACAGCTGGTCAGTTACTCATATGAACTCACAGCAATGGTGACAGTATACACAAGTCTAGTGCAAGCTCAAACCAGACAAACTCCCAGTAGACATGGGAAAGTGGGTAGGAAATTCCAACCCAACCTAAGGAAATTTTGACAACCCATAGCTGCTGGGATGGGGGGAGCCAGTCTCTTTCAAGGATGGGACTCTTGATTCCAGTAGTTAGACCCTCACTGAAGGACATTGGAGACACAAATTGGGCTCTGTAGGCATATATATATATATATATATATATGCACACTAAATTAGAAAATTGGGTAGGGGCAAAAAGGGAAGTGCAGATAGGGAAGGAAATATACATACCATCAAATTATATTGTATGAAAATTACAATTCAATTTAAAATGTTAAAAATACAAAAATGGTAGCTATTTAAACTCATCTTGCTGAATTTTTCTCAGCATTAAATATGACAACCCATATAAAACAGCTTCATTATAGTAGTATTTGTTCAATAAAATGTCATAAGGAACCATGTGTATGTGTCTATAGTGTTGTAAGAATGGAATTAAGGGGCTGAACAGATGATTCAGCATCATTAGTAAGAGTGCTTGCTGCTCTTGCAGAGGACCCAAGTTGGGTTCCTAGCACATATGTTGGGCAGCTCACAACTGCCTGTAATGCCAGCTCCAGGAGATCTGACATCTTCTTCTGTACTCTGAGGGCACCTGAACTCATATGCACTTGACCTCCCCATATGTGGGAGACAGGCTTGAGCCTAGAGTGAAAGTCTTATTGACAGCCATACAGCAGGCCTGAGCCACAAGGAACACCTTGTGACATTTGCTCCCATTGGCAGATCATGAGACTGATGCCTAGAGCTCACCACTCCCTAATCACCACCCTTGGAATCCAAAATTGCAACACTTGGATATTGCAACAGTCAGGGTCGCATGGTTTCCAGGAATCCAGGCTCTGTAACCTCAAACCCATTATGCTAATGAGGCATCCTACCCCCTATTCTGTGATAGGACGCTAAACCTGTTATGCTAATAAGGTATCCTACTTGCTGTGCTGTGATTGGATCACTACCCCTATATAAGCTTGTGCCTTCCTGTAATAAAGCAGATCTGTGTCACTGAACCTGATCTGAATGCAATGATGCTGGTGCAGACTCCTCACCAGCCCTGGGGTCTGGACTGGATGACTGATCAGAGGAACTGAGAGAGCAGGAGAGTGACCATAGCTGGAGGAGAACAGCCACAGCTGGCGACCACACCCATATATAATACATTATATATTTATACACATACATAATTAAATATAAAAATAAGTCAATTCGTGCTTGCTATAGCAAGAAAGTTTAATCTATTCCAGTGTTCTCTTCTCCATGAGACACCCTGTTATACAGGCTCAAACAATTCAAAATAAATAAATAAATAATAAATAAATAAATAAATAAATAAATAATAAGTCTTTAAAAAGAGTGGAATCTGCTACTAGGTTTTCAAAGACGCATGAGATATGCCTTTAGTTTGCAAGGATTTTATAATTGGAGAAACAAAGTAACTGTCTAGAATTATCAGAATTATTAGGTTTATGTCTTTCAGCAAGAAGTGTAAGTATGTGAATCATGAGAGTAGCCACAGGGAAACTGAATGAAAGGGTTTAGAGGAGTCGTGATGGAGCACAGAAAAGCTATGGGAATCAGAAGTGACACCATGCAGGCTGGGAGGAATTTGAGTAAGATGCTATCATTAGGAAATTTTCTCTGAATCATAAGTAGTCATTCACAACACTTGGATAACACGTTTTTCTTCCTGTGTCTCTTTTTTTCCATTTAATGTTCTTTAAAAATCAAAATTATAGGCACACAAAGTTTGAAGAATAAAATAACAGCATGGCACAAAACTAGAATTCCTTTAGTTGTCTTATTCATTTCTCTTTGTTTCAATTCAGCCACTTTAAACTCTTTTATGTCCCCCACTTAGGGGCATTGTCTTTGTGTTTCCAAATAATGTTAATATTTCTAATATTATTTTATATTAATATATTAATATTTCTTTTCTTTATTTTTAAACAACATTAAA
>NW_008330318.1:518556-534229 GCF_000622305.1 Nannospalax galili
TTTTTTCATTGCTTTTCCATGTAGTATAATTTCCTATTAATTATATAAACCTCTTCTCTTGCCTGCAGAGCCACAGTCATCTGGAATTGCAGATTCCTGAAGCACTCGTGCTAAAGAGAGGATATATTTTGTTAGCACTTTAGAAAGGCTGAGTTCAGACTGCACTATCAGCTATGAGATTGCTCTTGAGCACTCTGTGAGCCTCTCCACTTTTCTCTCTGTATTCAAGGTCTCACATTTTAATTTAAGAATTAGTTTATCCACTGATCTTCAGTAAATCATTTTTCTTCAAGTATCCATCCAAGAAAGGGTACATAGGATATAAAAACTTTGATATCTTCATATTTAATGGCCAGATATTTTCTTTCAAAACTTTTGAAATAGTCCTCTTCTGACTTCCAACTGTAGCCCAAAATGCCAAGATTGTTCAGATTCTCAGTCTTTTTGGGTGAAACCCACCCTGCCACGCCTGCCTTTGTCTCCAATGTCATAAGACTGTACTTTGGTGTAGTTTATTTTGAGCCATCAACAAAGCATCCAGATTTGTTAGGTTATTCTTTTCTGGAAAATTTACTTGCAATATTTCTTAAAATAATTTTTTCTCCTCATTTGGGAATTCCTTTTATTAGAAACTTTACTTTGTGAACTTATAATTTTCTAATTTTTTTCTTATCTTTTCCACTTTTTTATTATTCTCTTTTGGAGGGATTTCTCTAATTTTTTTCTTATACTGTGGTTCAGTTTTTAATACATACCATTATATTTTACATTTTTCTGTTATTTTATTTTTTGAAACTGTAAAATTTATTGTTAACTATATGTTTGTGCTTGCATTTGTGTGGGGGTATATGCACATGAGTGCAGGTGACCATGGAGACCAGAAGAGGGCATCAGATCCCCTGGAGCTGGAGACTGAGCTGCCCAATGTTTAAGTGCTGGAAATTGAACTTGGGTTGTCTTCAGGAGCAGTACATGTTCTCAAACATTGAGCCATCTCTTCAGCCTCATATTTTTTTTTGAAAATCTAAAAATGATTATTGTATTTTTTAAGATGCTAGGGATGCAACACTTGGCTTCACACTTTCTTGGTAAGTGGTCCACCACTGAACTCTATCCTCAACTCTTTTTTTATTATTTGCTTATTTATTGATTTAAAGTTTTGTCCTTTTTATCACTCCACATTTACTTACACAATAATTTATCCTAAATTGGCTCATAGATATTTGGATAGTACTCATTGTATATTTTAGATTATAATAGAAAGTTTTTCTTTCTATTGTATATGGCCATTTTATTTTTTAAAATTATTTACTACTTTTATTTTATGTGTATAAGTGTATTGCTTGCATGTATATGTATGTAAGTGTGCCCATGTAATGAAATACCCTTGGAGATCAGAAGTCATTGGATCCCCTGGAACTGGAGTTACAGATGGTTGTTAGCTGCCACATGAGTGCTGAGAATCAAACCTGGGTCCTCTGCAAGAGCAGCCAGTGCTCTTAACCACTGAGTCATCTCTCTAGCCCTTGCATATGGCCATTTTCATGCAAGTATATAATGAATGTACCTTGAGAATTTTTACCCTCTTCTTTCCTTTCCTCTCCTCTTCCATTAGTCTCCTATGTTTCTCTAGGCAGTTTGTTTCTACTTTCGTGGTATTATGTACACATATTTTATGTATCTGTACACAACCTACAGCCCACAAATGAGAAAAAAACATAAACTCTCTAATTCTTGGACTGACCTAATTTCTTCCAGTTGCATTCATTTTCTTGCAAATTACATCTCTCTTTTTTTATGGCTGAAAAACTCCATTGTATAATAGACCACATTTTCTTTACCTATTCTTCTGTTGTTGGACACCTAATGGTTCCACAGCTTAGCTACTGTGAATAGTGCTGTAATAAACATGGATGTGCAAATATCTCTGTGATATGCTGATTTGGAGTCTACTATGAAAACTGTACTTTTAACCATAAAATGCTGGAGAAAATGGGCATATAAATCATCTTTGGCAGATATTATCTTTCACACTTAAAGTTGGCAGGCATTCTGTGATGAAGGGGTATAGACAGGTGGTATCATGCATACTGAAGGGAAAACTGTGGTATGGGCAGTCCATGGTCCTCGTGAACAGGCTGTGCTCAGGGTTCCTGCAGGCAGACTCAGCCCAGGCAGGCTCACTTACCTTGCAAAGTGTGTTGGGAAAAATCTATGTATTTCTTTAAAGTCAATTTGTGTGAATTCACTGAAGAGCTTTGAACTCATTTCTGGAAGTTTTAGTTTGGATTGCTTGCAGAGAGCCAGGTAGAGGAGGGGATGAGGAAGCAAGAATGAGTTTTATCTTCAGTCTGCTATTTTCTATTTGTGTTGCTGCTCTCGCCTCTCCTAGAGCTCTTTATTTCAGCTTTCCTCCAGATATATCTCTGTCCTTATTTTGAGAGAGAGAGAGAGAAAGAGCAAATAGGGGATTAAAGTTCTAACTTCTTGTCCTTTTGCTCTAATTTCAATCTAGTACTATCCAGCATCACCAAGTCCCAAGACTTGGTGTAATAAGTGACTTCTCAGCCTTTCTGCCACCATCTTGGACCCAGTGCTCTTCAGCCACTGTGTCAGTAACCTCTCATTCATGTCCAGGTTCCAAATTTTTGTTACTGCCATCTATTCTCTTTTTTTGTTTTGTTTTTATGATTCTATATCCTAAAAATTCTCTTACTATGTTTTAGTAGGATTTCAAAAAACAAGTATGTTCAGTCAAACATCTTTGGTCCCCAATTGACTTTTTACATATATGAACCCATGTTTATGATCTTTCCAGTGTAATCTGGCAGTATGATTTTTTTTAAAAGTTGATTTAAATGGATTACTTACTTACTTAGTTTTCTATTTTTAACAAATATCAGAGAATGCATCCATTTTGGCTCAGGTTTGGAGGCTTCAGTCCACCATCAGTTGGCCTGATTACTTTTGGGCAGAGCAAGCTGCTTACATCATTGTGGCCCAGAAGGAAAAGGACAGAAAGAGGTGAGACACCACTATTTCCCCTCAAGGATAGTGCCCCCCATAGCCTCCCTCCACTGAATTTCATGCATTCTGTCATATATGTTAAGTCTTATTTGGTCAAGCATTTGTACCTAGATGTCCCTTGGTTCATCTACTGGAGTCTAGTACAATGTATTACTTTTAAACTTGCATCTTAGTATGGAATTTTTATGGAGTTGGGACCATTTATTTCATTAAAAATTAAAAAAATATTTTATTATTTTTATTTTATGGGTATGCATGTTATGCCCATGTGTGTGTTAAGTGCACCTGTGTTGTGCAGTACCCACAGAGGTCAGAAGAGGGTTTCAGATCCCTTGGAACTGGAGTTGCGGATGGTTGTTAGCTGCCATGTGAGTGCTGGGAATCAAATCCAGGTCCTCTGCAAGAGCAGCCAGTGCTCTTAACCACTGAGCCATCTCTCCAGTCTGGGACAATTTATTTATGCTACCTGTTTTTTTTTTTTTTTAAACTGTAGGCCAACTTCTCTTGTAAAATAAAGATGGTGACTCATCTTTTGTCTGCCACAGGTAGGCTCAGTCAAGGACTATGTTGACAACCTTCAAAGTCCTCCAGTCTGTTTAAAGAATGTGAACTTGGAGAATATGTCTCCATAGTTAGCCTGCTGTGCTTATTACCTTTCGGCATTAGGAGGAGCCTCTTGGTGTGTTTGTCTTCTGTTTCTGTTAAACCATAGTGAGTTCTGGGTAAGTCTTAGCAGTTCACAAGTCACATTTGTGCTGATTTTCCTGTTCATTGGCTGAAGCTCTTCCACTGTCATGGTTCTGCCTTTTCCCTGCATTTCTACCCCACCTAGAATATAGACAGCACCATCTGGAGATGGAACCTAATTATGTTGTGTCATTTTGTTGCTACTTGTTTTAGACAGTGCTACCCCGACTTCCCTACTTCCTCCTCCCTGCCTCCATTTCACTAAATTGTGATGGTTTACAAGATGAAATTCATGCATTGTATCTCTTTGTAAGCCCTCCCCAACACACACACACACACACACACACACACACACACACGAGCTGCACACAAAGACACTCAGAGTAGACTGTCAGTGGAGCCATGGCTATGACAGCTCTACCATTTATCTTGGCCTCCTGTTTTGAAAGTGCCTCGTAAACATTGTGTTTACTCTTCATCCTTACACAAAGTCTGCTAGGAACTGTTTTCACCTGATCTGCTGGCTGAATCTGAACAGAGGGCAAGTAACTGTCATGCAACTTCTATATATTCTATCAGTATTCTATATTAAGCATCTGAGTCAGTACTTGAGGCTGGGCTGAGCCCAGGATCCAAACCTATGCTCCTTCCACTGCTATATGCCAGCTCATCTCATTCTCAAAGTTTATATGAAGCCTACATATAGGAGGTTTATACAAGCATGTAGACAATATCTAATTTTATCTAATTTATTTATTTATTTATTTATTTTATTATTATTATTATTATTTTTGCAACAGGGTTCCCCTGTCACCCCAGCTGGCCTGGAACTAACTACGTAGACCAGGCTGGCCTTGAACTCACAGAGATCTGCCTGCCTCTTCCTCCTGAGTGCTGGGATTAAAGACATGCGTCACCATGCCCAGCAACAATATCTAATTTTATATAGAGCTGTAACTTGGACTAAAAATCAGCATGGAATTCTAGTCCTATCCCGATCACTTGCAGGGCTAAAACTCTGTCCTTTTGAGAATTAAGCATCCAGGTGGCTGGGCAAAACTGTTTGTCTCTTTGAGGGCATTGGACTCAGGCAAGGGACAGGAAGGGACAAGATATCATTGAGCATTCTGTTCCTGATATCCAGAAACCTTCCTAAATCTGACAATAACAGAACTATTGTAGTAACATAAAGTCTGTGCTTACTCTTCATTTTCTTCTCTGCATTTTATCACTCCTATATTTTAAAATCAACAATTTATGATATAATAATGGGGGAATGCTGAGTTTTCAGGTGTCAAACAAATGCCAGCGACATTTTATTTGTAGTAGAAAGATGTAAATTCCTGGCTCTATACACATCCCAATGACTCTCAGAGACAGAAGCATGCTGCTTTCCTTGAGAAAGGCTGCCAATGGGAGTGATTGCTGGTGACGCAATGCTGATATTTTAGTACCATTCTGGAGAAGGGAAGAGGTGGGGTTTCTCTGGAGCCAGATGAACTCATAATTAGTTCTCACACAGGCTGCTTAAGCAATTATGGCAAAACCAAATCACATTACTTTTTTCTGCTGATCCTGATAAAAGCCTCAACCCCATTCTTTCTGCCCCATAGGGCATTTGGCTGGTCATTAGTCCCACACCACAGACACTATTCTTTACTTTTGTTTTCAGGCTGCAATTGCAACTGTGTAAAATAAGAAGTGTGGGGGAAATCATGTACACCTCTTGGTCTCACTACTTCAGAGGCACCTAGCAACCCAGTCTCTAGGCAGTCAGCACTTATCTCCTTGGTAGTTTCCTACCCACTCATAGCAGAGGCGGCATGCTCTCTGCAAATAGCCTACCTCGTTGCTGGTGCCAGCTTGGCAGTGGGGTGGTGGTGTCATTTGGTGCCCTTAGGGATGTTTGGTTCTTGTTCTGGGAAGACCAGGCCAAAGCGATGGCTATTTCCCCAAGCTGTTTGTGGAATCAGAAGTTAGGTCAAGCAGTTTTCAATATGAGGTTGCATAGTCTAAAATCAAAAAGGAATGGTTTTCAACCTTTTGTTTATTTTCCAGTGTTTGGTACATTTATGTCATGAATCATCCAGAATGTTCTGAAATGTAAAAAATAAATAAAGAAAGAAAAATGTTTTCCAGGTATATGCATGCAACAATTCTCCTGTCTCCCCTCCCCCCCCAATTTAGCCACCCACTCAACAGTGATACACATCAGCCTTTCCCATATTGACCTCTGTTTTCAAAATGTCCATTGAGTTGAAGAAAACCTCTGTGGGCTGACCAGCTACCCCACATGGACCTTTCATTTTAGGCTTATGTGTCAAAACACTTTGCTATATAGATGCCCAGGTTCTAATTCATTGTAATTTGTTTGAGTTCTGTACCTGAAGAAATTTGTAAAGAGCCTTTTTTTCCTCGCCTTCTTGTATTGTTTTATTTAAATTATATTTGTGTGTGTGTGTGTGTGTGTGTGTACGTGTGTGTGTGTGTGCACATGTTTGTAGGTTGTAAATCAGAGGACAACTTGTGGGTCTCTGAGACTGGGTCTCAGGGATCAAACTCAGGTTTATTAGGCTTCATGGCAAGCACCATAACCCACTGAGCCATCTCATTGGCATAATCAGTTTGTAGCTACATTTCAAAGCTTTCTCCAGGGAAAGAGCCTTGGAGAATGAAAGTTGAATTCCTGACCAAAGAATGGAAGAACAGGTTCTTAGAAATACAAAAGCTTTTTTCTTCGGGGGGAGGGGGGGGTAAGTGCTTCCCAGTAGAGGGATATATCAAGATATCAGAAAGGGAAAATGTTTTAGCCTACAAGGGTCATTCCCTCACAAAATAATTATCTACCATCCACCAACTCCTCAACTATCAAGGGGACAAATATGAACAGGAAATGTCATTGATGAATCCATAGGCTGATAGTATTTTAGTGAACATACCACTAGGAACAATGTCAGCTTGCTGTATTACATGTTCTTGTAAAATGTTTTGGGATCTCAGGTGGGGATGGGAGTTCTCTGGGGAGATGAAGGGGGAGGATAGAGGTTTATATAATTTCACTTTTAATAATAGCTCTGTTTAACAACTGGATCACAAAATTCCTAAACATTTAGTACTCAGTTTTCATGATGTGTAAACTGTCAGAAGCACACAACAGGGTAATGAAATTGAGAAGTGTACATATGTCTAAGTAGCTATGCTAAGGAGCTTGGAATCTCTCCACGAAGCAGGAAAATTCAAAATACTAAAATACTAATTAGTACAGATGTTTACATATTTTTACCTTCTCCTAACACTAAGGTTCCTAACCTTTGTTTTCCTTTGTCTCAGAGTCTTTAAAAAATTTTTTTTTCTGAACCAATTTCAATTTTTCCTAATTTCTAATTATCTTCCTTCACGGAGCCATATGGGTGCAGTCATGGTGAAGAATAGTATGAGTATATTGTAGGCCCAAACTAGAGGGTCATTCTTGAATATTCTGGTTGATATTGTTATAAATCTCAAAACATTCTTAACTGAAAAGAGTCAATAAGAAGATTGAAATGACTTCTGTACCTGGGAAATAGCCATTGCTCTGCCCTTGAGTGGCTGAGAAGAAGAGGGCTGAGTGTGACTTAAGGGCTGGAGAGATGGAACAGCAGTTAAGAGCACTGACTGCTCTTGCAGAGGACCTGGGTTCGATTCCCGGCACCCACATGGCGACTACAAACCATTCTTAACTCCAGTTCCAGGGGAATCCGAAGCCCTCTTCTGACATCTGTGGCATTGCATGACACAGGTGTATTCACATACATGCAGGCAATACACTCATACACATAAAATAAAAATAAAATATTTTTAAAAAACACTACAATTGGTATTGCTTCCATCAAAATTATAAATTATGGGGGCTATGCACAAGCAACAACATGTTTTCTTCATGTTAAGAATAAATATGGCGAGGGGCTAGAGAGATGGGTCAGTGGTTAAGAGCACTGATTGTTCTTACAGAAGACCTGGGTTTGAATCCCAACACCCATATGGCAGCTAACAACCATCTGTAACTCCAGTTTCAGTAGGTCTGACGCCCTCTTCTGTCCTCTGCAGGCACTGCACAACACAGGTGCACTTACACATATACAGGCACGACACTCATACACATAAGATAAAAATAAATGAGAGGCCACAGACTATGAGAAAAGCTTTGCAAAAGACAAGAGTGATAAAAGCTGTTATCTAACAGAAAATACCTGAACAGACACCTTGCCCCCCTCCAAAAATATATATGTCCATACACAGATGGCACATAAGCACATGAAAAGCATTTGCTTTCATCTGTCATTAGGGAAATGCAAATTTAAATGGTGACTGAGGTACCACTGGATGCCTGTTAGAGTGACCAAAACCCAGAACACTGGCAATAGATTTGGAGCAACAGAATCTACCATTCATTGCTGGTGGGAATGCAAAAATAGTATAGTGGTCTTAGGAGGAACATTGCTGTTCCTTCTATACAGTCCATACAATCCAGCACTCATGCCTCTTGATTTTTAATGCGTCAAAAACTTTTGTCCTTATCAAAACTCTACACAAATGTTGATAGCAGCTTTGCTCAAAACTGACAAAACTCAAAGCAATGTGAATAGAAAGGCAAACTGTGGTATTTCCAAACAATGGGCCATTATTTCAGAAATAAAAAGAAATGAGCTACCTAGCCATGAAAATACTCAGAGACAACACAGGTCTGTATTATTAAGCAAAATGCTCCAGTATGAGAAGTTTCTATATTGTATGATTCTAACTACAAATGCTGCTTGATTGATGATAGGTTGTGACTTAATAAACTCATTGTAAGTTGAAAGTACCACACATTGAAAATGCATTTAATGTTTTTCAACTGCCAAACATCACAGGTTATTAACATAGTACACTGAAGAGTATCAGTTATTCATTTTTATAATTATGTGACTGACCATGAGCTGCCCAGTATGGCAAGAGAGCAGGTACTGATTCCTGCTATGGGGGAAAAGGTCAAGAGCCAAAATTCAGTCTCTTTTGAATGCATATATCTTTTGCAACATTGTAAATTAAAAAAAAAAAGTAAGTTAAACCTTCAAAAGTAGGGGCCATCTGTATGTGAGTTCTGGATAATTATATAGAAAGTAAAAAGATCAGGAATTGTCAGGTGATAGGGCAAGGAAGAGATAAACGGGCTAAGGAGACAGGAGTCTTAGCAAAGAAACAAGACTACTCTGTTTAGTACAACTCTTGGATATATGTCATAAAAGCTAAAAAAAAATAAACCTTAATGTAAACTATAGTTACTGGGTGATGCTGAAGTTTATGGGAAACATTGTTTTGGATGAGCTTCCTACCCTAGCCCCTGGTAGACCAGACCAAACCAGAATTCAGTAACTACTTTTCCACATAATCAAACTAAATTTTAAAATGAAACCATTTTTCCAAATAGCAGGAGATTCTAATCAACCTGAGTCAGCATAATAAGGAAGGCCCCTCTGTTTTAAACCTACTAAGAGAGTCATTTTGATGTGACCAATCTTTGTTTCGTGGTCTGCTGTCTTCAACACTTTTCTGCATATGAAGCCAACCTCTCTGCTCAACTTGTCAGAACATTCTCTTTTATAGAATTAGGGGTTAATCAATTCTAGCATCTCAAATAAATGCCTATTAAATCTTTAAACCAAATTTGTGATTTTTGTCTGTCACCTGGATAATGATTTATCAGTGTAGATTCATCAGTTCTAACAGATGTACCACCGTACAGTAGGATGTTGATATGGGGAAAGCTTTAGGAGAGCAAGGGACATATGTGAACCATGTACTTCTACTCAGTTTACTGTGAACCATACATTGTCCTAAAATATAAAGTCTATTTGATGGGGGAAAATGAGTCTGGAGGTTAGCATAAGGAGTCATGGCTAAGTACCTGCATCTGTAGAAGCATCAATGAACACACAAATGAAGACAAAACACCAGTGTGATAGGAGGGCATTTAGATATGCTGCTCATTACAAGTACGTGTTGAAGAACCTAGTATGAGAATTTGCACCAACAGTTTCACAAATGTCATTAGGTGTCAACTTTATTGGAATCCTGTGGTCTCTGGATGGGGTGCCAGTTCTGCACTTCTAACTTACTTCCTTACTACCAGGCAATGGTTACAAAGGCACATTTCAGATCATATTATCATAAGGAAACATGTACTTGCTAGCAAGCAGGCACAGAACAATTATATAGCCTCAAAGCCGGAAATATTTTCACTTGCAACCCTGAACAGTGTCTTCATGAAAGGATCTCTCTAAGGAGACAGGACTTTAGCTCAGATCAGTTAACAGGATCATTTGCTAAGAGGAGCCCAGGGCAATCAGACCCTGAATCTAGAAGCTGACCTTCCAAGTGAACAACTGTCCCAGGCATGTGCTTATTTATGTTAATTCTGCAAAAATGGAGGTACCTAATTGTTCATAATCACATAAGTTAAACTCCATTCATTTCCTCAATCCATCCCAAGTGGTCAGTCCTAAACACACCTATACACAAGCACCACTAAATGGACTCTGTAGATTTTATATATATATATAAATGACAATTATATGTATAACAATAATAATCAAATATACAATTATATGTATAACAATAATAATCAAAGAAGCGGTCACAAAATTGAGAGGCAGGAGAGGAGATGTGGGAAGAGTTGTACAAGAAAGAAGGGAAAGTGGAATGATATAAATATAGTACTCATGTATGAAATTCTCTCCAAAAATTTTAAAGCAGGTAAGGAGAGGGGTACAATGAATAAACTACCAAATAGTGAAAAAAAGTATTATAGCATGCTAGAGAAAACCTGTGCTGATTTTGATAAAAAAGTGCTGAAAAAATTTGAGATATGCATGTTAATTGATTTTAGTACTATATGCTCCAGCAATCCCTTTCTCTCTCTCCCTCTCTCCCCCCTCTCTTTCTCTCCATATATATATAATATATATCCTCTCTCTCTCTCTCTCTCTCTCTCTCTCTCTCTCTCTCCAAACTCACTCCTGTTTTTTGACTGGCAATGAAATCCACATGCTGAAAAATAATTTTGAATGCTGTCTAGTCAGTCTTGAGGGTGTTAATTCCCATTACCCCATTTCACATGCTAACTGGTCCCTAGGCCACAAATAAGAGTTCATTTGTGGACAGAGAGTTCCCAGTGTTTACATGTCATAAATGGTAATGATATAGCAGAGAGTAAAGCTAAAAGAAATGTGAAGAAAAATATTTTAAGCTTCAACATTCAAACTGTAGCTCTGTTTTTCATTGTACTGGTGGTTAGGACCACCTAATAAATACTAGATCTAATTGTACATGTTACCAATGATTGTGCTGCAAAGGGAATGAGCACAGACAGGGCTGTATAACATTTAAACAAAACAGTTCAAAGCAATTTACTGTCTTGGTTGACACAGAATTATGGATCCATCTTAAGATTTCTCATCACCAAAGGTAGCCTTTTACTAATGATGAATTTGTATATGCTTGTTTGGTAACAGGAAGAACTATGAGTACTAGTGGTATCTGGAGAGAGCAGAAAAACATCTCAGATAGATGTTGTCATAGGAACTGTACTAGGAGGACAGGTGCACACAGGATGGAAAGCACCATCCAAAAAGGAGAAGAGATTTTAATTACTCTGTTTCAAAATGTAAGCACTCATGAATCTTTCCAGGGAAATTCTGCTTTGCAACAGCAAGGGGCAGTGGGATATCAGAATGCCAGAGCTAATGATTTATACATTATAATATTAAATAAATGAAATAGATTAGATCCATAAACTAAAGGTTAGAAGAGCTAAGATCTGTAACATACCTACTATATATAGTCCCTGAAAGGTCACTGATTATTAGCAGCAGTGATGTTTGCATTTATGACAGCACATAATCTTTACAAAGATCCTCTAAGAGAATAGTTTTTCTCAGTTTCCAAATAAAGAAGTTGAATTTTTCTTTCTAAAATTTTTTATTTATTATTTTTATTTTATGTGTATGTGTGTATTGCCTGCATGTGTGTAAGTGCACCCATGTCGGGCAATGCGTGCAGAGGTCAGAAGAGGGCATCAAATACACTGGAGCTGGAGTTGCAGATAGTTGTGAGCCACTATGTGGGTGCTAGGAATTGAACCTGGGTCCTCTGCAAGAGTACCCAGTGATCTTAACTGCTGAGACATTTCTCTAGCCCAAGGAGTTGAAATTTTCAAGGTCACATTACAAGAGGTAGGTATCTTGGTTCACAGAGTCAGAAGGTTTAGTCCATGATAACTTGACTGTATACACTTGCCAAATAAATACATCATACTGGTTTAAGTATTAGAGCTGCTTTCAGAACCATGCTGTCTTTTTCTTCTGCTATTTCTACTCTTGGCTTCCAGTGGCTTCACCTGTTTTCATAGCTGTTAAACACTGGGTGGAGGAATGAAACTCATTCTGTAAAGTTGCACAGGTCCACTTTGAATGGGCTGTGGTGAGGCAGTGATCCAGGCACATTTTCTAGGAGTATGTTTTTTTTGTGTTATTGACTCTGCCTCCAACATGCAAAGCTCTCCCAGGGAAGAGTGCCTCCCTTGAGGCTAACACCACACTTTGTTCATATCTGGACAAAAGTTCTTGCAGGATAGCATCTTTACTAAGTTTTTATATGTCTGTTTACGCCTTCACCACATTCACCATACAATACTGAATTCAGAGGCTCTGACATTGCAGCTGTAAATTATTCATTTCAGTAGCCCCAACATCTACTGCAGTTTTTGGTTCAAAGGTATTGCTCATGCTTGCATTTCTTGAATGGATATGCACAATGCCAAACTATACAAAACATGAAATATACTTAAACTCGATTTAAACCACAAACATTGCTTATTAAAGGAAAGAGAAAGTAGAAGGCAAAAATTATTTAGAGTAAGAATGGGAAGTGGAATTGAATAATATAAAGAAAGGAGGGCAGGGAAAGGGGAGACGGGGAGAAGCAAGACGAGATAAATGAAGGAGAGGACAGAAGTGTGTGATGGAGGGGAAGAGAAATGATCTAGAGATTAGAAAAAAAGAAAAGACTTCCCAATAAAGAAGAAGTCCACAAATAAATCAGATAAATGGGGCAGGTGAGATGAATCAACCAAAAAAGTGGACCTGAGTTCAAGTCCTGAAAAAATGGTGAAAGAGAGAACCAACTCCCACAAGCTGTTCTCTGACTTCCAGAAGCATATCCACATGCACACACACATCATACACAATACTACTACTACTACTAGATGGAAAAAATGAATTAAAAAATCATTAGCATATTTTTAAAAGTAAATAAGGTAAAATCAAAATACTACTAAGAGTGTGGGGGGAGGAGGTGAAGAAACATGGTGCAAAAAATAAAAATGGGACCAAGGAAAAAATATCCAATGATGAAAGAATGCTTAAGCAAAATTAGTTCACTGCATGAGGGGCAATAACAGACAAAAACTTAAAAAAATGCCAGAGCTGCCTTGATTGCTGCATCTCTCAACTCTCAGCAGAGAAGCATCTTTATACAGCGGATGGTGATTAACGCAGAAACCCACAACTGGCCAAAGTGAAGAGAACAAGAGGCTGCAGGGTGCTCATCCCTGAATAGCACACCTATATCAAACTTCTGCCTCCCAAGGCTCAGCAACTATTGTGGAAGAGGGGGTGGAAGGATTGTAAGAGCCAGGGAGGTGGATGACCACAAGGAAACAGAGTCTTCCAGATAGCTGCTCAGCTACTCCAATGAACACACAACAATGGGGACAACATGCTTCAGACTCTTGTAAGCTCAAGCCAGACAAAATCCTAGCATAGAAGTGGGGTAAGAAATCCCAATCCTACCTGAGGAACTATTGCCAACTGATGACTGCTGGGAAGGGGAGATTCATAGGTGTGGGGGGGGTGGCTAGTAAGGGGGACGGTGCAGATACAGGAGGGGATCCAAATATAATAAAAATATATTGCATGAAATTTGCAAAAATTCAATAAAAATGAATTTAAAACATAAAAATTACAGTAAATAAAAGTTCTGCTAAAAGTATAGTAAAAAATTAAGTTAGCTCCAGTCAAAACAAAAGGAAAGAGAAAGAAAACAGATGAACAAAAAGAGCAGAGTATTGTAGTGACTTCTTTTTGTTTTCTCAAAAACTAGAGACTGCTAGCTGTAGGCACGGAATTAGGAAGGTTCAGCTGTGCTTGTGAACTCTGCCTTCTTACGTTATGCTGTTGCTGATTCTGTATTGGAGAAGCACCCAGCATCTGCCAGAGTTGTCATCACTCTAGTTGCTTTCTAAGTACTATCAGCCTCTGTGGCCACCCAGCCTTGCAGTCTGCATGTTGGAAGTTTCTATCATCCTCCCCAGACTCTCCAGATTATATCTTCAGGGTTTCTAGCTGGGGTGGGGTGTCTCCAAGTGCATTGGGAGTATGGGGAGAACTCACAGTCCTGAGATCTGTTCAGGTGTAGGACCCGACTGTGGACTTTCATGACCTCCTGAATATTAATGAGCCTAATGAATGGCTATAGCTGTGGATAATAGATATCAAGTACATGGCTGGAACTTAAGAGTTTTAGTGCTCACAGCAGTGAAGGTGGGTTGGTGTTCCAGAGATTGATCTTCCTGCTGACCTTGTGCTCAGCTATCAACCCCAGGGTTACTATCAGTTTATGAGATCTGGTCTTGGCTACTGATCACAGTGCTATTTTCCCATGTGCACTTCCCTGTCTCAGGAGCCTCTGGCTTGTCAGTACTGGCCCTCCTGCTCTCCATGGTTCACCTCCCTAGGCCTTTCCTCACCCTGGGGCAGTGGCAGGTCAAACTGAACCCTGTGGTTGTTCCCTGTTCCTGGCCCCCAGGGTAGCTCAGCTTTTAAAAACAGGTTGTTTCTCAATGTGGCTGGAGCTGTTGCTTTCAAGTTACATAGAGTAACTGAGTGGGTTTCTTTCCCCCACTGCCCTGTTTGCTGGAGGGTTACTGTCTCAAAGAAATCCATAGCTGGATTGATTTGAGGCTTGCAAAGGTTGGCCACTCCTCCTGGAGGGAGGACTGCTGGTGTCTTGCCTAGCTTCCTTATGGGAATAACTTCAGCTTCCATTCCCCTGCCAGGGAATGCCTGGCTGAAGCTGTTTCACTTTTTGTAGGTGTTACCATTCATCTTTTCCACCATGCTTTCCAAGTATCCTTTGTGGATTTCCAAAGCTCTTCCTCTCCCTTTGTGATGTTTGTTTCATTTCCACTTATGTATTTATGTGCCTGTGTATGTATATGCACATGTGTGGGGATGCCTGCAGAGGCCAGAAGAGGGCATGGGGGTCCCCTAGAGATGGAGATACAGGCAGTTATCACCAAATGTGGGTGTTGGGAACTGAACACCCATCCTTTGCAAGTGCAGCAAATGCTCTTAAGTACTGAGCCATCTTTCCAGGCCCCTTTCTGTTTTTGGAATAGACTGTGTTTCCTTATTCTGACTCTTGCCTTCATCATATCACATGGAGACATCTTTTACCCTATCATCTTACCTGGAAGATCACCTTTATTTTAAATATTCTGTTATAGGGGAGAACCCAAGCAAGATGGATGTTGAGTTACATAGAAAAATGGTCATCATGACCCTCATCCCATTTCCAGGACAGAACTAGCATCACTGGGGGCCAGGGCAGGCATCTGGGAGACAGGGTAAGAAAAGAAAGAAAAGAGACTACAGAGAAAAGAGTCTCCCAGGTGCCCACCCAAGGCATACTCTGTAAGGACTATTGGGTACCTCATTGAAAAATAAGTACTTTTCCTCCAGTCATGCTCAGGATTCCTGTGTGTCTACATTAATTACTAGTAGAGTTATTTCTTTTTTGGTAATTAAACTATTTCATTGACCTCTGACTTCTTAGAAATTTATTTATTTATTTATTTATTTATTTATTTATTTATTTATTT
>NW_008330318.1:534239-538060 GCF_000622305.1 Nannospalax galili
TGTGTGTTTGCTTGGATGTATGTAAGTGCATCCATTTCATGCAGTGCCCAAAGAGGTCAGAAGAGGGCATCTGATTCCCCTGAAACTGGAGTTAGCTTCCATGAGGAAGCTGGGAATCAAACCCAGTTCCTCTGCAAAAGCAGCCAGTGCTCTAAACAGCTGAGCCATCTCTCCAGCCCCTGACATTTAAAAAAAACTTATTTATTTATTTAATGTGTATGAGTGTTATGCCTGCATATGTGTAAGTGCACCTGTGTCATACAATGCCTGCAGAGGCCAAAAGAAGGTATTGGATCCCCAGCAACTGGAGTTACGGCTGGTTGTTAGAGACCATGTGGATGCTGGAAACCAAATCCAGGTCCTCTGCAAGAGCAGCCAGTACTCTTAACCACTGAGCTACCTCTCCACCCCCCGACCTTTGACCTTTTGGATAGAATAGAATGGGACTGTATTTAGACTGTTATGAACAGCAGATATTTTGTTATGTTGAATTATAGAAATATCATACTATTATTTATTTTATCTATTTTATCTATTTTTAAAATTCAGACCAATGGGAGCTGACGTTAAATCAAGATGTCTAACTAGTAATATGTAACTTGGAAGGCAGTCTGCCTTTAAAACTTTACTGTTGGTAAGATAGTTTGCCAGTGCCCTGCTGATCTGTATCAGGAACACCAAAGCTACAGAATCAGTCACTTGTGAAGAAGCAGAATGACCTTCCATTAGACTTTATATATTACCAAATGAGTGCAGCTGAAGGTCAGAACTCTTTTAGGCCCTTAGTTATAATTCAGAGAGGTAGGAGGGAAAGTGAAGAGAGAAAAATGAAATAAAAGAATTGTCTGCGGTTTCGGAACATTCGACAGGGGCAGGAGACAGCTCTGACTTTTATGCCAAACATCCATATGGCCACTTTTTACCTTTTAAAGGCATTAACCTTGTGGGATTAAATTGTTCTGACACCTACCTAAGAAAGTGTAGATTCCCACCATGTCATCTCGTCTGGGTAGTAAGAAGACTGTGGGTCAGAAAATTAATAGCACAAAGACTGCTGATATCCTAAACATTCCCACCTAAAATAAGTCACAGCAAACAATCCTGGTCAGATGGTGTGTTTCCAATCTTAAAAACAAAATGTAAAAGTATGTATCACAAAAGAAAGATATTTGTACTACTTATTATCCACTGAAAGCTAAGTAACACAGGGACATGTTTCTTTTTTTGAAGTTATCTTTTTAAATTTAAAGTATTTTATTTATTATTTTTATTCTATGTGTATGAATGTATTGCCTACATGTTGGTAAATGCACCTGTGTCGTGAAATGCCCTTGGAGGACAGAAGAGGCTGCTGGATCCCCTGGAATTGGAGTTACAGAGAGCCATTAGCTGCCATGTGGGTGCTGGGATTCTACCCAGATCTTCTGCAAGAATAGTCAGTGTTCTTAACTGCTGAGCCATCTCTCCGGCCCCTGAAGTTATCTTTTGAAAAAGGACAAAAACATGATTATTTCTGAAAAACAGAAAAGAACAGAAAACTTGCTAGTGTAACATGCTTTTTTTAAAAATAAATAATTTATTGAGAATTTCATACATGCATATAAGGTGTATTGATCAAATCCATGCCCATTCCCTCCCCTCCAACTCCTCCATTATCTCCCCATCACTTTTTTTCTGATAATTTCATGAACTCTTTCTTCTTCGATTTATTTATTTATTTATTTATACAGGGCTTTTGGCTACTCCAACATTCCCCCCCTCTGAAGAGATAACCCTAAAATCTTTTAAAGATTAGATAAAACTCTCAAATACTTTTGATAGTTTTGGTCTTCGGAACAGAGTATATTGCTAAGAGGCCCAGGGAAAACTTGACTTTTAGCCAAGAAACTGGTTACTTTTCTTTGGGGTCTTTTTACCTTAACTGCCTAGCCAATTCCTACCTCCTATTCTTATCACACCATCCTCTGAAGAGTTACCCAAATTGCCAATAGGGAATTGGGACACAGACCACTCTGGCTTCTTCCATGCTGAACAGGGACGCAGGATGAGGCAATTGGAGTACCCCTTCAGTGGGTCTATCTAAGACTCCAAGTTGCATAACTCTTAATTCTAAGGGGAAAAGAAAGTCCTTGAATCATGAATGGGAGATGTGAAGGAGAAGTAAAGGCAAGAGTAATTAGCATTACAAGTTCTAGACAGGGAACTAGAAAAAAGTCAGAACGGGGCAATTTTCAAATGTTCATATGAGAGTCCCTTGGAATTTCTTGACAAGGGTTTGCAAAAGCATCCTTCTATTGGGTTCCTCTTCATTTTTCTTTTGTCTTCCAAAGCTGGACTCCAGAGTGATGGATTCAGGATTTGGTTTCAGGCATTTTGATAGCTGTTGGAGTGGTTAGAATCAGTGTCAGTTCCCTCTCCTCTAGATGGGAGAAAACAAATTTATCCAACATTTTAGAACAATAGCTGTTTGTCTCCCTTAGGTACAGCTGGGAACTACAGTATTGGAGACCAAGATTTGAAGTCTTACATATGAGCAGCACTTTCTGGTTAGGAACAAAATCATCAATGAGAAATAATTGTCTAAATAATTTTTTATATAGACTTAAGCCTAATGTCTGAGAAAGATAATCCCTTGAACTTTTAAAGACATATACTGATCACTTTACTCTTTGGTTTTATTTTCCTTTTGGGTATTTAAGACCGTACAGTTGGCCCAAATAAATCAATTTATTTTTACACTCAAGGTCATTTGAGGATTGTTCATCAGGGGTCACATGGGCTTGGGAAGAGCTCCTGGCTCCTTTCTTTTACTAGTTCCATCTATGTGAAGATAAGTCAAAGGTACTACTCAACCATGGCTGGCTTCGCTTGGAAGCATGGAGGAAATGATTCCTCTGTGTTGACCCTCCTCCCTGAATGAGAGGACAGGTGATTCACCACAGTTACAGGACATTTTGAGAGGTTCCATAGTCCCCTGGAACTTAGTCAACCTTGGAGGGCAAGGGGCAAAAACTGTCCTTTAAGTCCTTCTGACCAGATTAGTATAGGCTTCAAAGTATGACTTACTGTTAAATATCCAATAAGGTTAGTTCCACCAGTCTGGTACTTTTAATTACCATGTACCATGTAGATAAGGCTTGGGTAAAAAAACAAATATTCAAAAAGTCAAATAAACCTTGACTAGATATGTATTTTATTCCTTAAACTAGTTGACTAAACTATGCCCATAGAAATTTTAAGATTATGTGTATATTATTTTTGTCTCATCTGTATATATCATCACAAACCTAAACAGACCTTCATCACTTGCTCAGGCTTTCTCATTTTTTCTATTTTGGAAAATATCTCCCTTTCCATATCCTTTCAACATCTTTTACATTCTAATTTTCTTTTTTTCTGAGACAAATAATATCAGACATAATAGCATTAACAAATAAAATTTCCATCTGTTGTGAGAATTCTTTTCCTGGGGATGCTAAGCCATGCTCATTCCCTTTTAAGATTCTAGTGTCAAGCAAATGTTTGATTAAAGTTTTACTGGTGCACCAATGAATTTTTTGAGCTTAATTACTGAGATAACTGAGGGGTTGCTGAGGTATATGTATGACCTGAGGGTACGCACACTGGAAAGCTTCTACCCAGCATGGGTCATGTCTTCTCTTCCTAGTCTTCCCCAGATTGTATACTTTAGCCCTCCCTAAAACCAGGATGCTATGTGTGATTAGAGTCAAATTAAATACAGTTGTTTGGGAAGAGTGGCTGGATAAGTCGGTGAGGATCCAATGGCCCTGCTTGGCCTTCCTTTAAAGAATGAACACAAC
>NW_008330318.1:539836-540597 GCF_000622305.1 Nannospalax galili
TGTGTGTGTGTGTGTGTGTGTGTGTGTGTGTGTCTGTGTGTCTGTGTGTGTATGTGCGTGTGTGCATGCGTGTGTGCGTGCGTGTGTGTGTTTGTGTGTGTGTGTGTGTGAAGGTAGGTATATGTGGAGGCCAGAAGCCAACCTTGGGTGTCCTTCCTCAGGAGCTGGCTACCGTATATTTTGAGATGGAGTCTCTCACTGGGATCTGGGACTTGCTGATTAGGTTAGGCTGGATGGCCAGCGAGCCCCAGTATCCTCCTGATTCTGTCTCCCCAGGACTGGATTACAAGTATGTGCTACCGCACACGTGTGCATGCGTGCGTGCATGTGTGTGTGTGTGTTGTATCCATATGTATGCATGTGAGCATACATGTGTGCCCACCCATATGTGCACACGTGGAGGCCACAGGCCCTTTATCACTCTCCACCTTATTTTTCAAGATAGTGTTTCTCATTGAACCTGAAACTCACTGATTCAGCTACAATGGCTAGTCAGCAAGCCCCAAGGACCTACCTGTCTCTTTCCCACTCCAGTGCTAAGGGTTACTGATGGGCACCACCGAACCTGGCTTTTATTTGGGTACTGGGGATCCGAACTCGGGTCCTCATGTTTGTACCACAAGCACATCACTGACTGAGCCATCTATCCAATTCCATGCCTGGCTTTTTATATGGCTGTTGGGGATCTGAATTAGTACCTTGTGCTTGCCTGGCAAACCCTTTACTGACTGAAGTATATCTCCAGCGCCCAGGAAAGTTTT
>NW_008330318.1:542116-548975 GCF_000622305.1 Nannospalax galili
CACACACACACACACACACACACACACACCCCACTCTCTAGGCTTTTTTCATTATCGCCAATTATCAAGATATCTTAGTGAAAACTTAAGAAAAATAAGTTATTTCCTTTTGTTATCAGCAATGCAAATTGGTAAAATTGGGGGGGACATTTTATCAGATCAGAAAAAAGCTTAAGAATCATGAATTATACAGAAAATTATACCAAATTGATGTATTCAGTTCTCTATATCATTTTCTCTCACACATGTAAATAGGTGGTTTGCTATATGTTGAAAAATGGCTTTTTAAAATAATTTTATTTATTTATTTATTTTTGTTTTATATGTATGGGTGTTTTGCCTACATGTATATAAGTGCACCTGTGCTATGCAATGCCTACAGAGGCCAGAAGAGAGAGTCAGATCTCCTGAAACTGGAGTTATGGATGGTTCTTATCTGCCATGTGGTTACTGGGAACTGAACCCAAGTCCTCTGGAAGAGCAGTAAGTGTTCTTAATTCCTGAGCTATCATTTTTAGTCCCTATCATTGTTTTCCTTTCTAACCAGCGGAAAAAGAGCATGAGGTGAAAAAAGGAATTTGTACACTGTCATCTAAAGCAAAAGGTCAAAGTAAAGAAAAGCAAGCAAATTGCAAAATTCTCACAGTACAAGCAGTTTTGGGGAAAAATAAATGTATAGACATTCGTCACTGGAAATGTTCTTTCTGTCCAAGGATTTACAAACATTTTCTGTTAAGAGGTATTCCTGAGTTCTGTATTATGATAAAATGCCTAATTCAGGCTATTTTTGAAGAAGTTTATTTAGGTGACAGTTTTGCAGCCCCATTGCCTTGGGGCCTGATGGTGCATACCATTAAGGCAGGAGCATGTATGAGAATGAAATTATTTTACCAGTCAGGAAGCTAGAGAGTACTTTAGAGTCAGGGTTATTTTAAAGCAATTTACTTTCGAGAGAACTCAGGGTCCCATGAGAACTTCCTTAACTGCTCCTATGACCTAAGGACCTCTCAGTAGGCTCTGTCACCTAAAGACTCGTCACTTCTCAGCACTGCCATATTAGGGACCAAACTTCCAACAGATGAGGCCTTGTGAGACCAACCACATGCAAACCATAGCCAGCCAGATAAGAAATTGCTTCTGCCTTTGTAGGCAACATGGTCTCTGGCTACTTCTGGCTACTCAGCTGTGCCATTGTTGTGACAGTCATCAGAGCCAAGTCAATGAGTGGGCCTGGCTGTGGGCAAGTTCCAATAAAACTTATCAGTCAGGCGTGGTGGCACACAGCTTTAATCCCAGCATGCAGGTAGCAGAGGCAGGTAGATCTCTCTGAGTTCGAGGCCAGCCTGGTCTACATAGTGAGTTCTAGGCCAGCCAGGGCTGGCTACATAGTGAGACCCTGTCTCAAAACAAAACAAAAACTGATATCAGGTTGGATTTGGCTCTTTGGTTATAGTTCGCTGAACCTACTTTAGTCCAGCTGTAGACCCCTTCTACAAAGGAGTGGACAAGAATAAATAAGCTTTTGAGACTTGAGCATAGATATGGAACATAGAGAACCTGGTCTGGTTGGAGACGAGTGAGGAGAAAGCTTCATCTTGTCTCAGGAAATGTCCAATAGAATCCCTAATTAGCAAAGAGCAAACATTATCTCAGGGAAAAGTGTATTGTAGAAAACTGCTTCAAACCCAAGTGTAACCCATACCTAGAATAGAGCTCAGATGATGCAGCAAACCTGAAAATTTGTAAGATGAGGGTCTATTCTGAGCACCATCCTGAGTCTGATAACTAAGGAAAACCTCAAACCCATACAACAGTGGGGTTTTGCACCAAGACAGTATTATATGTGATAAATTAGCCCCAAGAATACTTCCCCATTTTCTAAATGTAATTCCCACCTCAGGAACATTTTCTGCCGGACCACTAGAGCTTTAAATATTATGAAAATGTATTTCATGGTTCAAGGAAAGATCAAGTTTCTTAAGGATAATAGAGTGACAGATTCGTTACACTTTGATTTGGGAAATGAACTAAGATTTTCCAGAATCAGTCCATTATTTGATGGAGAGAAAATGCTTAGAAGAGCATATGTACACTGCAATGGCTTCCAAGTCTGGCTATAGAAAGGCTTCAAGGAGATCTTCTAGATGCAGTTTCCCAAGTTACTCTATGGATCAATTGCATTTGCCCATGACCCAGGCATATTTATAGTGCTTCTCAGTTTGGTCTTGGTAAGGCCCACACTAGTGCCAGGGCTTAGTACTTGGGAGCCAGAAGGACAAAGAGCAAACCTGGGTTGTTTGTTTTGAGGTTGGCTATGCTGTGTTCAAATCTAGGCTCTGCTTTCTTAAAGACATTGACCCTGCACTGGGAAAGCATATAACGTTTCCAAGCTCCAGTTACCACTCCATGACATGGAGCCAGTGTCAGCCCCAAGGAAGAACTGGGAAGTGCGAAAGTGTGTGACTGGATGAGGGTTTGCAGACACGTGCATGGGAACTTTTAGATCTCTCTTCTTTTTGCTTCCTTGGTACAACTGAACTAGTTTTGCTTCATTCACTAGTATACAGAGTTTTAGTAAAAATGAGAGCATTTTTTTAAAGGACGCACATTTTAGTTTTGCTTCAATAGAAGCATTTCTTCCAAAATGTCCTAACTACTCTGGGTTCAAGCGATACCAGTAGCTTTGGAATAGCATGGGATGATTAGCATGCCCATCATTTCCAGGCTTAAGTACCAGCTGGACAGATGCCAAGGAAAGGCGATGTTAGGTCACAGCCTGTGCTGATTTTCTCTGCATCTTGCCTAAGGTAATTCTTACTTGGGAACTGGCTTTCAATTTGGAATCTCTGCAGGGCTTTGTTCCTACATGCAGGAGCAGGAGGGTTTTACTTCTTTGTGAGAAGTGTAGTTAGGTTACATCTGTTGCTTCATGAAATACTTTTATTTTCTCTGTGGTTTATTTGAACAAAGAACATCACTCTTACTCTAGAGTGTTGAAAATCATAGGACAACCTAGCAGTGGTTACTTGGCAGGCGACACAATATTGAAGAGGCAGCTGGCAACTCCATTCTCAGACCAGGCACTTTCTTTTTCCTTATAAGCTCTTAGTCATCTGCTCCTTGGAGGTGGGGCGTGGTGTTCTTCCAGAACACACAAGACTAGCAAACTCATCAAAGAAGAAAATAATTATACAAAACACATTGTTACAGCTCACTCCACAGTAGCAAAGTATTTGTGGAACAGAAGAGGAGACTGGCAATCATTCAATTATTTCCTTAAAAGAAGAAAGCCAGGAAAAACAAGAATGTGGCAAATGGAAACATTGCTTCATTTTCCAGGTCTATACTGGTTCCTCCTGTGATTGTGGCCTATGGGTCAGAATGTCAACCTGGCTTGTCGGAGGCTTGGGTAATGTGAGCCAAGTTTCTTTGAGAATAAAACCTATGAGAGTTTTAAATTTGTATATTAATTTAGATTCAGTGGTGGGAGAAAGCCTACTCTGGCTACTTAATGTCATTGTTTGTTCTACTTACAATGTAAAGCACAGTGAAAGAGAGTGATAGGGCTTCAAGAATTAAGAAATGATGATGGGACAGTATTGTATATTAATGCATGGGGGGAGATGATAGCTTTATAAATCGAACAACTGTAAGGGACAACAATAAATATGAATTTGAAATCATTCCTTTAAATCCACATGCATCTCTCAGAATCTTGGGAGAAATAAATATTCCCAAACCAAAACACAATTCTTATTTTTACCAAAAAATTGCTTCCCGAGCCAAAGATTAAAGCGATGCACAGCTGTTCAAATTAGTCATAAATGCATTTGTCAAATAAAGTTGGAGTGCGCATGTGGGAAAACAGGCATGAAAGGACTGGTAGCTTGCCACTAGTTTTTTTTTTTTCCTTCAATTTCCAGAGTAGCAGTACTAAACAGAAAACAGCTCATCTCTAAGATAAATTACTTATATCTCTTATTCTTCCACAATAATAGTTCAAGGAATTACTTTGGGGGTCAGTCTTTCGGTGGCTGAAAATGTTTGCTTTGACATTTCAGGCACTTTTGATCTTTGTGATAGGGAAAGCTCTTTCAAGCCAAGTGGAAAATCTTTGACATCATGACACTTGTAGTGCTTTCTGCAGATGGGTTGCCGCATAGTGATATCAGTTAATAGCGGTGCTTTATCATGCATCAAATCCTCAAGCATACGTGAAAACTAAGACACAAACAACACAGAGGCAATATAGCTGAGCCAGCTGACAAAGGACTTTACAAAGCCAAGTGCCTTGGTGTTTTCTCTGCCTTTGCCCTCTTGTTACTGGGGTGTTTAGAGTAAAAGTCTGGTCTCTGGCAGCCTTGACAAGCTAGCCTCAGCTACTAGTCCAATATATCAACAGAACAGGTCAGTATATCACACCCTCTCCTCCCAAGGCTCAGGGATCAATGGGGACCAGGGGCAGAAAGACTATAAGAGCCAAAAGTAGATGACTACAAGGAAATAGTGTTTTTCAGACAGCGGGGCAATTGCACATATGACCTCAAAGCAACTGTGGCAGCATGCACGAGGCTCAAACCAGACAAAAATCCCAGCATGGAGGCGGGGCATGGTATGTAAGAAGTCCCAGTCTGAGCTGAGGAACTATTGGAATTGATAGCTGCTGGGAGACCAGAGAGAGTCAGTTTTCTTTAAAGGTGTAGTACCAGGTAGGTTGATCTGTTGTTTCAATAGTCTGGTAGCTTAAGGAAGGCACATAACTATATGCGATTAGAAACTCTCTCCTGCAGGGGCTCTTACACTTTCTGCCTCTAGTCTGTGACCAGGTTTTCTGTTCCTATTCTCTCCATACTGTTTATGAAATTATCATTGTCATTCTCTCTGGACTACTACAACAGGCTTTTAGATCTTTCCATGCATTTTATCCTACTTTTTTGTAATATATCCTTTGGAAAGAGACCCCTAATCTTGTCAGCCACACCTGAAAACCTTTGTTCTCATAGCTCTGATAATTCTGCTGAGGACCAGTGTCTCAGATGTTCTTTCTACTTTGGATTAAGATCTTCACTGACAGTCAGGACTAAGAACCAAGGGAAGTACAGGTTCTTAGTAGGTTGATACTAAGGTAGTACTTAGTAGGTTGATAGGCTCCAAACAAAGTAACTTAAGGTTCCACTGGTACGCTAAAGGATGGGGGATTATCATGAGTTGAGGTAAGAACTGAAGTTCCCAGAAAATGTCACTCCTATTTAAAAAATTCTACAAGGTCAATTGAGCGCAACTTTATGGTTGTGGACAGTTGGAATCCTATAGAGCAGGAGCCAAAATTGTCTTAAACTTTCTTTAATTCCTTTAACAGTCGTTTATTGCCCACCTCTGTAACCAATAGCTCATCTTTTCTACCATCAGATAAAACCTTTGGAACATAACTTGACCATTAGTTTCCATCAACTCAAAGCTCAAGATGTCATTGGATAGCATCTGAAACCTTTGACTAGAGATAACCCTACTGTCTCCTGATTGGCTTGGATAGCATCTGAAACCTTTGACTAGAGATAACCTTACTGTCTCCTGATTGGCTGGTTCCTCCAATGGAGGGGCCTGACACAAGTGGGAAGTAGGAAGGGAAGCTGGGAGCCATCTTGGGATGGAAGCCAGGAGCCGGGGGTAGAGCGTGATGGTGTAGGAAACTCTCAGCCAGCACAGCAACTCAAAGACAGAATGGACTGACTCCCTGTGGGCCTGGAGTGAGCTCGCTGGCCCTTGAGGCGTGAGCAAATGCTAGCTGGGGACTATGGGAGTGGCACAGTCTGATAAGGCGGGATCTGAGTCCCTGCAGTGCAGAGCTAGGCACTGGGTACTCATTCCTTTGTAAGTTAATAAATACACATAAAATATATTATATGCTTTGTCTAATCGCGCAGGAGACCCAGAGAGAATTTGGGGCACGCCTACTTTCCTGTGACCCATCTTCCTGCTGTTTCCACCAACGTATTCAATAAATGCACTGATTTATGACATTGTTTTGTGACTGTTAAATTTCATGTAATCATTTCTCCAGTGGAACATGTCAGTGAAGGCAGTCTGAATCCATGTTCCCAAGCTGTGGTCACTCACTTTTGGCGAAGAATAAACTATTGCTTATTCTCTTAAAGTGAGAGCTGTGTTTCACATTGACAGTTTTGGTGCCAAAACAGAGACTCCAAGAACTTTTTACTAACAATGCCAGGTGCCAGAATGGGTCCTTTGTGCCCAGTCATCCATGTTACTTCATTGGATAGATAAGTTCCTTCTAGGACTTGGACCTCCCCTTTGGTTTGGTCTGTTGTTTCATTCTGAGATGGTTGTTGTATGTCTTCTTTTTGGTTGAGAGCATTTGAATTAGAGCATAGTTTGCTAGCATTCAGCCTCTTCCTCCTGCCTCTCCTCCAATATCTAACTGCATTTTTTTTCCGTCTCCTCTCTTCTACCTATTGCAACCTTGCCCTTTAAGTTAAGAAATTCTAATCATGAAGATGCTGAAGATGAGGCCAACAGGATGGAGGTGTCAGTGGGGCCATGACAGGATAAGCAGTACCCTCCCAAAGAAGACCAAGACCATATACTTCATTCCTGGATTGGAAGGAAACTTCGGCTCAGTCAGGAAGACACACATGAGGGCCGATCACTTAATGTCTTAAGTCCCTTCCTATTCCTGTAAATAGGCAGGATAAGCCTGTGACACAGTGGGGGCAACCAACCTTGGGGTGAGACCCAAGGAAGCTACTCTCATAAGCAGAACATAAATCTGGTCTGAAATACAAATCCCACTAGATAGCAGAGATATGTGCAGTTTTCAGGCTAGAAAAATTAAAAGTCA
>NW_008330318.1:549703-550468 GCF_000622305.1 Nannospalax galili
GATATTCTCTGTTTTTTGGCATGTAAAACTGGAGGCCTTAAGCAACAGAATTAAGATCATAAATGGGCAGTTAATTTTAATTAAAATGAAAAAAAAATCAGAGAAATTAAAGTGCTGACTTAACAAAAAACTTAATCAGAATGTTTAAAAATTGTTTCAGACAATGAAAGAGATGTTAAAGATTAAAAATTGAAAAGAAAAATTTAGAGGTCATGTCAGAATTAAAGATGAATCCAAGGAAATCTAACTTTTCTCAATTTCCTCTCATCCCTCCATCTCTGACCTCGTCTCTCCATTATCTGCCTTTCATTCTGCTCTCTTTTTTAGCTATCTCAAAACAGAACAAAATTCTGGATCAGAAGCAAAAGTTGTTATGGGCTTTTTTAATAGTAGATCCTAAATGGCAAGGAGGTCCTAATGCTCTCTATACTTCCTGGCCACAAACTTGGGCTAAAAACTTTGATTGTGGGGCTGGAGAAATGGCTCAGCAGTTAAGGGCACTGACTGCTCTTGCAGAGGACCCACGTTCAATTCCCAGCACCCACATGGCGGCCACGAACCATCCTTAACTCCAGTTCCAAGGGAATCTGAAGCCCTCTTCTGACCTCCAGGGCATTGCACGACAGGGGTGCACTCACATACATGCAGGCAATACACTCGTACACATAAAATAAAATAATAAATATTAAAAAATAATAAAGTACTTTTTTAAAAGAGATGTGTCCTATGGGATCTATTAATTAATATTCCTTTGTTGATTTTTTT
>NW_008330318.1:550959-559322 GCF_000622305.1 Nannospalax galili
AGAATCATCTCTTTCTGTCAACAGCTACTGCCAATAGCTCCCCAGTTAGGGATGGGGCATCCAGGTAGAAATGCTGAGTAAGAGGGTAGATAAGTTTGAAGTTTTGGGGGTACATCTCAGTCACAGGTGTAGGTGAGAAACTTGTTTTCCTATATGTACTTATTAAAGTTTTAAGAGTGCCAGAAATTGCACAGTGTACAGCATGTGCAGGCCAAGAATGGGGCCTAAAAAATGCCAATCTTTTAAAAGTCAGTGCAGGGCTGGAAAGATGGCTGTTAGGAGCACACGCTGCTCTTGCAGAGGACTGGGGTTCAATTCCCAGCATGCACATGGTAGCTTACAACCATCCTTTAACTCCAGTTCCAGGGGGATCCGATGCCTTTTGGCCTGTGTTGGCACCAGGCATGCACATGGTACATGTACAGACATTCAGGCAAAACATTCATACACATAAAATAAGTCGCTGACTATCTAACTAACTAAATAGATAACTAGAGTTCAGGCCACATCTTACCCAGTCTTTTATAATATCTGCAATGGATGAGCTTAAGTATTCACTTTTGGTGTTTGGGTGATGCTGACAGCAGAACAGGAGGAAGGCAAATGGTCTTTCAGGAGCATTGGAGTCTTTTTCCTTTCTAACTTTATCATCATTGGGAGGCACATAATTATTAACTCCCTTTCATAGTCAGCTTTGACACTTTTGACTACTTCCTCAAAGTTCTATTTTTCCTTCCTGGACATGGTCTTCCAGCTCTGGAAGCATTTTTTAGAGAACTGGGTGAAACTGACCCAGAGTGTGGGTGTTTTTCCTCTTCTGCTGTTCCTGGTGAGTCTGTATGAAGAAGGCATAGAAGGACATTTTGTTCCCCAGCTTGTTGGGGTCTCCCTTACCAGTTGACAGAGCTGCAAATGCCCATCCTGCTTGGTGGAAGCCTAGGAGCCACAGCCCTGAAGCCTGATTGAAGTTTCTCTGTAGGGAGAAAAACCCGAGGAGCTTTCCCAAAGAAAAATTTTTACAATGAAAACATAAATATGTTCATTGGATTTGATAGTATGAAGTCTGAAGTCATTGGCAACTTGGGAACACAAATTGAAGTGGAAAGTGAAAGGTGACTGCTTCGTGAAAATCTGGCAGAGACTAAAAGGAACCCAATTACAGAGAATACTACAAGGTCAGTGTTTTTTTGTTTTTTGTTTTTTAAAGAAGAGAGGCTAAGGACTGCCTTATTGGCTAAAGAGAAGAATTGATACAAGCAACTATTTAAAAGAAGAGAAAGTTGGTAAGAGCTTAGAAGAAAAAAATGAAGGAGATGTATTAATGAATTTAATCTCAGGATGAAGTAAAGCATGGATGCTTGAAGGGGATTTAAAATGGCAGGCATTTATAGTGAATGGTCCCAACTGCTTTATTTAATTTAGTTAAACAGTAAGAGGTTATCAGTCTAGGAACTTGGCTTATATGACTATATTTTGTTTCTTTTTTTAATTTATTATTTTTGTTTTAGTGTATATTGCCTGCATGTGTGTAAGTGCACCCATGTCATGCAGGCCCTACGGAGGTCAGAAGGTGTTGGATTCCCCTGAAACTGGAATTAAGGATGGTTGTTAGCTATCATGTGGGTGCTGGGAATTGAACCTGGGTCCTCTGTAAGAGCAACCAGTGCTCTTAACCACTGAGCTATCTCTCTAGTCCCATATTTTGCTTCTTAAAATAATTTTACAGATTAAAATTTTATAACAGAATTAGGGAAATAATTCAGTGGCATTTACTATATTCACAGTGTTGTACCAGTTCTAGACTATTTTCATCTCCTCTACACACACATTTAGTTACAACAATGTTGTTATCTATCGTAAAAAGAAAAATGATTTTTTCACTATATTTTCTATGTTATGGTAGGACTTACTCATTTTTATTTTTTATTTCATTTTTTATTGAATTTTTGTGATTGTCATACAATATAGTTTGATGCTGTTTATATCCCTCCCCCCCACTGGCCCTACCCAATTTAATGTACTCTCATATGTACATATATGTATATATAACACATATATGTATGCACATACGTATATATAACTCATATATGTATTTGTATGTATGTATGTATGTATAAAGCTCAGCCTATAGAATCTGATTTGTGTCCCCAAATGTACTTAAGTATGGGTCCATTCACTAGACCCACCAAGAGTTCCATTCCTGTAAGACATTGTCTTTCCCCCTCCCAGCAGCAATCGAAGTTCCTTAGGTTGGGCTGGAATTTCTTACCCACTTTCCCATGTCTATGCTGGGACTTTTTCTCATTTGAGCTTACATGGGACCTGGACATGCTGTCACCATTGCTTCTGAGATCAGATGAGTAATTGATAAGTGGGCTATAGTTTATTGGTAAGTCTGTTTTGTTGTGTCATCAACCCTCTTTGTCTCTTAAAATATTTCCATTTCTCCTTCCTCAATGATCCCTGAGCCTTGGGAGGCAGAGGTTTGAAATGGATGTCCTTTCCATGGATAAGCACTCTGCAGCCTCCTGTTCTCTGCACATTGGCCAGTTGTGGGTTTCCGTATTAATCACCATTTACTACGTAAGGAAAGTTCTCTGGTGAGAGTTGAGAGATGCATTCATCCTATGTGTAGAGGTTGCAATGAAGATGAAGGTAAGGGTTAAGCATCTCACAGACATTTGTTCTCTGCATTTTACCAGTTTGGAACTCTGTAATGGTCTCCATCTGTTACAAAAAGAAGCTTCTTTGATGATGGGTGAAAGGTACACTTGTCTGTAAATATATTTGGAATATGTTTCTATATGCACATTTAGAATAAAGTAAGAAATTATGTTGATCTAGGCAAAACTACATTTTTCTCTAGGATCTATGATATTTCCAGCCATGTGTGCATTTTTTTCTATGCTTACAGTACCAGGCATGAGTTCCCATCCATTGAATGGGCCTTAATTCCAATTAGACAGTTGTTGGTTACCCCCAAGACAAAAGTGCCACTACTGAACCAATAGCAGTAGTTTGCTGAGTCAGTCATTGTTGTTATTAGGCTTCACAGCTGGGTAGGACCATTGATTTGTTTTCTCCCTTGGCAGCTTATATAGTATCCTTTGATAACATGAGAGCTAGTCTTTGGGGAGGAGGCTTCCAGGTCAGTTTCAGCTCCATTGCTCCAAGGCCTGTGATTGAAGTATGTCCTGTGTTTAGTAATATGGTCTTACCTTCAAGTTCTGGGAGGCAATCAAGTGCTGTGGCAATAATCTGTATTATTTTGGGAGTCTCTTGGACTACCCTGACCAGCAACTCAAAAGTGACACTGTGTTTTTTGTTATATAGTCTTCAGCTATACACATGCACTCCTGTATTTATTGTATGTGTATTTATCAGTAGGCTTCAGAACTAAAGCATTTCCCTTTGGCTTTTCATATTATTTAATCATTATCTCTCCTCTTACTTCCCATGTATAACCTTTTCTACTCCCTCCCTAGTTAAAGTACTCCTATTTTCCCCTTAATAATACCTGCCTCCTACTATACCCCTCTCTCAAGCTCCTTCTTTCTCTTTATCTCATGGTTCTTTTCCAGTTTCCTGGCTTTTGTGGTTATGTCAGGATATATACTCACATATAAAAATTTGGAGCTAAGATCCACAAGTGAGAGAAAACATATGTCACTTACTTTTCTGAATCTATGTTGCTTTACTTAGTATAACAGTTTTTAGTTCCATCCATTCACCTTCACATTTCATGATTCTGTTTTTCTTTACCATTTTGTAAATGTATCACATTTTCATTACCCATTCATCAATTGAGGGGCATTTAGATTGTTTCCATTTCTTGGCTATTGTGAAAAGAGCAGCAACAAATATTGCTGTGTAAGTATCTCTGTAGTAGGATGAATTTATTGGATATTTGCCAAGGAGTGATATGACCGGATCATTATGGTAGATTTATTTTGTTTTTAAAGAGTTTTCCATACTGATTTCCACAGTGGTTGTACCAGTTTGTAATCCCACCAACAGTGGATGAGGTTCCCCTTTCCCCACATCCTCACCAGCATTTGGTGTCATTTGTTCTCTTATTCTTAGCCATTCTAACTGGGGTTAGATGAAATCTTAAAGTGAGTTTGATTCGCATTTACCTAATTACTAAGGATGTTGGACACTTTTTAAGGTGTTTCTTAGCCATTTTTATTTCTTCTTTTGAGAGCTCTTTGTTCAGATTCATAGCCCATTTTTAAACTAAGTCATTTGTTTTCTTCTTTCTTTTTGAGTTCTTTGTATATTCTGGATATTAATCCTCTGTGGGATGAATAGAAGGTAAAGATTTTCTCACATTTTGTAGGCTTCCTCTTTACTCGATTTGTTGTTTCCTTTGCTGTATGGAAGCTTTTTCATTTAGAGATGTCCAATTTGTTAACTGTTGACCTTAATTCCTGAGCAACTGATGTCCAATTTAGAAAATCCTTTATTGCACCTGTATCTTGTAGGGTACTGCTGATGTTTTCTTCTAACAGTTTCAGCATTTCAGGTCTCACATTGAGGTCTTTGATTCATTTGGAGTTGACTTTTGTGAAAGTGATAGGTATGGGTCTAATTTCATTCTTCTACATGTGGAGGTCCAATTTTGCCAGCACAACTTGCTGAAGACGCTGTCTTTCCTCCAGCATGTATTCTTGGTACCTTTGTCAAATATCAGGTGTCTGAAATTGTGTGCACACTTGTTTAGGTGTTCTATGTTTTTGTTCCATTGATCTACAAGTCTGTTTTTGTGCCAATGCCATGCTGTTTTTAAGATTATGGTTCTGTAATATAGATTGAGGTCTGATATGGTAATCCCCCTGGCTTTGCACTTTGTCCTTGGGATTGTTTTGGCTAACTGGAGTCTTTTGTGTTCTATATCAATTTTAGGAGGGATTTTTTTTTTATTTCTGTGAAGTATGTCACAGGGATTTTGACTGCGATTACAATGAATCTATAAATTGCTTTGGTAGAACGATCATATTCACTATATTGATTCTACCAATCCATGAGCATGGGAGGTCCTTCCATCTCCTTGTCTTTATCTCTTCAAAGATTTTTTTTAAAGCTTTCATTGAATAGGTCTTTAATATCTTTGGTTATGTTTATCCATAGATATTTTATTTTTGAGGTTATTATGAATAGAATTACTTATTTTTTTCCTAAAATACATTTTTTTATTAATTCTTTGAGAATTTCATACATATGTACAATGCATTCTGATCATACTCAGCCCCCTTCCTAATTCCTCCCATAACTCCTCCTAGATTTACTCCCTGCCTCACAGTCCCCGCCACCTTCATGTCCTCTTTAATAATCCACTAAGTCCAATTTGTGCTTCCGTATACTCATGAGTGTTGAGCCATCTGCTGGCACATGGTCAACCTACCAGTGGCCATACCCTTAAAGTAAATGGACTTTCCTTTCTCTAGAAGCCATCAACTGTCAATAGCTCCTCAGCTAGGGGTGGGGATTCATGAAGCCTTCCCTGACTTCAAGTTGGCATACTGACTGGCTTGATCATGTGCAGGCAACCACAACTGCTGTGAATTCGTGAGTGCAGCAGGCCTGTAATGTTCAGAAGACCTGGTTTCTCCCCAACTTCTGTTTTTTACAGTCTTCTCATCCTCCCTTGTGTGATGGTCCTTGAGCCTTGACGGTAGGGGTTGTGAAATAGATGTCCCATTTGTGGCTGAGCACTTCACAGACACTTATTCTTTGCCCTTTGACCAGTTGTGAATTCTTGTGTTAACCATCATCCACTGCACAAAGAAACTTCTCTGATGTGATCTGAGAGCTGCATTAATCTAAGAGCAGAGAAATATGAATTTAGAGGGCAGTTTGATATTAGATTTATTTAGCAAAATAATGGAGTAGGTTCATCTCTGGGGCCTATGAGCTTCCTAATCATGGGTTTTTAATCAGATTTTCAGTACCAGACATGCATTTCCTCCCACAGAGTGGGCAGTGGGCTTTAAATCCAATTAGAAAACAGTTGGTTACCCCCATAACATATGTGCCACTCCTTTCCATGGGCATATGTTGCCATGTGGTCATTAATGTAGATCACAGGGTTCACAGCTGGGAAAAACTCTTGATAATTCCCCCTCCCCCAGCAGACTGCATCTGCATAGCATCTTCTAGTACTATGAGAGCTGGCCAGCAGCGGGGAAGCTTCCTGGCAAGATCATCTCGATTTCTTCATGTCCTGTGACCAACATGTGTGGTATCTTCAGGAGTAAGGTTTAACTATCAAGTTCTACATGTCACCTATTCTTGTTTCTTTGCCTTTTTATGCAAATTCAGAATAAGTTTGTTGATGTTTTATCATGAAAAAGAGCTCATTTGCCTATATTATAAGAAGAGAAGGGAAAATAACTGTTCTCGATATTTTGGGTTGTGTGTGTGTGTGTGTGTGTGTGTGTGTGTGTGTGTGTGCATAGGGTATGGTGGTATTTGGAGTCCTAGGTACATACGTGGCATATATATGTGCATGCTCATGTGTCCATTTGAGCATGTGCAGAGGACAGAGGAGGATGGTGTGTCCTATGCTACTATTCTAACATCCCCTTGAGACAGGGTTTCTCACTGAACCTGAAGATCACCATTTACGGTAAACTGGCCAGCTAGTTGGCCTCAGGGATCCACTTTTTATAGCTTTTGGCATACAAGTCTGTGCTTCTTTTGTCACATTCACAAAGTATCTCATAAAGTAATTCATTTCTTTGCAATTATTGTGTGTTTAATGTGGCTTTGCAACTCCTCAATTATCTTAGAAATGTGCTTGATATTTCCTGTGTATTGATCTTATATCTTACAGACATGTTTGACTCATTTGTAATTTCCACAGTTTTTGTTTATGTCTTCCATGACATGGGAATTTCATATAGGCATATAAGCAAGCATATAAGGTGTATTGATTAAATCCATGCCTGCTCCCTCCCCTCCAACTCCTCCCATATCTCCCCATCACGTTTTTCTCATAACCTCATGTACTCCTTCTTCTTCTTTTATTTTAGTGGGGCTTTTTGCTACTCTAACATTCCCTCATCTGAAAAGGTAACTCTAAAATCTTTTAAGGATTAGATAAGAGCTCCTAAATATTTTTGACATTTTTTGCCTTTGGAACAGGGTATGTTGCTAAAAGGCCCAATGACATTTTGATTTTTAGCAAAGAAACTGGCTACTTTTCTTTGGAATTCCTTTCGCCTGTTCTTATCATGCCATCTTCTGAAAAGGTTACCCAAATTCCCAATATGGAATACAGACACCAACCACTCTGGCTTCTTCCATGCTGAACAGGGATGCAGGGTGAAGAAACTGGAGTACTAATCTATCTAAAAGACTCCCAATTGCAAATCTGTTGTCCCTAAGGAGGAAAGAAACTCCTTGACTCATGAATGGGAGATGTGAAGGAGAATTTGAGGCAAGAGTAATTAGCATTACAAGTTCTAGAAAGGGAACTAGAAAAAAGTCAGAACAGGGCAAGTTTCAAATATTCGTATGAGAGTCCACTGGAATTTCTTCCAAGGCCAGACTTGAGAGAGATGGATTCAGGATTTGGTTTCAGGCATTTTGATAGCTGTTGGAGTGGTTAGAATCAGTGTCAGTTCCCTCTCAAAGGCTTCTAGAAAGGGGAGAAAACAAATTTGGCCATCATTTTAGAACAATAGCGTGTTGTCGCCCATAACTACAGGTGGGCACTACAGTAATGCAGAAAAAGATTTGAAGTCTTACATCTGAGGAGCACTTTCTGATTCAGAACAAAACCATCAATGAGAAATAATTGTCTAAATAACTTTTTATATGGACTTAAGCCTAATGTCTGAGAAGTGTAATCCCTTGAACTCATAAAGAAATATACTGATCACGTTACGCTTTGGTCATACTTTCCTTTTGGGTGTTTAAGACCATAGAGTTTTCCCAAATAAATCAATATATATTTATACTTAAGATCGTTTGAGAACTGTTCCTCAGGGGTTACACAGGTTTGGGAGGAGTCTAAGCCCATAGAGGTCCATCTATGTGAAGATAAATCAAAGGTCCTGCTGGAAGCATGGAGGAAATGTTTCCTCTGAGTTGACCCTCCTCTTTGTAAACTGGACACTAGTTCAAGTCCATTTCATGTGGTCTCTGTGTCCTCCCTGAAAAAGAGGACATGTAGATGACTCACCACAGTTACAGGACATTTTGAGAGATGTTCCATAGTCCTCTGGAACTTAGTCAACCTTGGAGGGCAAAGGGCAAAAACTGTCCTTTGTGTCCCTCTGACCACATTAGTATAGGCCTCAAAGTATGGCTGTTAAACATCCAGTAAGGTTAGTTCCACCAGTCTGGTACTTTTAATT
>NW_008330318.1:559342-560172 GCF_000622305.1 Nannospalax galili
GGTAAGGCTTAGGTCAAGAACCAAATATTCTCAGATAAACATTGACTAGATTTATATTTTGTTCCTTAAGCTAGTTGACTAAACTATGACCATAGAAAATTTAAGATTATGTGTGTATTATTTTTGTCTTATCCTTTATATATCATAACAAACCTAAACAGACCTTCATCACTTGCTTAGGCTTTCTCATTTTTTTCTGTCTATTTTGGAAAATATCTCGATTCCCATATCCTTTTAACATCTTTTACATTCTCGTTTACTTTTTAAAATAATTATGAGATATAATAACATTAACAAATAAATTTTCTATCTTTTGTGTGTGAGAGAATTCTTTTCCTGGGGATACTAAGTAATGTTTATTTCCTTTCAAGGTTCTAGTGTCAGACAAATGTTTTATTAAAGTTTTACTGGTGCACCAATGAATTTACTGAGCTTACTTAACCGAGATAACCGAGGAGTTGCTGAGGTGTATGAGTGACCTCAGGGTATGCACACTGGAAAGCCTTTACCCAGCATGGGTCAAGCCTTCTCTTCCTAGCCTTCCTCAGCCATCCCCAAATCAAGGAGACCATGTGTCATTAGGGCCAAATTAAATACAGTTGGCTGGGAAGAGTGGCTGGATACTCTGGTGATGGTCCAATGGCCCTACTTGGCCCTCCTTTAATGAATGAGCACAACCATCAACAAGCCCAATTGTGACTATGTTTAGCAATTAGCACTGCTGATGTCATGATGATGGTAGTTATTTCATGCAGAAGAGACTGCTGTACTGTATCATTTTATTAAAAGGACATGGGATTTAAAAGGATTTGGTGCTAGGATCCACAAAT
>NW_008330318.1:560244-562183 GCF_000622305.1 Nannospalax galili
GTGGGTTTTCTCTTCACTTTTTTGATTGTTTCTTTTGCTGTACAGAAGCTTTTTAGTTTAATGAGGTTCCACTTATTGATTGCTGACCTTAATTCCTGAGCAACTTCTTATTTAGAAAATCCGTTCCTACACCTATATCTTATAAGTTACTGCCAATATTTTCTTCTAATAGTTTCAGGGTTTCCAGTTTCACATTGAGGTCTTTGATCCATTTGGAGTTGACTTTTCTGCAAGGTGAATGATAAGGATCTTGTTTCATTCTTCTACAGGTGGAGATCCAGTTTTGCCAGCACCATTTGTTGAAGATGCTGTCTTTCCTCCATTGTGTGTTCTTGGCACCTTTGTCAAATATCAGGTGGCTGAAATTGCATGTACTCAGGTTTGGATCTTCAATGATGTTCCATTGATCTATGTGTCTATTTTTGTGCCAATACCATGCTGTTTTTATAACTATAGAGGTGTAGTATACTTTGCGATATGATATAGTAATCCCCCCAGCATTGCTCTTTGTGCTCAGGGTTGCTTTGGCTCTCTGGGTCTTTTGTGCTTCCATATGAATTTAAGGATTTTTTTTTCTAATTCTGTGAATTACATCATAGGGATTTTGATTGGTATTGCATTGAATCTATATATTGTTTTTGGTAGGATGGTCATTTTCACAATATTAATTCTTCCAGTCTATGAGCATGGGAGGTCCTTCCATCTCCTGGTGTCTTCCTAAATCTCTTTCTTTAATGATTTAAATTTTTGCATGTAGAGTTCTTTGGTGTCTTTGGTCAGATTTATTCCAATATTTTTTTTTGCAGCAATTATGAATGGGAGCATTTCCCTGTATTCTTTCCTCCAGTTGCTTGTTATTGGTATATAGAAAGGGTACTGATTTTTGTAGATTGATTTTATAATCTGCAACTATACTGAAAGTGTTGATTAGTTCTAGTAGTTTTCTCATGAACCACTGGGGATCTTTTAGGTATGGTATCATACCATCTGCATAAAGGGATAGTTTGACCCCTTCTTTTCCAATTATTACTGATTTAATTTCCTTCTCCTGTCTTATTGGTCTAGCAAGAGTTTCAAGCACTATGTTGAAAAGGAGTGGAGACAGTGGACATCCTTGTCTGGGTCATGATTTTAATGGGAATGCTTCCAGTTTTTCTCCATTTAGAATGATGTTGGCTGTGGGTTTGTTGTATATAGCTTTAATTACGTTGAGGTATGTTCTCTCTAGTCCCATTCCCTCTAGGACTTTGAACATAAATGCATGCTGAATTTTGTCAAAAGCTCTTTCTGCATTTATTGAGACGATGATGTGGTTTTTGTCTTTGAGTCCATTCATATGATTAATGTTGTTTATTGCTTTGTGTATATTGAATCATCCCTGCATCTCGGAATAAAGCCAACTTGATCATGGTGAATGATCTTTTTGATATGTGTCTGTATGTGGTTTGCAAGTATTTTGTTGAGAATTTTTGCATCTATGTTCATTAAGGATATGGGTCTATAGTTTTCTTTTTTGGTTGTATCTTTACCTGATTTAGGTGTTAGACTGATGCTGGATTCATAGAAAGAATTTGGGAGTTCTCCCTCTGTTTCTATTTTTTTTGAATAATTTAAGTAGTATTGGTTGGAGGTCTTTAAATGTCTGGTAGAATTATGCTGTAAATCCATCTGGGCCTGGATATTTTTTTTTTTGGTTAGGAGGTTTTGTATTACTGTTTCAATTTCCTTATATGTTATGGGTCTGTTTAAACTGATCTCTTCTTGGTTTAACTTTGGTGGTTGCCATGATTTAGATTTCCATCCATTTCTTTTAGATTTTCAAATTTAGTAGAGTATAGGTTTTAAAAGTAATCCCTTATAATGGTCTGTACCTTTCTGCTGTCTGTTGTAATGTTTCACGTTTCATCTCTGATTTAATTCATTTGGGTTTCTTCCTCCT
>NW_008330318.1:562279-572865 GCF_000622305.1 Nannospalax galili
TTTGTGTTGTTTTCTCTATTTCATTAATTTCTACTTTATTTTTGTTATTTCTTCTCTTCTGATGGGTTTGGGTTTCATTTGTTCTTGCCTTTACAGTGTCTTGAGTTGCAGTGTTAGGTCATTTATTTGGGTTCTTTCTAATTTTTTAATGTAGGCACTTAGAGATATAAACTTCCCTCAGGATTACTTTTAATGTCTCCCAGAGGTTGTGTTGTATTGTCCTTTTTGTTGAACTCCAGAAATTCTTTTATTTCTTACTTAATTTCTCCTTTGACCCACCCATTGTTTAGGAGTGTGTTGTTTAATCGCCATGGGTTTTTGTAGTGACTAGGGCTTCATCCAGTGTTGATTTTAAACTTTATTGAATTGTGGTCCAATAGAATGGATGTAATTATTTCAGTCTTTTGTATTTGTTGAGGTTTGTTTTATGGCCCAGTATGTGGTCAATTTTTGAAAAAGTTCCATGTGGTGCTGAGTAGAAAGTGTATTCTTTTGTGCTTAGATGGAATAGTCAAAAGATGTCTGTTAGGTCCATTTGATGTATGGTGTCATTTAATTTAGATGTCTCCCTGTTTATTCTTTGTCCAGTTTACCTGTCTAATGGAGACAGTGGGCTATTGAAGTCCCCTACTATTACTGAGTTGGGGTTAATCTGTGTCTTAAAGTCCTATAGTGTTGTTTTTTTGAATTTGGGTGCACCAAAGTTTGGTGCATATATGATAAGGATTGTAATATCTTCTTGGTTAACTGTTCCTTTGATCATAATGAAGTGACCCTCCTTATCTCTTCTGATTAGTTTTACTTTGAAGTCTATTTTGTCAGATATTAGATTTGCAATGCCTGCTTGTTTCTTAGTGCTATTTGCTTGGAATATTCTTCTCCACCCTTTCACCTTAAGGCAGTGCCTGTCCTTGAAGGTGAGCTGAGTTTCTTGCAGACCTCAAAAAATTGATTTTTTTCTTAATCCATTCACTTAGCCTGTATCTTTTGACTGGGGAGTTCAGTCCATTGATATTTAAGGTTATTATTGAAAGATGTGTATTGCTTGCCATCATTTTGATTGCTATTTTGTTCATTGTCTAATTTTGTGTTTCCTCAATTATACTTTTATTTATTTTCTTTCATTTCCCCAGGGGTATAGTTGTTCCTTTCTCCTCTCTTTGTATTGCTTCAAGTGTTTTTTGAATGGCTGGTTTCATGGGCATGTATTCTTTCAGGCTTTTTGTGTCATGGAAGATTTTTCTTACCCTCTCAACTATAGTAGACATTTTTGCTGGGTACAGTATTCTGGATCGGCATCTATTGTCATTAGAAGTGGAACTACCTTGGTCCATGCTCTTCTGGCTTTCATAGTATGCATTGATAAATCAGCTGTAATTCTGATGGGCTTTCCTTTATATGTGACTTGTTTTTCTTTTGCTGTTTTCAGTATTCTCCCTTTGTTCTGTACATTTAGTGTTTTTACTAAATGATATGTCATGGGGAGGTTCTTTTCTGATCTTGTCTATTTGGCATTCTATGTGCTTTATGTTCTTCCTGTATTTGTATGGGGATGTCTTTCCTTAATTTCGGGAAATTCTTCTCTACAATCCTGTTTAAGATCTGGTCAATACCATTAACCTGAAATTCTTTTCCTTCCTCTATGCTTATGATACATAGATTTGGTCTTTTCGTGGTGTCCCACATCTCTTCCACATTCCAGTCCTGTGTTTTTAAAAATTTTTCATAATCTTGTCTTGAGTGGTCCAATTGTTCAACTTGATCCTCCAGTGTTGATATTCTGTTTTCCATTTCATTCATTCTGTCAGTGAGGCTTTCCCCTGTTGTTTCAAGTTGGGTTATTGAGTTTTTCACTTCCTTCTTCATTTCTGCCTGAGTTTTCCTCAATGTTTCTCTTTCTTTTGTGAATTCATTCAGAAGTTTATCCCTATCTTCTTTTAGTTCTTTGATTTGTTTGTTCATGTGTTCTTTAAATTCGTTGAATTCTTTGGTTTTGTTTATGATTGTTCTTCTAAATTCTGTGTCCTGGGTTATCTCTAGGGGGTTCTCCTTGTTTAGAACTCTTCTACAGGATTGGTGGAGTTTGGTGGGGAAGTAGTGTTTTAGCTTTCCATTTTCTTTTTCTTTCATTGTGATTTTGGCATGTGAATTTCTTTCATTGTTTATGATTCTGATATGAGAATTAAGTTGAAGTATGCTTCTGTTTGTATTATTGGTGTGCCTTGGTTCTTTTCTTATTCATTATGTAGAGATGGTAGGTCCAGGTTTCAGGTTTTCTCAGGTTTTATTTTGGAGGAAACTGATGGCTTCCGATCAGCTACTCAGGAGCACCCACAGAAGCCCAAGTCAGGTTTCAATCAGGTACACTCGGGCTTCCTTCTAAGGTTTGGACCCCTACTGGTGGGTACTTAGAGAAAAATTTGGAAAGTTCCCTAAGGGACCAATATTGTGACTCTTAGTTGGTTTGCTGTGTTCTCAGTCCCTATGCCTGAGGGAGGCCAGAACAGAAGTCTCTCTGATGGCCTTCTGAGAGCACAGTACACAAATGGAGGTCAGAACCTGCCCTGTCAGACCGTTTGCTAAGATCTCAGCCTTATCTTACCAAAGCCAGGTCTGCCCCAGGGCCTGGGAGGGGCCTCACTCAATCCCAGTGAGGGGTTTGGGTAAGGTACAATTAGGGGAAGCTCACCACCATGTGGAGGCAGGATCCAGGAGATCTCAGGCAGTCCCCTGATTTCTCAGCCCCTATGCCAGAGGGAGGCCAAAACAGGCACTCTCTGGTGGTCTGCTGAGATCACAGCCACTACACAGATCGGAATTAATTACTTATTTTTTAAAGGTTGAATAATATTCAGTTGGACAAATGTGTCACTTTTCTTTATCCACTCACCTGTGAATGTCACTTTTCTTGGCTGTTGTGAATAATGCCACAGTAAGCAGAAGTGTACAAATTTCCTTTTCAGATCCTACTTTTTTCTGAGTAAGTATCCAAAAAATGGGATTGCTGGATCAGGTAGTAATTCTATTTTTAATGTGTTGAGGAAAGTTTATAGAGCTCTTCATAATGGTTGTATCCTTTTGTGTACACTTAAGTATACACTTAAGTTATAGTTTCCTCACCAACACTTAGTATTTTCTGCTTTGGTTTGGTTTTGAGAGTGGCCACTCTAATAGGTATAAACTGATTTGTCATCATAGTTTTGATTTTTTTTCTCCCTAATGATTGGGAACATTGAGTTTCTTTTCATAAAGTCATTGACTGTTTTATATCTTCTTAGGAAAAAATGTCTATTTAGAACTTTGCCCATTTTTAAATCAAGTTTTTGGCAGTTTTGATAGTGAATTATAGAAGTTACTCACATATTTTAGATATCAACCCCTTAAATATACAGTTTACAAACATTTTCATTCTGTAAAGAACAACAACAAAACCTCTAAAAGTTTCACAAATGTCTTTATCAGAATTAATAAGCAAATCCAGCAAAGTTTCTGGATACAGAATCAAGAAGTATGTATTGTGTTTCTATATACTAACATTGAACAATCTGAAAAGGAAATTAAGAAAAAATCCCACTTGTAATAGCACAAGAAATATGAACAAAATTAAAGACTTTTGCACTAGAAACTATAAGCCCTTTCTGAGAGAAATTAAGAAGACACACAAAAATGACTCTGCACTTTATTGATCATTTTCTTTGCTGATGATAGCAAGCTTCTTCCCTATGGTAGTTGTATAGCTTTAGGTCTTAAATTGAGGCCATGTTGAGCTGATTTTTATACATGGGATGAGGTATGGATTCAGGGATAACCATTTTTCCCAGAAGCATTTGCTGAAGAGACTATCCCTTATCTTATGGAATACATAAACCAAGAGCTTCTAGTAGGAAAGAATCATCAGGGACATTGGCTTTAGGAAACAGGAGATCTAGGGAATGGAGAATTCAGATAGAGTTTCAACACTGACATTTATAAATTCATTATTTTATCATTCATTTCATCCTTTTCTACCTCTGTCCTTTTTATGTTACTTCTCTTCCTAATCATCCCTCTCTTTTCCCAGCTGCTTTTGCATCTTAATCGTTAATGGGCACTGTGTATAGGAACTAGGCAAGGAGTAGAAGAGACTGTCTTTGCGGCATTCATGTTATCATTATACTCTCCATTCCCTGTGGGTTCATATCCCTTCCATAGTATTCTCAATTGAGCTGAGGGGCTACAACCAGCCAGAGTATTTAAGGGCAGCATCCCTACTCTCGGCTAACTACCCTTCCCTACAGGTGCTACTGGGAACTGATTGATTTCTCTCTCTCTCTCTCTGTGTGTGTGTGTGTGTGTGTGTGTGTGTATCTTCCCTACAGGTGCTACTGGGAACTGATTGATTTCTCTCTCTCTCTGTCTGTGTGTGTGTGTGTCTGTGTGTGTGTGTGTGTGGTAGGGCCCAAGGGAATCCACGCAGTGAGCTCGCCAGGTTCCAATTGGTAGTTCCAATCCTGTGGCCACACAGATGGTGCTGGTTAATACCAGTGGGTCATAAAACAAAACAGAAAGGTATGATGTGAGAAGGGAAACTTTGGGGAGAAGGTGGGTGACAAAGGTGGAAAGCAGATGAGTGTATTAGTCAGGGCTCTCTAAAGAAACAGAACTAGTAGAATGAATATAGGGATTTATCAGATTAGCTCACAGGATAGAGTCCAAGTAGTCCAACAATTGCTGCTCCACAATGAAGAGGCTGAGAATCCATAGATGCTCAGTCCACAAGGCTGGATGTGTCAGTAGTCCTAATCTGGAGCTGAAGCTGAAGGTCTGATGAATTCCAAAAAATTGGCTAGTCTTCAGTCTACAGCAGTAAGACGAACTCACCATCAAGAGAGAAGGCAAGTGGCAAAAAGCAAGCATTCTCCTCTGCCATTTATACAGGCTGCCAACACAAGGTAACACCCACATTTAGGGTGTCTTCCAGCTTCAGATGATCTATCTCATTTCAGTTAATCCCAGATCCAGTCAAGTTGACACCCAGGATTAGCCATCATAGAGAGGGTGGGGGAGAGTAAACAGAATGTACCAAATACATACAAGAAATTGTCAAAGATCAAATTTAATCAATACACACACACAAAAGTAAATTTAAAAAACAAACTTGGGCCAGGCATGGTGGCACATGCCTTAATCCCAGCACTCAGAGGCAGAGGCAGGCAGATCTCTATGAATTCAAGACCAGCTTTGTCTACATAGCAAGTTCTGAGCCAGGCTGGGATACATTGTGAGACTCTACCACAAAAAAAAGCAAAAATAAAAATTAAAAATAAAAGAAAATAAGCCAACTAAACAACCCCCCCAACAACAACAAACCCAAATTTGGAATGCTGAAACTGTCTTAGTGTTTTCTATTATGAATTGCTTTGTTTTTATTTTTTTCTTTTGTATTTTTCTTTTCTCAGTTCTCTACTGTCAATCAAAGGGACATTTGACATTTCCTAGATGGATTTTTTTTGTTCGGTTTTTTGTTTGTTTTTGAGATGATTTCCTGTAGCCTAGGCTGTCCTGGAACTCATTATGTAGCCAAGGATGACCTTGAATTTCTGATCCTTCTGCCTGTCTCCCAAGTGCTGGAATTACAAGGTGTGCACTACCATAACTGGTTTTATGCAGTACAAAAATAGGGCTTCATGCATGTTAGTCAAGCATTCTGCCAGCTGAGCTGCATCTTCAGCTTTCTTAGACTGTTTTTGACAACAAGCTTGGAACTCTTCATTCCTTAAAGACAAAGATTGTGATGTTTATTCTAATAATAGCAGGTTCTGACCAAGAAGCATCATTGTGGTTATTGTTTCAGATACAAATTGAAGACTAATCATTGGCATTTCTTCTTTGATAATGGAAATGCATTCCTTTATCAGTTTCCTAGGACTGTCATAACAAAATGCCACAAGCTGGTTGGTTTAAAACAACAAAAATTTATTATCTCAGTTTTAGAGACCAATGTCTGAAATCAGTGTGTGAATGGAGTTGTTTCCTTCTGGTACTGTAGACAGAGAATTAGTTTACTATCCCTCTCTTAAAGCTTCTCGTGGTTGTGGTAATTTTCAGCATTAATGGGTTATAGATGTATCACTTCCATTTCTGCCTGCAACCTCACCCAGACTTTGTGTGTGGCACTTTGTCTCCATATCTCTTCTATGCTTAGATTTTGTGTCTTTATAGGGTCAGCCACACTAATCCAATATGACTTTTATCTTAACTTGAATACATTCACAAAACTCTACTTTTAAATAAGGTCATATTTATAGGAACGAAGGATTAGAACTTCAGCCTATATTTTGAGGTAAACTTTAATACACCAAAATCCCCAACAACAATTTCAAAATGAAGATTGTGAACTTATTCCTAAAACTACACCTGATGCTTTCCATTCAGCTCAATAAATATTGAGCACCTGTTAGATTTAATTGTTGATGTTTTGTATATCAATAATAAAATATCAATAAAGATCACAAAAATCCTTGTTTGAGCCATTCTCCTATTTCGTCACCCCCACACTCATTCCTAAAGCTAAGCCACTTCCCTGTCTTGCTGACTTTATTTCTTGAATGTTTTTCAGATCATTGACCTCTTCCCCTTCCCTCTCCACTTCTGTCTCTGAAGCACTGACTTGGTCTTTTCTTGCTTTACTTGTTGTCACAGCCTTCTGCTGTGGTTTCAGGAGCACAGGATGCTGGCACACAACCCAGTGGACGTGGAAGCAAAGATGAGGCAAGAAGTGGAGCTAAGCCATAAACCACAAAGCCTATCCCCAGTGGTCCATTTCTTCTGGACAGGCCCTGCGCTTCAAAGTTCCTATACCTCCCAACATGGCATCATCAGTTAGGGACCAGGTGTTCAAACATGTGAGTCTGTGGGAGGATATTTTACATCCAAACATTCTCCTTTAAAAAATATTTCTTTTGTTGTTGAATTTTTGTATATTTCATACAGAACATCTTAATCATCTTTTTACTCCCTTCCCCATTGACCCCATTCCTATAATGTCACCCCACTGGAATTCATACATTCTGTCATTTGTATTAAGGCCTATCCTGTTAAGTTAGTGTCCCCAGTTGTCCCTCAGTGCAAGTTCATCCACTGAGGTCTAGTCCCCCTGTTTAAGATGATCACTCCAAACATTCTATCTTTATATATTTTTATGTCATGGCTACATTGCCTCCTACCTACATTGGAGGTTTGATTATACCCCAAATTAAAGCCCTTCAATGGTGTCTCACTACTTCTAGAAAAAAGTGCAAACTCCTAAGAATGGTCATGAAACTCTGGATGCTGGGCTGTCTCTACATGTTCATCCTTGAGTTACTCTATGTCCTACCCTCCACTGTCTCAGCTCTAACCTCACTAACCTTTCAGTCTATAAAATTATTTTAATTTCAAAATTATGTTTGTTATTTTGTGTATATGACTGTATTGCCTGCATGTATATAAGTACACATACATGTATGTATGTCTCGTACAATGCCCTCAGAGGTCAGAAGAGGGTGTCAGATCCCCTGGAACTGGAGTTATGGACAGCTGTTAGCTGCCATGTGGGTGCTGGGATTTGAACTCAGGTCCTCTGCAAGAACAGCCAGTGCTCTTAACTGCTGAGCCATCTCCAGACCCAGTCTCTCAAATTTTAAAGTATATACAGATTGCTTAGGAATCTTGTTGAAGCACAAATTACATAGCTATAGAATGAGGCCTGACAGCATATATTTCTAACCAGCTCCAAAGTGTTATTGAGGCTTCTAGTCCAGGACTCTGCTTTAAATCCAAAGGTTTGTCAGTCTGTATACCCCCTTGCATATACTTTTGTGCATGCTCCTGGCTTTCCTCAACACTCTGTCTTTCCTCTGTTCTTCACTACACACAGTATTGCAGATCTCAATTATTTTCACTTCTCAGGGAAGTCATTGATCTCACCACTGTGAAGTCTAATGGAGCCCTGTGCCTCTCCTGAGCACCCAGCATGCTTGGGTACTATTTTCCATGGATAATTTTGATCAAACATTTGTCTCCACTTGCTAGACTGTAGGGTCCATGATAGGGCATTTGTATCTGTTTCTGATTCCCATTTGTCCCCAAAGCCCAATGCAGTGTGAGGTTCTAAGGAAAGACAATAAATACTTGTCAAATGAACGATCAGTGGTACCAAGTCCCTAAGAGTCTTTCCTTTCCTAGTTGGGAAAAGGAGGGAGCTTAATAAGGTTGTCACAGAGAATATTTAGACCTTAGAAGAAAAGGCCTTTGTTTCTTCTCTGTTGTCAGATGAATTCTGTCGTTTCTATTCTGGGTTGCTTCTGGTAATGTTAACAGCCATTGTACGTACTCTGGATTTACTTCTGCCTTGTGACTGCTTAGCTTATGTGGTGACCTGGAACTAATAAAACAAAACTTTTCAGGCAACAAAGCAGCCCCCCTTCCCTGGTTTCTCCAGCCAATGGAGGCTTGATTATATGGCTCTGTGAGAAGCAAGGGAGACAAGGGTCTCAGCATTCCACTCATGCCACTGAGCAGAGCAAAGCTGCCCAGGTCTCACTGCAGCTCTGAGGCAGCCCTTTTTGCTGTGTCAGTAGTGTGGAAGGATCATGCCCCGCTGTACGGGTCCACCATCTGTATTGTGTAAAATGTCTTTCAGTTTCTGGTTTTGCTGCCGCTTGGTAATCACCCACTATCAACTGCTCCCTCAGAGTTTGCACCACTTCCAGCTTTTGGTGACAACATGCATCTGTTGGCTGCGTTCCTAGCTTTCCTTCTCTGCTATGCGCTGTTCATCTTCTCCATCTACTTTACATAGACACTTTATTTAATCACTATTCTCTTTTTCTTATTCTCATGCCTCAAGCCTAGGACACTATTTGTTCGATTTGTTGCCTTTGAGTTCAGTCCTCCTCTAGGACGAAGTAGGACAGTATGGTCACTTGAGTGATGAAATCATTGTGAAGTTGACGATGCCCTCGTTGAATACTTGAAGCTTGAAATCAGTCAAGGTAAGAGTATTTATTCCCAGAAAATGGCAAAGGCTATATAAACTAGGGTTCTTTTTTCCGAGAGCTATTTTGCCAGCACAGCACTGAATGGAATAAAGAACAAGACTCCACCTCCAAGAAACATTTGGGTCATTTTCCGTGGTCTGCGGTGCCACTTTGAACCTCCCCAGTGCAGCAGTAAAATTGGCAAGTCCTTTTTTGCCTGGCTAGTTTCCTCTAACCTCACCACTCATAGGACTTCCAAGGTAAACAGAGATTCCTTTCATCATTGCTGCTCCCCTAATTGCTGCTATGCTTATGTTTGGGGTTAGGCTTTCTGGGAAGCAGAAACTCTGAAATAAGGAGAGGGAGAAGAGGAGCTCCGTGGCAGTGTCGTCACTAAAGAGATGTCAGCCATGAGGTCTAGTAATTGGATGGTGGCTGCTCATAGACAAGGCAACCCTCTCTAGAGAAGCTATGTCCCCAGGAGGGGCTCAGCTGAGAATCACTGATCTCCAACAATCTCAGTAGCTGTGGGAAGAAGTGAATCTGCTTTGAAGGGGAATCTGGACAACACACATACAGTCTCTACACATAGAAGAGAAAAAGCCTGTTAAAAGTTGTAAAAGCCAGCTTCTCCCTAAAGCACATTAAAGTTGTTTTTAATGACTTTCCAAATTAGACAGCTTCAATCATGTTAAACAAATCCCTAAAGGTTGGAACTCTGGTTTTATATAGTCCTTCCATCTTTCAGAGCCCTGGTATCCTTGAAAAGAATTATGGCCCCTGCAACCTCACCTTCCGAATCAGGGGAGAACATACTTGACATTTCATAGCATCCCACTTACCATTTCTATGGTTTATGCCTACTCCACTTGCATCCACTCCCCTTAGGGGCCTTTGTGTCTCTAGCAGCAGTGCTACAAACTGTTAACTGCTGACCTTGCTCTAGCTGCCTGCTCTTCCCCTCTGTACCTCTCCATTCTGGCTCTGGTTTCAGGGTTTCCCGCCCTCTTTCTCTGGCAGACCTACTCGGCTTGTTGACCCATGTGTCTCAGCAACTTTTGCTAACATCCCCACTTGCAAATTTGTTTCCTTTAAGACATGATACCTTGGGGAGCCATGCCAGGTATAGAGCATTAAAGATGGCTGTCACTAAGCCTGAAGACCTGATTTCAAGTCCCGGAACTCACATAGTAGAAGGTGAGATCTGACTTCCACAAGTTGTCCTCTGACCCTTTATGTGTGCCCCATGATACTAAATAAATGTAATAAATAAGAAAGAAAGAAAGAAAGAAAGAAAGAAAGAAAGAAAGAAAGATCTCTGACCCTTTATGTGTGCCCCATGATACTAAATAAATGTAATAAATAAATAAGAAAGAAAGAAAGAAAGAAAGGCTGGAGAGATGGCTCAATGGTTAAGAGCACTGACTGCTCTTGCAGAAGACCTGGGTTCGAATCCCAGCACCCACATAGTGGCTAACAACCGCCTGTGACTCCAGTTCCAGAGAATCTGATGCCATCTTCTGTCCTCTGGTGCACCTACATACATGGAGGCAACACACTTGTACATATAAAACAAAATGTATAAAA
>NW_008330318.1:573090-576652 GCF_000622305.1 Nannospalax galili
TTAAGAAAGTTGCAAGTTCTATTTGCTGGTTCCTAGAAAGCATTCTGTAAGAGCACTAAGCCCATGTAAAAAGTGAAAGTGGGTCTGGAGAGATGACTCAGCAGTTGAACACTTGCTGCTCTTGTAGAGGACCTGAGTTCAAATCCTGGCCCCCATGTCCAGTGACTCACAGTCACCTATAACTCTAGTTTCAAGGGATCTGATATGCTTTTCTGGACTCCGTGGTCACTGGCACTCACTCATGTACATATAAATGCATATATACATAATTAGAATAAACAAATTGTAAACAGAAGTGCATGAATCTAAGACCTTGGGCTGGATAGGCTAGCATGGTAAACTGGTCAGAGGCCCTGGCTGAGCTCACCTTGCCTGTCTTCTCACCTGGGGTGCCAGACCTATCTGAACCTCATATTGAACCCTCCACTTAGCCCATGTGCCAACCAAACACCCTGTGGAAGTTCAGTCCATGTCACAGGGAGCTGAAGAGTCACCCACTTGAGTCCTGCATGAATTCCTGATGCCCAGGATCTTGCTGTAAAATAAAATGGCCATCAGTTCAAGCTGCTAAGGTTTGGATGAGCTATGACACAGTAATAAGCCAGGGAAATGTAACATATCTGGAAGCCTCAGTCACATACCAGGACAGTAGTATTCCTGGTATTTCCATAATTCTCCCATAAACGTTACAACTAAGTGTTCTAACGTATCACAAATTTAAATGTTCAAACCTCATTAGGAAACTAAAAATAGGACCCAGTGTGATGGTGCTTTGCCTTTAATCCCAGTACTCTGGAGGCAGAGGCCGGCAGATGCATATGAGATCAAACCTGGTCTCATCTACATAGTGAGTTCCTGGCCAGCTGGGGCTACAGGGAGACCCTATGTTTAGAGGAAGAAGAAGAAGAAGAAGAAGAAGAAGAAGAAGAAGAAGAAGAAGAAGAAGAAGAAGAAGAAGAAGAAGAAGAAGAAGAAGAAGAAGAAGAAGAAGAAGAAGAAGAAGAAGAAGAAGAAGAAGAAGAAGAAGAAGAAGAAGAAGAAGAAGAAGAAGAAGAAGAAGAAGAAGAAGAAGAAGAAGAAGAAGAAGAAGAAGAAGAAGAAGAAGAAGAAGAAGAAGAAGAAGAAGAAGAAGAAGAAGAAGAAGAAGAAGAAGAAGAAGAAGAAGAAGAAGAAGAAGAAGAAGAAGAAGAAGAAGAAGAAGAAGAAGAAGAAGAAGAAGAAGAAGAAGAAGAAGAAGAAGATACGGGTGCACTCACATGCAATACACTCATACATATAAAATAAAAAATAATTTAAAATTTTTTTTTAAAAAGGAGGAGGAGAAAAAAAGATAAGAGAGTAAGTCCCTTTTGTTATCTGCCTAGAAATGTGTTTTTGAAGTCCAAGATATTTTTTGTCCCTATTAGATGAGTATGGCAGGTCTTTTTCTTCCCCTGTCCCTTTTTTCTTGAATTATAGTCCTTTTACTTAGCTTATGATGTGACAGAAAGGAATATGAAGTTGATGTAGAGGGGGCTAAAGCTGTGGTGTTCGGATCTGCCTTCCTTCCTTCGAAGTAGTGGAATTCTGGGATATATGCTCTTTATCAGTTGTGGAGTATCTTTTCTCAGGGCAGCATTGGAGGCCTTATTCTTGGGGACATTTGAAATAAAGTCCCAAAAGTTCTGTTTGTGGTCCCTCAGAAAGTTTTCTGTGAGAACACTAAGTCCTCTAGGAAATGCAAATATCTGAGAACTTGTTAAGCTGTTTTCTGGTCTCCTTCTAGAAGAAAAATCAGTTTTATTTGGCGGGAAATCAGCTTTTTTCCTGAAACTTTTCAATTGTTCTCATTTTCTTTCAGAGAAAATAAAATTTTCACTCAATTTCAGTGGAAATGTGGAAAATAGGTTTGAAAAATTTTTCCTAAACCAAACTGGACAGTGCACAAAAGTCTACAATTTCTGCACACTGATGCTTCAGCCTATGATCTTTGGTATCGCGCAACCTCGTGTTACCTTAGAAAGCCTCCTGAGCATTCCCTGCCCCTCCCGGTGTGCTGTGGATATGTTTAGGAAGGAATGATGAACAGACAAGGGAAACAGAGCAGGATGTTATCTATACTGTGCCCAAGAGCAGACGTACTTCCTTCTGGGCTTGAGAATTACAGAGCTGAGGAGAGACTGGATTTCGTTGCCCCCTTTCGCTAATGCGGAAAAGGAGCGGTGGCCCGGAGAATTTAAATGACTTCTCGGATATCACTAACCCCGTTATCAGCAAGTTGGGATTAGGAAGTCAGGCCATTGTTTGTATTGTGACTGTATCAACATCTACTTTTAGAAGTACGTTCTTGCTTTCCAAACTGTTTATTGGCCTCTGTCTCACATTGGGTATTGCACCAGGTGCTGGTAATGAGGACCTGTATAAGTTAGAGACGCTTCATGCTGTCAGGTGGGATAAATAAAAACAATAGCACTTATGTATTTTTGAGTAATTAGATGACAATCAGACTAAGCTTTTCCTAGCGCAATGTTGTTAACCAAGCTGAGGGGAGTGCCAGTGCAGTGTCTTGTAGGGGAGACTGTATGTAGAGGGGTTTTTGCACTTCTCTTTTGCTTTCCTTAAAGAAGTTCAAAGGCTTTTTTTCCTGTTACTTTGTGGCAGTTTTGCTCTTGTTCTCAAAGAAATAAAGCTGGTCAGTGAGCTCTCTCTGCCAAGCTGAGTCTTCAAAAGGTTTTCTTGGTTTTATCAAGGTCTGGTATTTATTTATTTGCTTTTTGGTTTAAAGTTTCTAAAATTTTTTATTTTTTATTTTTTCTTTTATGTGTATGAGTGTATTGGCTGCATGTATATAAGTGCACCTGTGCTGTGCAAGGCCCGCCAGAGTTCAGAAGATGGTGTGGGATCCCCTGAAACTGGAATTACAGATGATTGTTAGCCACCATGTGGGTGCTGGAACCCAAACCCGGGTCCTCTGCAAGAGTAGCCAGTGCTCTTAACCACTGAGCCATTTCGCCAGCCCCTGGTTTAAACTTCTTATCAAATGGAAATGACTGCTAATATGAGATAAATAAGAAAACAAGTTGATATAGTATTACAGTGTGTTAGAATTAGTAGCTAGGAAAAGATTCTAGGAGAATAAAAAATAATAGCAGAGCTGCATGCCCCATAGAAATGAGTCAGCAGCAGCTGAGCAAGAAACGGGAGAAGGCAAGATGGGAATATGTTTGGATAAACCATGTAAAATTGCCTATATTCCTCTGTGAACTTTTTTTCAGTACTGAGAATTAATTCAGGGCCTCATAGGCAAGCACTGAACTATATTCTCAGTCTTCATTTCTGATTTTAAAGCTTGAAAAAAATGACAATAGCAAATCAGGTGTGATGGTGCATGCCTTTAATCCCAGCACTTGGGAGGCAGAGGCAGGAGGATCTCTGAGTTCAATCTTAGCCAGCATGGTCTACATAACAAGTTCTAGGCCAGCTGGGGTTACAGGGTGACCCTGTCTCAAAAAAAAAAGACAATTCCTAGTTTAATTTAATAAATACTCATTATTTTTCATTTTTTATATTTTTAAAATTTATT